>NC_041380.1:253028775-253122357 GCF_002162155.2 Triticum dicoccoides
TCACATATCTCTACTCTTATAAAAACAGAGTTGGTGATGATGGTGTTCCTGCCATCCTGCAATATAGGCCATCCGACTTATATCCGATGGACAGGAAGGAAACTATGGCAATTTTGCAAAAAGATACCCACACACCCCTTCGCATTTGCAAATAAGGCATTCCCTCGTTCATCCTTTTCTCCCACAAGATAAATTTCTCATACAAATGCATCTTGATGTTCCGTCAAACGCATGGGCATCTTGCTAGTAGGGAGAAGGAGTTTGTGTGACACGTATCTAGCTATATTAAGGGATAGGTAGATAGCATATGTGTGAGAGACATTATTATACTTTGAGACATTAGTGGATGTGGGTGGGTGGAATTAAAGGGGTGGGCGTGTTAGACATAGAGAGCGTGTGTGTTTCTGTGTGAGAGACTTGTAGGATGGGGTAGAAAGACGAATTTAACCCTGACGGAGGGAGAGAAATACATGAAGTGCGCGTGTGTGATTCCGATGCCCACAGGGAAATGAGATATGTATGCGTGTGAGAGAGATTGCACAATTCATTCACGTATCACTATCTAGCAATCGTGGACATGCATCCCTTGAACATAAGTCAATATCTACTTCGTATCGTGGCCAAAGGTACAGTATCGATTCAACGCTATAAAGATTGGACACTCACATATCACATTTTTTCTATTTAAATAAACTTTTTCAGTTGTGCATGCCAAAGTTACAGTGATGTTTCTTCAAACAACCAATGTAGCTATCATGTACATGCACCATTGTTACTCTTGCATTCAAATTCATTAGTCTTGGATGATTTAAGTTTCTATTTTGAAGTAATATATGTAATATTCATATATGAATTCAATGGGTACGCAATTTATGAAATGGAGGCTATCTAATCATATGAGGTAACACTTTTAAGTAGCTGACTACAATATCCATTTCTTTTTGTGCGCCTTTACACTAACACGTCAATGGATTATGTTTAAAGTAAATAACCAATGGCACTAAATTATCTATTTACAGGAGAAATACATAGGCTGAGCGTTTGATCCCTTTTTTGTGAACGCGCCACTACACTCGTACGATTGGCCGCGCCCGTGTGAACGTCCAAGTTATCAGCGCATCATCCTGAGTTATTGTCTTTTTTCCTGGGGTAGACTTCACACCAGTTATTAACTGCTGACGCGTGCCCCGTGTACACAGTCTAGCATGACCTTCCTGCTAGCATGGTCCAAAATTAGTTGAAACTGGATACGAACGATCCCGCGGGCGGCAAAATCTCCCGCCTCCTTCTAAAATTTCCGCCACCTTAGTCTTTAGAATGTGAAATCCCCCTTTTGTCCTTGGTGCACGGAGACCCACAGTTACAATACCACCCTCATCTAGATAATAGGTCGGGGCTGCTTTGGTAACTTCCAGTTCCCCCACTACACGGCACCCCCATTTCCTCTCCCCCTCCCGCAAAAACGACTAACACCACAGCACCAGAGCATCTTACATCACGCCGTCCGTACTTCATCGCCCTTTCTCCCCTCCCCTCTCGAAACCCTAGACTGCTCATCCATCGGCGTACCATAGCCCATTCACTGCAGCGGCGTCCACCTCACCGGATCTGCTTCTACGGCCGCATCTACCCCTCCCACCTCCCCTAGAAACAAGTAGACTGCTCATCCACCACTGTACCACAGCCCATTTAGCGTCGGCCTTGTCCACGGCGCCGGATCTGCTTCACCGGTACTCTCGTCAACCGCCGCGCATCTGCAGCGGCTCAATCGTACTCCCCACCGGAGATGCTTAGTCAACACCCCCCGGAGCCGCCCAACCGACGCCCCCGTCGACGGCCTCTGATCCTCTTCGCCGACACCTTCTCAACCCTACCGGAGCCGCTTGCCGACACCTTCCTCAACCCTACCGGAGCCGCTTCGCCGACATCATCGTCAACCCTACCGGAGTAGCTTCACCTATACCATTCTCAACCCTACCGGGGCCGCTTTGCCAACTCACAAGTCCACGGCCTTAGATCCGCTTCCTCGCACCCTCATCCAACCTACTAGAGCAGCTTCTGATGCCCCGTCCACGCCGCAGATCCGCATCATCGACACCACCCTTAACCCAACCACCGGAGCAGCTTCTGACGCCCCATCCACGGCCGCAGATCCGCATCATCAACACCTCCTTAACCCAACCACCGGAGTAGCTTCGGACGCCTCGTCCACGGCCCCAGATCCGCGTCGTCGACACCATCCTTAACCCAACCACCGGAGCAGCTTCACCTACGCCCTCGTCCACGACCACAGATCCGCTTCGCCCACACCGTAGTCCACCCTACCGGAACCGCTCCACAAACATCCTACTCGACGGTTCTAGATCTCCTTACCGGACCCCGACAGCTAGTGCAGCGTCATCACCCTCGACGTTTCTAACCTGATTCCCACCATCTGGAGAGATGCCAAGCACCCGCCACGGCCTAGGTACTTGTCACCTTTAAACCCATCCAGCATCACCTGCCCGATGTACTTCAAATATACTAACTGGTCGCTGTTATCTGTTATGCAGCTGGCAAAAACTACAAGGACGATGTTTCTTCTGGATTTAACAGCTTGGCCAACCAAGATCCTGGACTGAGGCATTGCTATGATCTTGTAAGCGCGTCTCTCTCTCTTGTATTGTTCTGTGCCTGCCAGCGTGCTTTGCTAGGATTTTCGACCAGTAATCCCTTTGTGCAGACAATGATTTCTACTACTAGCTGCTAAATTAGATATGTAGATGTCATACATGATACTACCTCGTACCTCCGTTCCTAAATATAAGTCTTTCTAGAGATTCCACTATAGGCTACATACGGAGCAAAATGAGTGAATCTACACTCGAAAATGCATCTATATACATCTGTATGTGGTCCATACTGGAATCTCTACAAAGACATATATTTAGGAACAGGGGCAGTACAATACACAAAATTGTAGGTGGCGTGTAGGAATTCCAGTGCACTACATTAGGCTCCCTTAGAGTGCCTGCTAGTTCAGCATACAGAGTCATGGCTAGTTTATGGTACGCACACAATCGTTAATTGCTGGTTTAAATATGCGCAAGGGATATGCAATGTAGTATCATGTAGAGATGTCTGAAATTAGCCGTGTCAACTTGCAGATAGGGTTACACAATCAAAAAGTACGAGATGTATGTGGCAATTTCATGGAACATCGCAAAAAAAGGAGAGGCAGTGGTGAGCCTATACAGTGTGCTATGGTACGTCACTCCTCCATTGCAATCATTGTGACATGTTATTTGTATGCCACTTCTATTAGCCAAGTTTCTTAGGGACAGTTATTATGAGTTATCCTAAGAAAATAAGCACCTGTGAATATAAGCTCCATGTAATAAGCCAACCAGTTCTTTTCATTGCGTTTTCATCTTATCTTTGGTATGATCAGTGGAAAGTCTAGATTGCATTATAATTTTTTTCATTTTGCTGCCCATATGGAAATTAATTTGACTTGTAAACATCACAAATTGAACCCAGTGCAGTAATTAATATGATAGGAAAATAGACCATCACTATTTGCTCAAAATGCAAATACAAAGATACCATCTACTTGGCACAATCTACTTTGGTCAATGTTTTCCATAGAGATCCCATTGCCTAATTTAAACGAAGAACACATGACCCACATTTAAATGATGAACAACTATTTATTGAAATTCGATGGTCCAAGTGGCTGGTTATTATCGTATAGCAGCACCACCTGAAAGCATCATATAGCAGCAGCAGCAGTCTGCAATTCATCATATACCAGCAGCAGCTCATAGCAATTAATCATATAGCAGCAGCAGGAGCAGCTCATAGCAATTTATCATATAGCAGCAGCAGGAGCAGCTCATAGCAATTCATCATATAGCAGCAGCAGGAGCATCTTGTAGAAACTCATCATATAGCAGCAGCAGCAGCTCATAGCAATTCATCATATAGCAGCAGCAGCAGCTCATAGCAATTCATCATACAGTAGCAGTAGCTCATAGCAATTCATCATATAGCAGCAGCAGGACTAGCTCATAGCGATGCATCATATAGCAGCAGCAGAAGCAGATCATAGCAATTCATCGTATAGTGGATCAGAATGAAAAATTGGCAAAAAATCAGAGGAGATCCTCACCTTATTGGATGAGTTCATACTTCAACAGCACCTCAAGGCCATGGCCTGGGGGGAGGGGAGGGGGAATAAGGTGCCTTCTGCCGCAGTGTGGCATCAGCCGTAGTTGTGCAGCGCCCGCCAGAGTAGTGCGTTGGACGAACCACAGTGGAGCAGCTGCTGGAGACCATGAGAATGAGGGGCGGCGCCAGAGGGAGGAGTAGCCAGGGAGATTTGCCCCTACCCGCCAGCCATGTAGCCTAGCTGGACATAGCATCGTCGAGGACCAGGCCAGATGGGGCCAATGGCGACGGCTCGCTGGAGGAACCCTAGTGATGCAAGCAGGGGATCAAGGTAGAGGGAAAGGGAAGAGGAGATGCAAGCGGGCAGGGCAATGAATGCTTGCGTGTTTGTTTTTACTTGAGGGTCAGGTGTGACACGGGCGTCAGCAGTTGCATTTTGAGTGTAATATAGGCAGACAACAGAGTCATTTCACTATTCCCCTTCCCTTCAATTTTTGGTGAGGTTCTACCCGAAACACCCCCCTCCAAAGCGAAATTAGTTAAGCCCAAGCCCATAACTCAAAAATGACTTCTTTACATCTTTTATGGCTTATTTTGACAATATGCCCTGAAAAGGCAGAATTGAACTGGCCCTTAACCTGCAATTCAATTGTGCATGCAATGATGAATCACTCCTGCCTGCTATCTGTACATTTAGGCATCATCATACATGGCATAACCTAATACATGTGCATTCCATTGTAGAATCTGGAATATGCAATGTTTATGTTAGTTCATATGTTGCACATGATGTTTAAATGTCCCTTAAATCTGGTCAGTCAAGTGATGGTCTTTAAGCCTCCTTCTTTACTTCTTTTCTTGATATGTAAGATTTGCTCACACATCTGTTCAATTGCTTGTTTGCATCAGCCAGCCGTACTAGGAATGTTTGCTTTGATTACTTGTTGTTCTTGATCTAACACTCTAACAGAGCTTGTCAATGATTTAAACACTAAGGGCTGCTGTAGTGGGGCCTTGTCTAACTCATAGGTGACATAAAGGTTTGGTTGTACACTACAGTAGGCTCTCCAAGAGTACCTAGAGATCCGGTTCAAAGGTATGCCTAGTTTTTACATAGTGCAGACATAGTAAATGCTCATTTCATTGTGTGCAAGTGCAAGAGATGCGGCAGGTTTCATTATGTGGTGTTGTTTTGTTATAATCTCATCCTTTTGTGTTCACAGACTGGAAAGTATGCATATTTATCTTACAAGGAGACGAGTAACTAGTTTGTGTCACCTTGCAGAGGGGGTGCAATGAATATAAGATTGAGGATTTCCAAGTACAAGATGTTAGGAAGGAGCCTTGCAAGAGAAGTAGGAGCTGCGCTGAGCCTCTTCAACCTGCTAAGGTAAGTCACTGTATGCAACTCAACAGTTCAATTCCTTGTTTGTTTCAGGCATAGTTAATTTTCTCTTTTCAATTGCTTTATTTGTCCTCAGTTAATGAGATGCCCAAATAATCATGCCTTATGTTCGGTACTTGTATCACTATTAGTTGACATAATTAAAGGCCTTACCATTTAATTACTCTACCGAAGTGTGCCTGAAGCTTTGAAGTCTATTAACCAACTATTATTGCATGAGGCTCACAATCTAGTTTATACTACGCTAATGATTGCATAGTTTTGTCTGCTGTAGTATGTTTGTATGAAACCCTCTACTGTTCATTATGCTCCCTAAGACTTTAATTGAGGCACAGAATGGCCAACTCCTTGCTTACTTATACGCAATGTGCTATCTAAATTTGTAACTTGTTTGTGTTTTTGATTGGGCCCCAACATCATGCTCCTCTGGTGAGCTAAGAGGGATTTCTGTATGCAGGCTGCACAGACTATCTTTTTATAATTTTTAAAATATCACCCGCTTATGCTTCATGACGTGTAACATTTTTTAAAGTGACGTGTAACATTATTGTTAGTCCTGTTTTGCCATGTAGTACAAAATAGTGTCTTGTTCGCTTCACTGTTGTAACTATATTTTTGCCCCTAGTCATGTGTACTTACAGAAACATTTTAGGATGAAGTGACATCAACACAAAGATCTGCGAGCAATGCGGCATGGCCATTACCGAATGATTATGGATTGGAATTCGAATGTGCTGATGTTCTCGAGCATCAACTAGAAGTGACATCAACTAGCTCGTTTCTCTCTTGGCTTCTAGATTCTACCTTCTTGATTGCCCCCTACCCTGGGGGTGGCTAGTCCTATTTATAGGCAAAGGCCCTGGGCCTCTTCCCAAATATTGAGCGGGAAGGGCGCCAACAATTGGCCATTTTGAAGGGGAACATCTGGTACACTTATCCTGACTAAAGTTGGTCCTCGCCTGCCAAAGGCTCTGGTGGTGACGCTGGCTTGGGCTCCACAATGACTTCCTCCCTGCCGTTGGACTAGTCTTGGTCTCTTTGCACCAAAACGGGTGCCTTTGCTTGATGCTCTCGCCTGCGCTTGCTCCCTTTGCACCAAAGAGGAAAGGAGGACACTGCGCGGGCTGGCGCCCGCCTGGCACCCTTGGTCGTCATGGCTTGCATCACGGGCACCTCGTGAGGTACCCCGCCTTGATCTCTCCGCCTCCTCGTGAGCCAGCCTGATGAGGTCGTGCCTGATGAAGCTTCGTGTCGTCCGCCCCGCGAGGCTTGGCCGCTCCCGAGGGTCTTGGGTCTGTGTTGATGAAGATGGGCCATGCTGGGCCCCCCTTTGAGCCATGCCGCAGGCCGCAGGAAGGCAAGTCCGGGGACCCCCGTTGCCAGAACGCCGACAGTAGCCCCCGGGCCCAAGGCGCGCCCGGACTTGGCCGTGCAGGGAGGCAAAAGGGCAAGGGCGAAGTGCCGCGGGCCCTAACAGCCTGCGGCCTTGGGTGCCGCGTGGCGGTTGATTGGATGTGGGCGTCTCCACTTCCCCATGGTGCCTCGACAACTGCACGGATTGGACAAGTCCCTGCATGCAAAGCGGGTCATGATTACCTGCGATCGTGGATGTCGGCGGTTGGCCTTCGCCGGCCATAAGTACGGAACAGCGCGCGCCCTTCCAGTCAATCCCTTCTTGCTTCTCCTTCTTCCCGGTCCTTGCTCCGTCTTGCTGCGATGGCTCCGATCCGCCGGTTCTTGGCGGCAGAGAAGGGAAAGGCTCCCCGAGAGGAACCAGACCCGTTCCCGCCGAAGAAACAGCTCGCCCTCTGTGGCCGGGACGAGGGGGCCCATCAGGTGGTGTCGAGGCCCTGGTGCGAGCGGCCACCGCCGGGGTTCCCGCTTCCCTTGTACGCCCACATCAAGGGCTCTGAAGGAGTCGATGCCGATCGCCACGGGCGGCGGCGCCGTCGGCGCCGACGGGTCACGAAGGTGTGGGTCGTCCCTCCTGGGGTCCACACCGAGGGCTCCTCCCGAGAGTTCGTGCTCCACGCCGCCATGCCTGCTCAGTCTTGGATTCACCTTCCTCCCTTCTTCGCCTCCATCATCCCGCAGGGAGAACTCCTGGAGCTTTGGCTGTAGCACGCCGGCTACAGCACCCTCGTGACCGAGGCAGAGGTTGCGGTCGTTGCCCTGGGCGAGGTCTTCATGACTCGAGGCTGGAGCGAAATCGCCCGGGTTTGCAGGACAAGAGGCGCCTTCACGATCCACTTGGAGTACGACGGTGCTTCGGTGATGTTCTTCAAGGTCTTCGATGCGAACGGGCGCCGGCTGGAGTGCTGCCCCGGGAGAGGTGGTCGGGACCCTGCTACAGTGAGGACTGGGCCCGCCGACCGCTCCCTTGGCGGCTCCTCAGGCGGCAGAGGCGTCGGAGGTTCCAGCGACTCCGGCGAGCTCTTCGCGACTCCGGAGACGAGCGACGACAGCTACGAGCCCCCGAGCCGGCGCCGCTCCTGGAGCAGGCCGGGCTCGTCAGGCCGTCGCCGACTCTGATCTGGATGGGGTTGGCGCCGGTGCTTGACGACCCACTGTTGATGATGGCATCTTTTTGCAGGGGCGCATGTAGTTAGCGTCCTTTTAGGATCTGTTCCCTGCGAGGAATCAAAGACGTGTCCCGTGGGGGCTTGTAAGGTGCATGTGATCATATTTTGTTAATATAACCCTTGTGGTAGAATTGTGCGAGTTGCTCATTCCGTCTTAGCTCGGTTCTCCCTTTTGAACCTCACGAGGGCTTGGTGCTCTACGCCGACAGGTCCCAGTCCCAAGGCGGCTTCAGCCGTCGCTGGTATGCCAGGTCGCGATGCCGTGGTCAATGCTAGGAGGTGAGCGACCCGGGGTCCGGTAAGAGCCCCTGAGTCGCAATGCTCAGGAGGTCCCCTTTGGCGCTCAAGTAGCCGTCGTTCGATGAGAAAGGAGAGCGGCGTCGCTAACACGGGATTGCATTAGGTGCGGGGATGGTGCCACGGTAGCTGGTGCTTCCGGGTGGTGACTTATCTCGAGAATCAGGGACCGCTCTCTAGTGTGTCGCCGGGTCCGTGCATCGGCAAGCGTGAGGTTGCTCGACGAGGTCCTCGTGTGTCCCTCCCCTCTCACCTTTGCTCCCCTTTCTGCTCTACGTCCTCGGGTCCCAGCCCTCGAGCGAGTCTCAGTCGTCGCTGGTATGCCAGGTCGCGATGCCGTGGACAAGGCCAGAGGGTGAGGGCTGGAGAGCCAGTAGGAGCCCTGAGTCGCGATGCTCAGGCACCCCCCCTTTAACGTGCAAGCGGTTCGTGCAGATGAGAGTGAAGGAGACACCGCAAGGGCCTCGCCTGACGCAGCTCCTTTAGGAGATCCTGTAGACCCATCATAGAAAGAACGAGGGGTTGCCATGACAATTGACAGTCAGCCGTTGGTTGCTTCCGAGGGGCGATGAGGCACTGAAGGCTTGACAAGGTGGCGCCATGCGGGGCTGTCGTGGCCAAAGCTCAGCCATTCAGGTTTGTCGGCGTTGCAGGGACGGACCCATGCGCAAGCGTCGTGCCATTTGGGAGCAGCTCCGTTAGTTGGCGTCAGTTGAGTGGGCAACTAGGTCAAACACATTAGCCGCGAAGGAGTGGATTCATTCAAATAGATGCTGGGAAGGCGGACATCACTGGGTCAGGCCTGAGGGACTTGGGGATGATGCAGCCCGTGGGGCGCCCCCACCAAAGTAAGCTAACAACATGAAATAAAAGGGATACATGCCGCAGGGACGGACCCACGCGGCCTAGGAATAATGCAGCCCCGGGGGGCGCTCCCAGCTGGAAATGAAACTTGAAAGATGTCACCTGATGATGTTCAGGACGAAGGAGTGTTGGTGTAGCAGACTTGGTGGGCTGCGGAAGCCGATCCTCACGAGCCCCCAGGCCCAGGGGCCTCGGGAGGCTCCGGAGGCGCTGGTGGCTCCTCACGGACCATCTCCATCTCCGCCAGGGCGACGGAACGCCTGGCCTCTTGAGCCTCCATGATGCCCCTCATGAGGTGTTGGTACGCGGCAGCCGCGTTCGGCAAGCCGTAAGGCATGCAAACGTAGCTGTGGGGTGGACCTTCGCAGCGCCCCACTCGCGAGGGTCAGAGGCGCTCCAGAGAGGCGACTCGATTGAGCCCTGGTATGTCGATGCAGACGCGCAGCCCACCATCCTCGCCTGGATGGGGAGCCATAGCTGGTAGGCGGCGGCCGCCTTTCATGACTCTTGACCCCTGTAGCTCCTGAATAGCCTTGCTGACAAACTCCTGAGGGTCTGGCCCTCCTTGCCTTACTCCTTCTTGAGGGAAACGTGCTTCGAAACACGCCTCCATGTGGTGCCCAAGCGCCTCCCTCGTGACCTTAGCCAGGTCGGTGGCCCTCCAGGGGAGAGCCCCCGAGCCCTGCCTAAGGAGGGCGTCGGGCGTGCTTTCCTATGCGATGGAAGGAGGTTCCCCCTGGGCAGGCGCGGGCCCTGAGGGGCTTGCCTCCTGAGGGGCTGGGCCAGACGATGTCTTCTTCTTCTTGGGGGCGGTCTCGGGAAGCCTCCTGCTTCCGCGATTCGGGTCTTCCAGTGACGCGGCCTAAAAAGCTCGTTCCAGGGAACACACCGCGTCCTTCTCTTCACAGGGCACCATGATGACTCCGCCACTTCCTGGCATCTTGAGGACGTTGTAGCCATGGTGAGTTACGGCCATGAACTTGGCCAGCGCTGGGTACCCAAGGATGGCGTTGTACGGCAGGCGAATGTGAGCGACGTCAAAGTCGATGAGCTCGGTGCGGTAGTTGTCGCGTGCCCCGAAGGTGACAGGGAGGCGGACCTGCCCAATCGGGACCGTGGAGCCGTCGGTGACTCCGGAGAAAGGCTTGGTTGGCTGAAGCTGGCTGTAGGGCACTTGGAGATTGTTGAATGTTTCCACGGACAGGACGTTGAGCCCTGCCCCGCCATCGATGAGGGTCCTGGTGACCACCACGTTGCTGATGATTGGGGAACAAAGCATCGAGAGGACTCCGGCTGTGGCCGCACACTTGAGCTGATCTGCTGAGCTGAACGTGATGGCGCACGCCGACCACCTGAGAGGGCGCGTGGCTTCAAGCTTGGGGAGGAATGCATTCACTTCGCGGGCGAACTGCTTGAAGATGCGTTGAGAGGCTGGGGCTTGAGCCCCGCCCAGGATGCAGGCGATCGCGCGCGGCTCCTGGAAGCCCCCAGCCCCCTCGTCCTGATGGTGGTCCTCATTTCTCCTTGGCAGCGGCGGCAGCGGAGGGAGGCCTGTATTGCCTTGTGGGCGATCCTCGCGAGGCTGATCCCTCCAGTCTCCCTCGCGAGGCGGGTCTTGCCAGCAATCCTCGCGAGGTTGATCACGCCACCCTTGGTGCGGGCCGCGGTCTTCCTAGCGTCATGCGTTCCTTCCTCCTCCTCGATCGTAGCCCCGGTCATCGCGGTCGGGACGACGACCGATCCTTCCTTCTCGCACGGCTCGGAGCTCTTGACATTCGTTGGTGTTGTGGGTGTGGAGGTCGTGGTACACACAGTACCAACTGCCCTTGGAAGATTCGGGCTAATCTCTGCCCCGCTTGGTGTCTGGTTTTGCCGCGAGCACGGCAGCCCCCTTGTGCTTCACATGCTTGGCCTTGGGCTTCTTCTCTTCTGGGTCTGCGGCAGGCAGCTCGAGGAGGGAGAGACGCCCTTCCTCAGCCCTGGCGCACTTGGTTGCCAAGTTGAACAACTCCAAGGAAGTGCACAGGTCTTCATGCATCGCCAGCTCCTCCTTCATCTTGACATCGCGCACGCCGTCGGAGAAGGCTGAGATGATGGCCTCCTCGGTCACCTTGGGAATCTTGAGGCATGCGTTGTTGAAGCGGTGGATGTACTTCTACAGGGTCTCTCCGGGTTGTTGCTTGATGCGGCGCATGTCGCTCACGGCGGGTGGCCGGTCGCGAGTACCTTGGAAGTTGGCGATGAAGGGGGTGCGCATCTCGTCCCAGGAGGAGATCGTGCCTGGAGCCAGGTTCAGGAGCCAGGTGCGGGCCCCGTCCTTGAGCACCATGGGAAACCAGTTCTCCATGACCTTCTCGTCTCCGTTGGCAGCTTCGATGCCCAGCTCATAGAGCTGGAGGAACTCCGTAGGGTCGGCCGTGCCGTCGTAACGAGGAGGCAGGTCTGGCTTGAACTTGCCGGGCCACGCGACGCTGCATAGCTCGGTGGTGAAGGCACGGCAGCCTGCTGTGGCCACGGGAGGCCTTGGGTGACGGAGAGCTTGGTCTTGCATGTCCCCATGCACTGCAGCTGGGAGCAGCGCGGGGTCTTGACGTGCGGGAGCAGGAGCATGGTCGCGACGTGCTGGAGCAGGGAGCGCCCGGGCAGCTTCTTGCGGGCGAGGGACTTCTTGGCAGCTCTGCTCTTGCCGCGCTGGCACCTGACGGAGCGGGTTCCGCCCAGGGGCCACGCGCCTTGGAGCCACGGCGCCTTCTTGAGGAGGAGGCGGCTGGGGCGCTCTCGGAGCTTTGTCGCCCGCGCGGGTCGGGGTGCGGTGTAGCGGAACGGACGACGCAGGAGAGCCCCCTACGGCGCGGACGAGCTCGGCGACGCGGTCGAGCCATTCTTCGTAGACGTCATCGACGGGATGGTAGCGCAGGAGCTCGTTTGCCGCGATGAGCGCAGCTCGAGCCTCCATGGGTGCGCGGAGCGTGCGGGACGAAGAACCAGCTGGGGTGAGCAAGGGAGTAGCGGTGTGGCCGTCTTGCCACACGGACGGATGCTGAGACGACACTTGCTGCTCGTTCCCCGCTGGGCCGGTGGCGGCGTTGACGGCAGGTGACGGGGAACGGTGAGGACGCCCGCCGACAGGAGCCATCTGGGCGACGCGGGAAGCGAGAGCGGCCCGGCGCTCGGCGCGGGCCCGACGAGCGTCAGGCATGAACGCGATGCTCGGAGGAGAACGGGGTGGTGGAAGACGAATTCCGGCGCACCCCTACCTGGCGCGCCAAATGTTGGATTTCGGGTTCCGGCAGACCCTTGAGGTTCAAACACTGGGGTGCACGCGGAGATTTTGCCTTCTACCTACCTGCACCCCTCCGCCTCACTAAGATCTAAGCTATGGAAAGAACAACACAAGAGACACAGGGTTTATACTGGTCCGGCCCACCGTTGTGGTGTAATACCCTACTCTAGTGTGTGGTGTGGTGGATTGCCTCTTGGGCTGATGATGATGAGCAATACAAGGAAGAACAGCCTCGCAAGGGTCTGTTCTTGGCTGAGGGCATGAACTGCTAGGAGGAGTTCAGTCACCCTTCTCTCTCTCTCTTCTCGATTCTCTCTCCGATTTCGATCCTCTCTCCGATTTTGATCCTAGCTCGTTTCTCTCTTGGATTCTAGATTCTTCCTTCTTGATTGCCCCCCTACCCTGGGGGTGGCTAGTCCTATTTATAGGCAAAGGCCCTGGGCCTCTTCCCAAATATTGAGCGGGAAGGGCGCCAACAATTGGCCATTTTGAAGGGGAACATCTGGTACACTTATCCTGACTAAAGTTGGTCCTCGCCTGCCAAAGGCTCTGGTGGTGACGCTGGCTTGGGCTCCAGAATGACTTCCTCCCTGCCGTTGGACTGGTCTTGGTCTCGTTGCACCGAAACGGGTGCCTTTGCTTGATGCTCTCGCCTGCGCTTGCTCCCTTTGCACCAAAGAGGAAAGGAGGACACTGCGCGGGCTGGCGCCCGCCTGGCACCCTTGGTCGTCATGGCTTGCATCACGGGCACCTCGTGAGGTACCCCGCCTTGATCTCTCCGCCTCCTCGCGAGCCAGCCTGATGAGGCCTTGCCTGATGAAGCTCTGTGTCGTCCGCCCCACGAGGCTTGGCCCCTCGCGAGGGTCTTGGGTCTGTGTTGATGAAGATGGGCCGTGCCAGGCCCCCCTTTGAGCCACGCCGCAGGCCGCAGGCAGGCAAGTCTGGGGACCCCCGTTCCCAGAACGCGGACACGTTCCTTGACCATGTTGACCATGCTGCACCGAGAGCACCAGGGCGGTGGACGACGGCGAGGCCTAGGAAGGGGACGACGGAGAGCCGGGGAAGACGCGGCAGTGGAAGCCTGCGCGGAGAGGAGTACGAGGGTTCACTGGTTCGGCTACGGTGTGAGGCTGCCGTCGCCGCAGGGACTGACCAGCGGTGGGAATAGTAGGGGGCGATGAGGCCTCTGCGGCAGCATAGCCGGCCACGGGAGGCAGGAGTATGCGGCACGACCAGTGCTGCTTTGGGCGGCTGGAGCAAGAAGACCATAGGTTGAAGAAGCACTACGGCCGTTGGATGGACATCGTACGGTCACTAGAGCTAGAATCGTTCATATTTACTAAAGTTGACAAAGGCCCCCATCCCAGTCAACTTAGTAGGCCCACAAGTCAACCTCCCACCATGGTGGGTCCCAGTTAGCAGGGGAGTATTCTTTTTTTTTGTAATAAGGAGGCACTTCCGGTGGGTCCGAGCTAACAGTGGGGGGAACGTTTTTTTCACGAAATACGCTGGCCCGTCCGGTGGGTCCCAGCAGTCAGGGGGGAAACGTTTTTTTGCAAAATAAGGTGGCCCGTCCAGTGGGTCCTTGCTGTCAGGTGGAGGAATAATTATTTTGCGCGTAATAAGGAGGCACTTCCTTGCGACCGCCTGGACCCAGCTGTCAGCCTCTCCACGTATAGTACTCTTCCGATGGAAGTCGGTCGTTGACCATGTTGACCACGCCGCGCCGAGAGCACCAGGGCCGTGGTCTGGACGATGGCGAGGCCTACGAAGGGGAAGACGCAACAGTGGAAGCCCGCGTGGAGAGGAGTACGAGAGTTCACTGGTTCGGCTGCAGTGTGAGGCTGCCGTCGCCGCAGAATAACAGGGGGTGTGGGTGAGTAGAGGGATGGCCTGGCCAGTGGTGGGAGTAGTACGGGGCGGTGAGGCCTCCGCGGCATCACAGCCGGCCACGGGAGGCAGGAGCACACGACACGACCGGCGCTGCTTTGGGCAGCTGGAGCAAGAAGACCAGAGGTTGAAGAAGCACTACGGCCGTTGGATGGACATCGTACGATCACTGCAGCTAGAATCGTTTATATTGACTAAGTTGACAAAGCCCTTGGTACATGTCAACTTAGTAGGCCCACAGCTCAGATTTGGCATAGAACATATAGCCCATTTGCGATTTATAAGAATGTACAACCCATTTTTTAATTCTAATGGAATTTACTACAGCCCATTTACAGCTTGTTAAAAGTACAACCCAACTTCTAGCTAGGACAACGATTAATAATTTCAAACAACAGCTCAAAACAGAATTCAAACAAAATTCCCACATTTTGATGGGTCCGAAATATTTTTAACCGAAATTTCTAGTCAGGTTAAATATAATTTCAAAATAAAGTTGTATTACGTTAAAATCCAACGAAATATTGCGCGCGGAACAAGTAATGAAATTAAAATTTTCAAATTCCAAAAATAATATATTTTTCAAACTAATTACGTGTTTGGTGCATAGTAACTGTCCAGTTATTATAATTACATCCCATTTATTATTTCTTAAAGTCCATTTTATTGTTAAGCCTAATGCATACCTCCTAGGAAAGTTTGCAGCCCAGCGGGGCGGAGAATAACAGGTTGACCCGGATATTGTGTAGAACTGTCGGCCCAGTTGCATTGCTGATGTTGAAAAAAGGCATGTGTAGTACAGTACAACCTAACATGGTTACTCAGCCCACATTCAGCGACGCCGGAAAGTCCCAAACAAGGCTTATGTACAACTATTCGAAGTCATTGAGCTCTATTAATAACTTAAGAAAAAAGTTAGATTATAGTGGAACCTAATTAAAAGTTGTCACGAGC
Source organism: Triticum dicoccoides (assembly GCF_002162155.2). NCBI lineage: Eukaryota > Viridiplantae > Streptophyta > Magnoliopsida > Poales > Poaceae > Triticum > Triticum dicoccoides. The sequence continues at coordinate 253,044,200 of NC_041380.1, forward strand.
AAATAAATAATTCAACGGGTCCCACTTGTGCGTGTGTGCATGTGTGTGCGTGTGCGTGTGTGTATGTGAGAGAGATATAGAGATAGAGAGAGACCCATCGGTCGATGCTCCTAAATACATCTTTCAGCCATATGCATTGTTGATGCTCAGTAAAAACTTATATAGTTGACACAATCATATAGAACATCATATATAGAACATCATAGCGCACTGAACTTGCATACAAAAATTTCACGCAGGCGGCACAATCAGGATGGAAGTAGTGGATCACTACGGGAAGGGCTATGTTGAAACCAACGAAGTCGTACATAATGGTTCATCGTCTTTATCAATGACGGGGAAATATCCTTAATGTTGTGCAAAGATAACAGACAGACAACACAATAAGTTCTGCTAGCACATTAAGTTGACGTACAACCCTTTCTAAAAAAAGTTCAGGTACAAAATTAGAACAGGTCACAATCAAATGTACTAGCATATCAGTGCTTCACACCCATAGCTCGGATTTAACTAGTATCTGACAAGATTCAGTTGTTACCTCAAATTAGAGCACATCCAGGCAGCCAACCATGCCTCTTCTCCCAAAGAAGCAGTGGCCTCCGCCGTGCGATGGAGTAGGCCCTGTGCCATCCATCGTTCCGAGCAACATGGGGAAAGTCTGATGTTGACTCCTGTTATGGACGTCGTCGATGGACCCTAGCACCAGCGGCAGCGGCAGGACTTCGATTGATGGATTGACCACTTCCACATGCACGAACACCCGATACAGGTACATCCCTAACGTGGTCCGCGGCGGCCTTGGTGGCGACGAATAGTACAACCCCGGTTCCTGCACTGGTATCTCAACACCAATCACCTTCGGTATGGTGGATGGCTTCTTCATCGATGCCATAACCGTCAGAGCCCAGCTGTCTGAAGGAACAAACATACTTACGAGCTCACCTCCAAGGTCGTTGATAAGCTCGTTCATGGACTCGCTGTTCCAAGCACATCGAGGCATGCCGTGGAAGGTAAGCTTTGTTAAAAACTCAAGCTCAGAGGGCACCGAGCCCCATCCTTGGTGCCACCAATCAAAGCTCACCAGCGCACCATCGCAGAACAAACGCCGGGAAGATTCGAACACACGACTGCAGTCGAAAGTTGTCCAGAACCTGACGAAGAAATCAGCCGGTGGCGGACAGACTTCGACGAGCAAGTCACTTATTTGGATGCCGTGCACAATGCCAAGAGCTTTGACAAGGTCGTCCGGCGAGACGGGAGGCCGGTCGCCGTTGATGGTTACCATCAGCACTTTGCCGGCAAACTGGTCGTCAAGCGCCGCCATGCCACTGTTGAGCGACAACACGCAGCGACCGAAGGCAGGACAGACCTCGGGATCTCTGGCTCGAAGATCCGCGCTGATCGGCGACATGATAGTGCGCTTGAGTACAGGGAGTACAGGAGGGGGATTTGGGCGAACTGGAGTAGGAATCGAGATTCCAGAGGTGAGGGAGGGGCGGGAGACTGGGGATGAAAAGGTAGCATGAATTTTGAGCACGCGCCAATATGCTCTCGGCGCGCAAGCGCACGAGAACACCGGTGGCGCCCACATGTCGGCCTAAGAGTCCTTATTCTTTCTTTCTTGGAGAGCCCGACCTTTTTTCAGGATCTTTTGAGAGCTTGGCTTGAGAGTCATAATTGACCTGTGTGGCATTGCGTTACTACTCGGCCCATATTCAACGACACCTCACTGTCCCAAACAAGTGTACATCATCGAAAAGACACTGACCTCAAATTATATAACTTGAAAAAAAGGAGATATACTCTGAGCATTGGAGAATGGTGGTGCCCTCATTTAGCCCACCAGTAGTTCGAGACAATAAGCAGTTCGAAACAACGATATATACAACATTCAAACACTGACTAGTGACTACTACTGGCATAAACAGCAAGACATGATAGTTCATAAGAAGTCTTGCTACACCACCAAAACGCACCCATCTGCAGCGCTCAAACTCTCGTGATCCAGACGAGAATGACATTCTAAACAGAAGCAACTATTACATAGTAAGAGTGACATAGACGAGGATGACCAAATGACAAGGAATATGCATAACAAAAGAAAGAACTACCCATCCAGAACCAGCAGCAAAGACAACAAAGTCATTCCAAGAGATGATCCAACACTGTCATAATTTGCAGCCCCGCTTCAGCGACCAGTGATCCAGAGACACCAGTACTCCACCCTTTCGATGCAACAGCCCAATTACCTATCAACCTGAAGACTTGAACCACATCACTGCCTGTCGTAATTGAGACATCCAAGGATCAAAGTTAATCTGGATGCCTTTGTCATTCTCACCTTCTTTTGGCTGCAGACTGTATCGTTGACAATCAGGGGAGTTTGCTCCCGAACTCCTAGGGCTCGCCATGTAGAAACAATTTTCCATAGCAAATAGAGCCTCTCTGCCATCAAGGTCCTTGCCAACGGTGATCTCCTAGTTAATCGGATAATTGAGTCCGAGAAACAGAGAGTGTGAACCAAGGCTGTTTACCCGCCTCCAACTAAAAAATCCTAAAGGCCCCAACAAGCTGGTATCCTGCTCATAGATGTAACAGCCACTGTCCGGATACTCACGTATTACACGGTGCTTGTATATAGTAGGGTTTTTGCAATATAACTTTTATGGATCATGTGTCCGAATGATCATCAATCTTTTGCCGTTGTCTGATCGAGCGAGGAACCAGTTGTGCTTCCCTGTTTTTGGCAAAGGTGGTGTGATTACAAAGAGCAGTAACTGTAGGGACACTTCATCATATCAAAAAGGACAGGCATTGTTAATGTAAGATCAGCATTGTTCAGAGTATGAGTAGGATAATGCAAGAAATAGCATTGATATGTCCCTGTTGGAACTGGGAGGAAAATATAGGGAAATGTATACTGGGTTCGAAAATATAGAAGTGCTATGCATGATTATACTCATGTTATTTCGCAATCGATTCTTCACAGGAAACTACCATGTCATGCATGTTATGTAATCATGTTCTTTCCTCACAAACAAATTCTTCAAGGTAACTAACAGACCATGCATTGTTATATACTCATGTTCTGTGGGCAAAAATTTTGTGAGGATATTATTCTAGCCATTGATTGTTGAAGGGTGAATATAGGTATGTACACATGGTAAGCATTGCAAGATTTCACTACTTCCAAATATAGAGTTCTCCATATGCACATTTACTTCCCTACTGTATGGTTAGATGAAACCAACAGTGTGGTGCATGTTTCTACATCATGAAAATGAGGAAACTGACATGGCCATTGATTCACACTCATATTTAGTAGTAGTATATAGATTACTGTAAAATAAGGATAATATCCATATATTCCTAACCGTTTGATTTACTGGGGAGAAGGATGTCAGTGCTGGAGCGGCTAGCGAGGGAATAGTGGTACTGGGGGAGGCGAGTGAGGCGACGGTACATGGGGGCACAGTGAGATGGAGACGGAGACGGAGAAGGAGATGGAGATGGAGTGGTGCTATGGGAGCGGAGAGGGAGACGAGGCGAGGCGCCAATGTGCTGTACAGCGACGCTGACAGACTGCACAGTGCACAAGGTGAGGCTGACTTTGGTAACTCGAACACGCCGCCTGGACTAGTGTCAGGCGCAGGGTGTTGTCACTTCACTGTGAGGACCAGATGAATAGTATTTTGACCATCAAGTGTACCACAGTTGTACTACTACTACTACTACTACTACTACTACTACTACTAGTAGTAGTAGGAACATGAGTACTCCAGTATTGTATAGCGGAAATAGATCTCCCATGCTAGCATGCCTGTTCACTTCATCGTTCAAGTATCATCCATATTGCGAGCAGAACCAAATTCTCGTGCATACCCAATCAACGCCCTGCCGCGATGCATGCAGTGGTTGTTCTGGTGCATCAAGGATGGCATGCAGATCGTTCCACACTTGAGAAGAGGAAAGATGGAAAGGTAGAACGCGGCAGCAGAGGAAGAGAACGCTGGCTAACGAGGCTGGGAGGGGATCGAGCAGGAAGTTAATGCTCCAAGCCTAAAGGTTTTCGGAAAACCTGATTTTCATAAGGTGACTTATACTCACCTAAACGGAGGGAGTATTCCTTAACCAGAGAATGTTGTGTCTCCCACTCACGCGCTCAAAAAAAACTACAACACATTTTTTATCTGTTTGCATAGGTCCCACCTATCAGGAAGGATGGGCACGTACACGAATAGGTACGACTCATTGGTCTACCCGCATAGCCTTTTCGTTTAGTCTACCTAGCCGTCTAATCAACTGCCTGCACGCCACTTCTCCCATTTACTTCTCCATCTGGAACCGATTCTCCTCGGCTTCTTCACCTCCCCTTCGTCTTCATTTGCATCAAAACCCCACTGCGTTCACATTGTTTTAGCCTCTTTAAATAATTATCTACTACTTCAGTTAGACTAGCCATCTAATCCTAATTCTCCAAACCATAGCCCTCCGTTCCAGCGGTTCCAAATGGCGAAAGAGATCGAGATGCAGGTTTTTAGCGTCAACATGTCCTCGTCGAAGGCTCGATGCGCATAGTTGCCACCGTCACCGTCCACCCAAGGGTTGTTCGGCAGTGGATCAACAATGTATCCAACTCCCTCGAAAAGGTAGAGATAAGGGTCATCAGTCTCGATGCAGAGTACACGGAGCGTGCCCCTGGGAAGATCCAGCGCGCCGCCGTCCTTTAGTTGTGCCTCGAAGATGATGTTTTGGTGTACCACATCATACACTCTCCCTACATACCAGGTGAGCTTCACGATTTCTTGTCTCGGGAGGACGTATACTTCTGTGGGGCAGCCATCAACAGAAGCTAGAGTCGTACATACTTAATTTGAAAAGCATTGCTGACCTACAAACCAGAATCAAAATTCCTGTAGAAGATTGTGATAAACAGGCACCATCCCTATTTGACGTAGAAAATTTTGTGCTTGGTACAAATCTTCAGAAGGGTGACGAGACGGTGGCATTAAGGTCGTCTGGATGGGAGAATTATCCCTTAATGTACGAGCGGATAAAATATGCTTCCCTCGATGCCCCTGTGAGTTTCGAGATAGCTGCAAGGTCCAAAGAGCTTGTTGCGAAGCCATCTCCCGCAGAGAATGAGAACAAGAAGAAGAAGAAGAAGAAGAAGAAGAAGAAGAAGAAGAAGAAGAAGAAGAAGAAGAAGAAGAAGAGGTTGCACCAGCAGGAGGGCATTATGGATGGATGAACTATTTCCTATCTTGTAAAAAAAATTATTCCCTCTCCGTGTATATTGATATAGATGGACTATTTCGATGGTGTGCATGTCTTTGGAACAGAGTATTAGCGTGGGTCCGCTTGACTATAAGGAACTATTTATCCGCATATATAGCTTTCTCTGCTACTCCTTCCAGTGATCGGTATGCAGTGCATGTGTCTGTAGACATGACAACTTGTCCATGGAAGTTCAACTATGGCGACCATCACGTTTCATCTCGCGATTCCCACGACGCCTCTCCAACCCATAGCACCACGCCCCCCGACGTGTGCCTCACCCCTCTCGGCTGCACCGCCCCTCTGCCTTTGTGTGCATGACATGTGGGCCACCTAAAATGCGGCGAGCATCAAGTTTCTACCACAGCCACCCGCGATTCCCACGATGCCGCTCGAACCAATGAAACCACACGTCCCCCAACCCGCGGCTCACCCCTCTTGGCCCCACTGCCCCTCTGCCTACGGGAGCATTACATGTGGACCAGTCACCTATCGGGTCCACATGTTAGTGACTCAAAGGTAGGTGTAGTAAGGCGCTGAAGCTCAGTCTCGACGGCCCTGAGAGGGAAATATAACTCCTGCGCCAGAGCTTGTGGTGCTCCCGCAGCACAAACTCGTGCCAAACTTGAGATATGTTTCTTTACTATGCATGCATGCAACGATTTAACGGACATTGTAATCTCAACATGTGATGGGGAGCTCTAAATTTGAATTTGAAACTTATAAAACGAAAAGATTCAAAACAAATAAACTGGGAGAGAGGGAGTATATCGTAGGATGTGTCCCATACAAAATAAGTCCCCTGGTTTGTCACCACGAAGATGCGGTTAGAAAGGAGCACAACGTCTTCCTACTTGTACAACAACAAATCGGCCGCAGACAGCATGGTCCGCCTTTGACCGCCATGTGCAAGGTTCATGCTATCTTATTCAATATCACCGTGGTTCCATCGTACCAATTCATGCGGTGGCCCATTGCATGGCTGATCCCAATGTTGGACAGATGTTCTACGGGAACGGTGTCACCGTTGTAAATGTTGTGCAAATTGATGTTGGTACCCTCCCGTACATATGCAAGCCAATCTCCACTCGCACTGAGCCTAACCTGTGAAACAGTGGGCAGGGGAAGAATTAGGAAATGGACACGGAAGTAGTCTTTAGAATGCATTTACTACGTGATCAAACTCATCTTACCTGCTCATCGGAGGAAATCCGAGTGCCCCTCAACGTCGGCATCTCAAGGAGCATCAACTTGCAACTACGGCCACGCCGCGCTGGAGAGACCCCCAAGGAAACATTCTCGTGCGTTCCACGAAACATCAAGATGCATTTGTATGAGTAGTTTATCTTGTGAGAGAAAAGGATGAACGAGGGAAGGCCTCTAGAGATAGAGATGGACACTACTACTACCAATGTGCTGGCCCATGCGTTGCAATGGATCCAAAGTAGTAGAATAATACTTGTTCACGTGCTTGAAATATAAACACTCTAGTTTTGATATACATGTGTCAGCAGACATGACAGCTTGTCCATGGAAGTTGAACCACGGCGACCATCACGTTTCTTGTTTCTACCACTGCCACACCCACAAGCGATTCCCACGACGCCGCTCCAACCCATGGCACGACGTCCCCCGATGTGGACATGGATCCTCTGACGTGGCTATCACTGCCTTGCCCTGCATTTCCTTCGCTCACAGGTGGGACCCACGCTTATGGGTCCCACATGTCAGTGACAGAATGGTAGGATTGTTCGCGTCAGGGGATCCTCATCCCCCCGACGTGCCCCTCATCCCTCTCGGCCCCACCGCTCCTCTGCCTTTTGTGTGCATGACATGCGGGCCAGCTGAACTGCGGCAACCATAAACTTTCTACCACAGACACACCCGATTGGACACGGTTTGCCTGATCCGCTCCTGTGCTCCGATCCGTACTCCCGCACCATCGAATTTTCATCCAGCGGCTGTGACACATTTCGTCCCGGGCATCAATCCTCAGCTGGAGTACTTATGTACTACAGGTAGTACCCGCCGGTGTGGCCATCTACGCCTCGTAACGCCCCAACACCCAGCAGTGGCACCCTCACCACGGCCACGCCACCACCAGCCGGTTCATCTCGAACGAGTGAGTCGCGAACCACTCCACCACCATGAGAATGACATGTGGGCCAGCCGCATTTAAGGTCCGCATGTCATTGACTCATAGGCCGGGCACTAAGCCATTGAAGTTCGGTCCCGTGGTCCCTGAGAGGGAAATGTAACTCCTGCGGCAGGCCTTGTGATGCTCCCGCAGTACGAGCTCGTGCCAAAACTGGAATTTGTTTCTTACTACTAACAACTAGTACTAGTAAGGTACACGTGCATTGCACGCATGAGATTCTGGTGGTTTGTGCATTATGCTTCTACATGTGGAGCTTTCTGGATTCTAACATGTGGCAAAATCTGGTGGAATGTAAGGTTAGGCAAGTTTGATTAACTTAGGTGAGTGTTTGGTTCAAGCCACACCTTAGGCAAGCCACACTAAGGCCCCACATGACATACACACAAAAAATTTGGCAAGATTCCCTTAGGCTTGCCAACTTGTGGCTCTCATTTTGAAGAACTAATAACTTTGCCTAACCTTAGTTGTGGCAAAGTTAGTCATGAATTAAGTTCAACCATGGAGTCTTCTAGATTATACATGTGGCAGAATCTGGTGGATGATATCCAATGGCCAGTAGTGCTCGGATTTGCCATCTTTGTACCATCGGATTGGCTTCATCCAATGACCAACTTTCAAAGTTTTTCACACACTATATAGGGGGTATAGATATAGATGTGTCGGTCTGTTGCAATGGATCCAAAGTATATCTATTTAGTAGGGTGCACTCTAAACACATTATCTATTTATTTTTCTCTAACCTTCCGTAGCCATGCAACCAAGCCACATAAGCTTCATGGGTGCCCCCCACATCATATTATTCATTCTACGTTGATTGAAAAAAAAAGATAAATCACCCAAAACAAGATCTTCCCATTTTTTGTTCCTACGATGTTGTGTCGTGCACGTACCTACTAGTTGTATAGTGGTAGTACTAGTAATATAGTATTAGGAGTACAAACTTGGTACTAGTAGGAGTAGTACTAGTACGGAATGCTCCTACTCTATCAACGAGCCCTGTCTGACACCAAATTTCTTGGCTTTCGTGCTACAGCTAGATCTTCCCCTCGTTTTTGTTTTCCCACCCGGTGGCGGGCAAGGTGTCGGTTTGCTCAACGGCGGTCCCACATGAAATTGAAAATGCTAGGCAACACACCTTCCCTAAGCTATGTGTCGTGCCGGACGGGCCGTGTTGTACTCCCGATTCCCGGGCGTGTGGGGGTGCGATGCGAACGCGGCAGGCCTTTTCCTTTTACCAGCAATGTGCCTGTGCGTTGTGACGGATCCAAAGTAGTAGAATAGTAGTATTTGTTCACAAACTTGAAAAAATCACTATTGTTTTGATATACTCATAATATATTACTCCCTCCGTACCTAAATATTTGTCTTTTTTGAGATTTCGAATGGACTATCAGATACGGATTATATAGACATATTCTAGTGTTTCTAGAAAGATTCCCGCGCGTTGCACAAAGTTGATGGAAAAGGTAAGCACAACTTATAAATTGACGGATGGAGTACTAGTTACAGTGATGCATATAATTAAGCAAAGGGATCGCACATGTCGGTATTGACTTGAACGAGAATGCAACAGCACAATAAGAATTAAGGCCATGATGATGCGATCGCAGTGGTGGTTACAGAAGGTAAGAAGAAAGATGGATCCATGAACGTACGACCTCCTCCTCCTCAACTTAGTGCACCGGGCCACCAACCGGCCGCTAAGGAGCGGTGACTTTTGTGGCGAGGTCGAGGTGCTTCTCAGCAAAGGCATCCAAGGCTTCCAGCCGGTTGAGGAAGGCCAACGTCGTAGTGTCCTCACTGGCCTTGTAGATACCTATGTACACGATTTGCTCATACACGTGGATGTGTAGGTCAACGAATTCTTGCAGGGCGAGGCGCCTCGCGGCGAGCGTGACCTCCAGGTGGACATTCTTCGTGGCGTCGGCAGGCAGTCGTAGGGCCACCAGTGCTTGAAAGAGGTTCCGGCCATGGAGGCCGATTAGGGTGGCAGGCAATGAGGAGCCCGGGCGCGCGAGCTGGAGGAGTACGGCGATGTCGTCCACGAGCTTCTTGAGGACGTTGAACTTGTTGCTGGTGGCAACGATCATCTGGTCCAACTGAGAGTCGTAGTTGGCATCGACGGCGGCCATCCACCAGCCGGTCTCCAACACCGTCTGGAGACGATCCTCGGCGCCATGCTGCAGGCCGGCGTCGTGGACCATCTGGCGCAGCCGCTGGCCGCTCACGTGCATCGCTGCCATGGGTATGGAGTAAGCTCTTTTGCGCTTAGTGTAGGTGCTTAGGAAAATGCTTAGGTGCGTACGATGTGGTAGATGCATTGGAATGGAGGGGCGCCTTTATATGAGGGCAATGATGGCAAACTGCGTTGCATTCACATCGTGCAGCCTCTTTTCTCAAACCTCCTCCCATTACTTCCCTCATGCATTAATTGAAGGAGGATGCATTGGCCATTCAACATATTGGGAACTGCTACTCCCTCCCTTGTCTGCAATAAAGCCGTATCGGGAACTGCGTCGCCCACTGTCAAATCGAATACTCCCTCCGTCTAGGTGAGTATTAAATCATCTTACGAAAACCAAATAGTAAACACATAGGCGTGGTGCATTAACTCTCACGTTGTTTCTTATTTTTTTTGACATAAATAGAGGAATCAACCAAGAAGAGATGTGGGGCTTGTATGCTTTTAATGACTTGAGACTATCAAACATGACATGCAGTGGTTAGTTCGTTGCAGAAGAACAAATACAACCCACGTCAGCACACACGCATCTTATATAGCATCACATCCAATGGCTATAAAATATGAATGAGTCCAAATTATATCTCATCTAGATGAGTTCTAGCAAAACTGTATTAATAATACTTAGTACTCCTGCGCCATGTATCATATATTAGTATCATGTAGTACTTTATTTATTGCCATGTATGACACATAGTACTCAACTCTCTCTCTTTCTTCATTTAATTCTATGACTCCTCATCAAAATTGCTAAGGCTAGTACCATTACAACCAGCCTTAGCATATACTAAACATTAAGTTCTCTCGTTTTCCTCTCCACCTTGGTCACCTACACAGAGGGAGTATACTGCACGGGCTTTTCCTGCGCGGTAGGCGGGGCAGTTCCACCTAGTCGGTTCGACAGAGACGCAAGAAGACGAGGGAGTAGGCTGCTGCAAACGTAGGGCTATGTGATTTGACAGTGAGTTACTGCTGGACAGGTGGGGCCCCATGATTTGACTTGCCATTATCATTTTAACTGTGGCGCTATGACCGGCGTGAGTCTCCCGATTCCTGACCACCACCATACAGGTGCCTCTCCCAATGCTCCACCATGTAGTAGAGGCTGGCTCTTGCATGAGAGCCCACTTCTCCACTTTTTACATGCCTCTCTTTCCTCCACATATGCAAAAATGCCATGTAAAGCGCACTATTGTACTTACTTGCTCCTACAGGTGCTCAAGCTTGCCACATAGGCATAAAGTCTTTGATGTGGCAAGTTAATCAAGAAGAGAGAGACTAGTTTGGTGACCCAAGGAAGAAACGGTGCTAAGCGCGTGTAGGTGAAAAGATAATTTTGAGTCTATAGCTAATTAAATGAAGCAAACTTAGCAACACCATTTCATTGGAAGAGGTCACTCCTTGGCAAATGCAATAAATACTAGTACTCCCTGTGTCCCATAATATAAGAACGTTTTTGGCACTACACTAGTGTCAAAAACGTTCTTATATTATGGGACAGAGGGAGTACGAAGAAAGAGATAGAGAGAAGTAAAAAAAATACACTTATAGCCAACCTTATAGCCAAAACCTCGTTGTAGTATGAGTGACTAAGTGATGACTATGTATGACATGCCAACATCAGATAGCCTAACACACCATGTTAAATCTCCAAGGGCGTGACCGCATGAGCAACGCGACGGTCGTGGTAGGCGCGACCACGATACGGGCTGCTGGCAGCCCTTGGATCTGAGATCAAACGGTCGCATGCTAAGTTGCTGAAAAATTGCAGAATAACCCTCCAACATAGGATATTCACCCATAGGTCTAGAATCACGCCATGCAACCGTTCGATCTCAGATCCAAGGGCTCTCGGAAGCTTGTATCATGGGAGAATGGAAAGCCACTAACCTGCTGTTCGCACGCTGGTAGTTCGCTCCTACTCGTCCCCGCATGTCCTTCAATACTACGGCGGTTCGCTCCTAGTTGTCCCGTCCATTCACATTACGGCAGTTCCACTAATCCTAACCCTCCTCCCAAATCCATGGCGTCCCAAATCTCCCCGATCAGCGGTGAGTACAAGGTTAGAACCATCACTGGCGATGAGTTCAACGTCATCTACACCCGTTCTTCTGCGACAGTGAAAGGATGCCTTTCTCGCTTCAGACGCATGTTCGAAGACTCAGATGATGAGTGGGTCGCTGGGCTAGATGTTGAGTGCACCACAGTCCTGGGACGAGAGAAGGATCTAAAGGACGAAGAGAGGAAGAAGCCCGCCGTGATCCAGGTTTACGTGCATGACTTATGCTTGGTCTACCACATATGCCATGCCGACGTTGAGTGCCAGGATTTTAAGGACTTCCTCGAGAGAAACCTAGTCAAATTTGTTATTGTAGACTTTGGTAACGACAAAGAAGTCATGCGTCGGATAGGCCTCGTTGTAGGCAACACCTTCGACCTCCAGAAGAATCGGCTGGTGCCCTCTCACCAGCCTTCAATGCTGACCCTGGCAGGAGCCATCGTTCATCCTTCGTACGGTAAATTGGAGAAACCTCCATACACATTTCATCGTCTTGCATGGCAGCAGAATGTACTAGATATAGACCACATCCACTACGTTGCAATGGATGGCTACCTTTGCTTCAATATCTACAAGGGTTGGATGAAGAGAAACAGCCAAGTGTGCGGTTCAAGCAAAGAAGTATCGGCCAAGAGTAAGAGGGACAAGGACGAAGTCGAGGACGTGGACAAGGACTCCGAGTAAGGTGGCAGTGTCGTTGCTCATGGTGGTTCTAATGCAGTGTCTACCGGAATAGTTGCAAAGTTTAATTTCAGGTGTGCTTAATTTAATTTGAGGGGTGTGTTGTGCTGAGCCCCCAGCAGAACTATGTTATGTTTCTTCTTGTTACTTTAACTCTTCAGTGCGTACATACTAGTATTTCTTACATTTCATCTTTTAGTTGGTGTAGTACTACCACTCGTTTCTTCACATTATATACGTACAATATATATGGCCAACATCATATAGCCAGTAGTTTAGTTGTCAAAGAATTTCAGGGTGCTTAGTTTTGTCAAAGAATTCCAGGGTGCTTAGTTTTATTTGAGGGGTGGGTTGTGCACTTGTGTTGGACACCATTATTGTGACAAGCCTTTTTAATAGTACTATATGCATAATTTGGCGACGAGCGCTCTCTATATGTACCACCTTTTTTAAATTTCAAGTTTTGCTCCATGGCGCAATCCATCGATACTACTACTGTACAAAAGTGGAGTATATACATTTTTTTAAAAGCCTAGAGGGCGGGGCAGTCTAGCTCGGTCGGTTTCACGAGAGGCGAGGGCCTTTGTGATTTGACGGCTCATTACTGCTGTCAAATCGAATAGTACCGCGCCGCCCGCTGCACGCCCGGCGCCTCCATTAAACCCCTCCGTTAAACCCGCATGCAAACCGAGAATACTACTCCGGCCACATGTCCGTTCATGAGCGGGCCGGAATTAAACGCAACACCGGCCGAGCTCCTCCCGTCCGCCCTCAGTTTAAACAAGGCCAGACACCGGCCAAGCTCCTACCGTCCGCCCTCTATTTACACGAGGCCAGACAGACAGCGGGCAAGAATCACACCCCTCCGCCACTCTCCCATCTCCTCCTTCACCATTTCTCCACTCTTCCGATGGCTTCCGATGAGCCGTTCTCCAGCATATTACCCGGCTGGGTGGCCCGCCGAGCCCTCCGGATACGGGCAAGGCCACTCGGTGCTTCACCAACCTCACTTGGCCCGACGGAGCCAGTTGCTACCCCAAGCAGGCGCGTGGTTCAGCAACTCGCTGCTCCAATTCAGCTCGATGAGGAGTGGCGAGTTGCTCCACGCCGGCATGGCAGCGAGCACGCAGGTACGGGCGCCGTCGCCGCCGCGTCGTACCACACCACCAGTGTCTGCGGTGGCCGCGTGCTACCTCTTGAGCTTGCGTTGGATTTCCCCGAAGAGGAACGGATGATGCAATAGAGTAGCGTAAGTATTTCCCTCAGTTTTTGAGAACCAAGGTATCAATCCAGTAGGAGGCCACACTCAAGTCCCTCGTACCTGCACAAAACGATAGCTACTCGCAACCAACGTGATTAGGGGTTGTCAATCCCTTCACGGTCACTTACGAGAGTGAGATCTGATAGATATAATATTTTTGGTATTTTTGGTATAAAGATGCAAAGTGAAAAGTAAAAGGCAAAGTAAAAAAGCAAAGCAAGATTAAAGTGATGGAGATTAATATGATGAGAATAGACCCAGGGGCCATAGGTTTCACTAGTGGCTTCTCTCAAGAGCATAAGTATTCTACGGTGGGTGAACAAATTACTGTTGAACAATTGACAGAATTGAGAATAGTTATGAGAATATCTAGGCATGATCATGTATATAGGCATCACGTCCGTGACAAGTAGACCGAAACGATTCTGCATCTACTACTATTACTCCACTCATCGACCGCTATCCAGCATGCATATAGAGTATTAAGTTAAAACTGAGTAACGCTTTAAGCAAGATGACATGATGTAGAGAGAGAAATTCATGCAATATGAAATAAACCCCATCTTGTTATCCTCGATGGCAAAGATACAATACGTGCCTTGCTGCCCCTTCTGTCACTGGGAAAGGACACTGCAAGATCGAACCCAAAGCTAAGCACTTCTCCCATGGCAAGAACTACCAATCTAGTTGGCCAAACCAAACGGATAATTCGAAGAGACTTGCAAAGATAACCAATCATACATAAAAGAATTCAGAGAAGATTCAAATATTATTCATAGATATATAGACTTGATCATAAACCCACAATTCATCGGTCTCAACAAACACACCACAAAAAGAAGATTACATCGAATAGATCTCCATGAGAGAGGGGGAGAACTTTGTATTGAGATCCAAAAAGAGAGAAGAAGCCATCTAGCTACTAACTATGGACCCGAAGTTCTGAGGTAAACTACTCACACTTCATCGGAGGGGCTATGATGATGTAGAAGCCCTCCATGATGACGGCCCTCTCCGGCAGAGCTCCAGAACAAGCCCCAAGATGGGATCTCGTGGATACAGAAATTTGCGGTGGTAGAATTAGGTTTTTGGCTCCCCTTCTGATCGTTTGGTGGTACGTAGGTATATATAGGAGGAAGAAGTACGTCGGTGGAGCTCCGAGGGGCCCATGAGGCAGGGGGCGCGCCCTAGGGGGGGCGCCCCCCACCCTCGTGACCTCCTCTATGATGCCTTGGCATAGGGTCCAAATCTCCTGGATCACGTTCGGTGAGAAAATCACGTTCCCGAAGGTTTCATTCTGTTTGATATTCTGTTCTTTCGAAACACTGAAATAGGCAAAAAACCAGCAATTCTGGGCTCGGCCTCCGGTTAATAGGTTAGTCCCAAAAATAATATAAAAGTGGAAAATAAAGCCCAATATAGTCCAAAATAGTAGATAATATAACATGGAGCAATCAAAAATTATAGATATGTTGGAGACGTTTCAGGCATCCCCAAGCTTAATTCCTGCTCGTCCTCGAGTAGGTAAATGATAAAAAGAGAATTTTTGATGCGGAGTGCTACTTGGCATAATTTCAATGCGAATCTTCTTAATTGTGGTATGAATATTTTGATTAGGAAGATTCAACACAAAAGTTTATATTGACATAAAAATAATAATACTTCAAGCAAACCAACAAAGCAATTATGTTTTCTTAAAGTAACATGGCCAAAGAAAGTTCATCCCTACAAAATCATATAGTTTAGTCATGCTCCATTTCGTCACACAAGAATGCTCTCATCATGCACAACCCCTATGACAAGCCAAGCAATTGTTTCATACCTTAATAATTTCAAACTCATAAACTTTCACGCAATACATGAGCATGAGCCATGGATATAGCACTATGGGTGGAATAGAATATAATGATGGGGGTTATGTGGAGAAGACAAAAAGGAGAAAGTCTCACATCAACGAGGCTAATCAATGGGCTATGGAGATGCCTATCGATTGATGTTAATGCAAGGAGTAGGGATTGCCATGCAACGGATGCACTAGAGCTATAAATGTATGAAAGCTCAACAAAAGAAACTAAGTGGGTGTGCATCCAACTTGCTTTCTCACAAAGACCTAGGGCACTTGAGGAGGCCCATTGTTGGAATATACAAGCCAAGTTCTATAATGAAAATTCCCACTAGTATATGAAAGTGATAACTCAAGAGACTCTCTATATGAAGAACATGATGCTACTTTGAAGCACAAGTGTGGAAAAAAGGAATAGTAGCATTGCCCCTTTTTATTTATTTTCTTTTTTTGGGCCTTCTTTTTTTGGCCTTTCTCTTCTTCTTTTTTTGGGACAATTCTCTATTGAATGATGATCATCACACTTCTATTTATTTACAACTCAATGATTACAACTTGATACTAGAACAAAGTATGACTCTATATGGATGCCTCCGGCGGTGTATTGGGATATGCAATGAATCAAGAGTGACAAGTATGAAAAAATTATGAACAGTGGCTTTGCCACAAATACTATGTCAACTACATGATCATGCTAAGCAATATGACAATGATGAATGTGTCATGATAAACTGGACAGTCGAAAGTTGCATGGCAATATATCTCGGAATGGCTATGGAAATGCCATAATAGGTAGGTATGATGGCTGTTTTGAGGAAGATATAAGGAGGTTTATGTGTGAAAGAGCATATCATATCACGGGGTTTGGATGCACCGGTGAAGTTTGCACCAACTCTCGATGTGAGAAAGGGCAATGCACGGTACCATAGAGGCTAGCAATGATGGAAGGGTGAGAGTGCGTATAATCCATGGACTCAACATTAGTCATAAATAACTCATATACTTATTGCAAAAATCTACAAGCCATCAAAAACCAAAGTATTACGTGCATGCTCCTAGGGGGATAGATTGGTAGGAAAAGACCATCGCTCGTCCCCGATCGCCACTCATAAGGAGGACAATCAAATAACACCTCATGTTTCAAATTTGTTGCATAACGTTTACCATACGTGCATGCTACGGGACTTGCAAACATTAACTCAATCACTTCTCAAATTCACAATTACTCTACTAGCATGACTTTGATATTACTACTTCCACATCTCAAAACAATTATCAAGCATCCAACTTTTCTTAGTATTCAACACACTCAAAAGAAAGTTTCACAACTCTTGAATACCAAGCATGTTATTATTAAGAAAATTACCGTGCTATTAAGACTCTCAAAATAATTTTAAGTCAAGCATGAGAGATCAATAGTTTCTTTAAAACAAATCCACCACCATGCTCTAAAAAATCTAAGTGAAGCACATAGAGCAAAAATTATAGCTCAAAAAGATATAAGTGAAGCACAAAGAGCAAAACTACTTAGCTCAAAAAGATATAAGTGAAGCACATAGAGTATTCTATCAAATTCTAATTCATGTATGGCTCCCTCAAAAGGTGTGTAAAGCAAGGATGATTGTGGCACACTAACAACCAAAGACACAAATAATACAAGACGCTCCAAGCAAAACACATATCATGTTGGTGAATAAAAATATAGCTCCAAGTAAATTACCGATGGAAGTGGACGAAAGAGGGGATGCCTTCTGGGGCATCCCCAAGATTTGACTTTTTGGTGTCCTTGGATTATATTGGGGGTGCCATGGGCATCCCCAAGCTTAGTCTCTTGCCACTCCTTGTTCCATAATCCATCACAAGAATTCACCCAAAACATGAAAACTTCACAACACAAAACTTAAAGTAGAAAACTCGTGAGCTCCGTTAGCGAAAGAAAACAAAAAACCACTTCAAGGTACTGTAATAAACTCATTACTTATTTATATTGGTGTTAAACCTACTGTATTCCAACTTCTCTATGGATTATAAACTATTTTACTAACCATAGATTCGTCAAAATAAGCAAACAACACACGAAAAACAGAATCTGTCAAAAACAGAACAATCTGTACTAATCTGTAGCTAGCGCAATATCTGGAACCCCAAAAGTTCTAAAATAAATTGCTGGATGTGAGGAATTTATCTATTAATCATCTGCAAAAAGAATTAACTAAATAGCACTCTCCAAATAAAAATTACAGCAGTTCTCGTGAGCACTAAAGTTTCTGTTTTTTACAGCAAGTTCAACAAGACTTTCCCCAAGTCTTCCCAACGGTTCTACTTGGCACAAACACTAATTAAACACAAAAAAACACAACCAAAATAGAGGCTAAATAATATATTTATTACTAAACAGGAGCAAAAATCAAGGAATAAAAATAAAATTGGGTTGCCTCCCAACAAGCGCTATCGTTTAACGCCCCTAGCTAGGCATAAAAGAGAAGATAGATCTAGGTATTGCCATCTTTGGTAGGAAATCCTTCGATTAGGCATCTATTTCCATTAGGAATTTCTTTCTTTCTAGTGATTATCAAACTTTTAGGCACAAGATCGAAAAATTCATTTGTAGCAATTGGTTCCTCAATGATAGCAAAAAGATTGGGATGAATACTTATAGATTTAAGATCTGCAGTTTCCTTACTAGATGATTCACCCTTATTTTTAGGAACATACATAATCTTGGCAATTTTAGTAGGAGGACTTGGAGTGTTCTTTACGGAAGAAAAAGCGGTTCCCAAGTTTGTAGTGATACCCTCAAGTTTATCAATTCTAGTAGAATCTGAGTTTATCTTCTCATTAACTATGGGTTCCTTTTCCTCAATATTTTTCAAAGTCATTCCTACCTTAGATCCATATTGAGTAATTTGATTGTGGATCTTTTTATCTAGATTTTCAATTAATTCAATAGTAGCAACTTTATTTTCAATAATTTCAAGTCTTTGCATAACATGCTCGAAAGTTAACATGGTTCCATTAACCAAAAGAGGTGGTGAGCCAAATAAATATAACATAGCATTATAAGAATCAAAAGTATGGCTACCCAAGAAGTTCCCTCCGGTAATGGTATCGAGGATATATCTATACCAAGGATTAACACCTACATAAAAATTGCGGAGAAGAACTGAAGTAGATTGCTTCCTGGTAGATCTATTTTGAGCATTGCAAATTCTATACCAAGCATCTTTTAGATTTTCTCCCTCCCTTTGTTTAAAATTTAGAACTTCATTCTCGGGAGACAACGGAGAAGATATGAGACGAGCCATGACGACAAGCAAACAAACTAGCACATGAGCAAACAAGAGAAAACGGGCAAAAGAGGAAAATAGAGAGGGAGGATAGAGAGAGAGAGGGCGAATAAAACGGCAAGGGTGAAGTGGGGGAGAGGAAAACGAGAGGCAAATGGTAAATAATGTAATGCGAGAGATAGGGATTGTGATGGGTACTTGGTATGTTGACTTTTTGCGTAGACTCCCCGGCAACGGCGCCAGAAATTCTTATTGCTACCTCTTGAGCTTGCGTTGGATTTCCCCGAAGAGGAAGGGATGATGCAGCAGAGTAGCGTAAGTATTTCCCTTAGTTTTTGAGAACCAAGGTATCAATCCAGTAGGAGGCCACGCTCAAGTCCCTCGTACCTGCACAAAACGATAGCTACTCACAACCAACGTGATTAGGGGTTGTCAATCCCTTCACGGTCACTTACGAGAGTGAGATCTGATAGATATAATATTTTTGGTATTTTTGGTATAAAGATGCAAAGTGAAAAGTAAAAGGAAAAGTAAAAAAGCAAAGGAAGATTAAAGTGATGGAGATTAATATGATGAGAATAGACCCGGGGGCCATAGGTTTCACTAGTGGCTTCTCTCAAGAGCATAAGTATTCTACGGTGGGTGAACAAATTACTGTTGAGCAATTGACAGAATTGAGCATAGTTATGAGAATATCTAGGCATGATCATGTATATAGGCATCACGTCCGTGACAAGTAGACCAAAACGATTCTGCATCTACTACTATTACTCCACTCATCGACCGCTATCCAGCATGCATCTAGAGTATTAAGTTAAAAACAGAGTAATGCTTTAAGCAAGATGACATGATGTAGAGAGATAAATTCATGCAATATGAAATAAACCCCATCTTGTTATCCTTGATGGCAACGATACAATATGTGCCTTGCTGCCCCTTCTGTCATTGGGAAGGGACACCGCAAGATCGAACCCAAAGTTAAGCACTTCTCCCATGGCAAGAACTACCAATCTAGTTGGCCAAACCAAACGGATAATTCGAAGAGACTTGCAAAGATAACCAATCATACATAAAAGAATTCAGAGAAGATTCAAATATTATTCATAGATAGACTTGATCATAAACCCACAATTCATCGGTCTCAACAAACACACTGCAAAAAGAAGATTACATCGAATAGATCTCCACGAGAGAGGGGGAGAACTTTGCATTGAGATCCAAAAAGAGAGAAGAAGCCATCTAGCTACTAACTATGGACCCGAAGTTCTGAGGTAAACTACTCACACTTCATCGAAGGGGCTATGATGATGTAGAAGCCCTCCGTGATGACAGCCCTCTCTGGCGGAGCTTTGGAACAGGCCCCAAGATGGGATCTCATGGATATAGAAAGTTGCGGCGGTGGAATTAGGTTTTTGGCTCCCCTTCTGATCGTTTGGGGGTACATAGGTATATATAGGAGGAAGAAAGTACGTCGGTGGAGCTCCGAGGGGCCCACGAGGCAGGGGGCGCGCCCTAGGGGGGGCGCCCCCCACCCTCGTGACCGCCTCTCTGATGCCTTGGCGTAGGGTCCAAGTCTCCTGGATCACGTTCGGTGAGAAAATCACGTCCCCGAAGGTTTCATTCCGTTTGATATTCTGTTCTTTCGAAACACTGAAATAGGCAAAAAACAGCAATTCTGGGCTGGGCCTCCGGTTAATAGGTTAGTCCCAAAAATAATATAAAAGTGGAAAATAAAGCCCAATATAGTCCAAAACAGTAGATAATATAGCATGGAGCAATCAAAAATTATAGATACGTTGGAGACGTATCACCGCGCCTCCCGTGTCTGTGGGCAGCCTCCCGTGCGTGCGGCAGCGCCATGCAGGCAGAGACAAAAGCCGGGTGCGTGGAGAGCGACGAGTCGGTGGCCAGCTTCTTTGTGTCCGCCGCCATCATCGAGGAGAAGTAGAACACGGGAGGCCGCCGCCACTTGGGACCCATGAAGGCCACCGCCAAGGTGACGACCGTGGATTCAGGTGGTTTTTTAGCTGTTTCGTCTCTTCCGAGGACCTTCGTCGACCCCGCAAGTGTCTGACGGACATGAGGAAGATAAAGGGATCCGCGGGCGGCCATTTAGAACTAAAATAAATCTAGATACATCCATTTCTAGGACAAGTATTTCCAGACGGAGGGAGTATTAATTATATAAGAGAGCCGGATTGGCACCTCTTAGTTCATGTAAATGTAATGAAATCCATCATGTTTATATGAAGATCCGGATTTTTTATATGAAATCCTTCATGCTTATATGAAATCAGTCTGTGTTTGCACGAATTTCATCTGGTTGGTTAGAGTTGTAAAAATGTATGCCGCTAGCGTTTGATGTCCTCCTCCGCTTAAGGAAGCGGGAGGAAATTTGCCAGCTGCCGTTGGAGATGCTCTTGAAGGAAATATGCCCTAGAGGCAATAATAAAGTTATTATTTATTTCCTTATATTATGATAAATGTTTATTATTCATGCTAGAATTGTATTAACCGGAAACATAATACATGTGTGAATACATAGACAAACAGAGTGTCACTAGTATGCCTCTACTTGACTAGCTCATTGATCAAAGATGGTTATGTTTCCTAACCATAGACATGAGTTGTCATTTTATTAACGGGATCACATCATTAGGAGAATGATGCGATTGACTTGACCCATTCCGTTAGCATATCACTTGATCGTTTAGTTTGTTGCTATTGCTTTCTTCATGACTTATACATGTTCCTATGACTATGAGATTATGCAACTCTCGTTTACCAGAGGAACACTTTGTGTGCTACCAAACGTCACAACATAACTGGGTGATTATAAAGGTGCTCTATAGGTGTCTCCGAAGGTACTTGTTGGGTTGGCGTATTTCGAGATTAGGATTTGTCACTCCGATTGTCGGAGAGGTATCTCTGGGCCCTCTCGGTAATGCACATCAATTAAGCCTTGCAAGCATTGCAACTAATGAGTTAGTTGCGGGATGATGTATTACGGAACGAGTAAAGAGACTTGCCGGTAACGAGATTGAACTAGGTATTGAGATACCGACGATCCAATCTCGGGCAAGTAACATACCGATGACAAAGGGAACAACGTATGCTGTTATGCGGTTTGACCGATAAACATCTTCGTAGAATATGTAGGAGTCAATATGAGCATCCAGGTTCCGCTATTGGTTATTGACCGGAGACGTGTCTCGGTCATGTATACATAGTTCTCGAACCTGTAGGGTCCGCACGCTTAAAGTTCGATGATGGTTATATTATGAGTTTATGTGTATTGATGTACCGAAGGAGTTCGGAGTCCCGGATGAGATCGGGGACATGACGAGGAGTCTCGAAATGGCCGAGACGTAAAGATCGATATATTGGACGACTATATTCGGACATAAGAAAGGTTCCGAGTGATTTGGGTATTTTTGGGAGTACCGGGGAGTTACGGGAATTCGTATTGGGCCTTAATGGGCCATACGGGAAAGGAGAGCAAGGCCTCAAAGGGTGGCTGCACCCCTCCCCATGGGCTGGTCCGAATTGGACTAGGGAGGGGGCGCCCCCTTCCTTCCTTCTCCTTTTCCCTTCCCTTTCCTTCCCTCCTACTCCTACTACTTGGAAGGGCTCCTAGTTCTACTAGGAAAAGGGGAATCCTACTCCCGGTGGGAGTAGGACTCCCCTAGGGCGTGCCATAGAGAGGGCCGGCCCTCCCCCTCCTCCATTCCTTTATATACGGGGGTAGGGGCACCCCAAAGACACAACAATTGATCTCTTGATCTCTTAGCCATGTGAGGTGCCCCCCTCCACCATAATCCACCTCGGTCATATCGTAGCGGTGCTTAGGCAAAGCCCTGCGTCGGTAGAACATCATCACCGTCACCACGCCGTCGTGCTGACGAAACTCTCCCTCAACACTCGGCTGGATCGGAGTTCGAGGGACGTCAGCGAGTTGAACGTGTGCAGAACTCGGAGGTGCCGTGCGTTCGGTACTTGATCGGTCGGATCGTGAAGACGTACGACTACATCAACCGCGTTATGCTAACGCTTCCGCTTTCGGTCTACGAGGGTACATAGACAACACTCTCCCCTCTTGTTGCTATGCATCACCATGATCTTGCGTGTGCGTAGGAAAATTTTGAAATTACTACATTCCCCAACAGTGGCATCCGAGCCAGGTTTTATGCGTAGATGTCATATGCACGAGTAGAACACAAGTGAGTTGTGGGCGATATAAGTCATACTGCTTACCAGCATGTCATACTTTGGTTCGGCGGTATTGTTGGATGAAGCGGCCCGAACCGACATTACGCGTACACTTACACGAGACTTGTTCTACCGACGTGCTTTGCACATAGGTGGCTGGCGGGTGTCAGTTTCTCCAACTTAAGTTGAACCGAGTGTGGCTACGCCTTGTCCTTGCGAAGGTTAAAACAACACCAACTTGACAAACTATTGTTGTGGTTTTGATGTGTAGGTAAGAACGGTTCTTGCTCAGCCCGTAGCAGCCACGTAAAACTTGCAACAACAAAGTAGATGACGTCTAACTTGTTTTTGCAGGGCATGTTGTGATGTGATATGGTCAAGACGTGATGAGATATAAGTTGTTGTATGAGATGATCATGTTTTGTTGAAGTTATCGGCAACTGGCAAAAGCCTTACGGTTATCTCTCTATTGCATAAGATGCAAGCGCCAAATAATTGCTTTACTTTATCGCTATGCGATAGCAATAGTTGCAAGAGCAATTGTTGGCGAGACAACCATGTGACGACACATTGATATAGATCAAGATGATGGAGATCATGGTGTCATGCCGGTGACGATGGATATCATGACGATGCTTTGGAGATGGAGATCAATGGCACAAGATGATGATGGCCATATCATGTCACATATTATGATTGCATGTGATGTTTATCTTTTATACATCTTATTTTGCTTAGTTCGGCGGTAGCTTTATAAGATAATATCTCACTAAATTATCAAGGTATAAGTGTTCTCCCTGAGTATGCACCATTGCGAAAGTTCTCGTGCTGAGACACCACATGATGATCGGGTGTGATAGGCTCTACGTTCAAATACAACGGGTGCAAAACAGTTGCACACGCGGAATACCCAGGTTAAACTTGACGAGCCTAGCATATAACAGATATGGCCTCGGAACACGGAGACCGAAAGGTCGAGCGTGAATCATATAGTAGATATGATCAACATAGTGATGTTCACCATTGAAACTACTCCATCTCACGTGATGATCGGACATGGTTTAGTTGATATGGATCACGTGATCACTTAGAAGATTAGAGGGATGTCTGTCTAAGTGGGAGTTCTTAAGTAATATGATTAATTGAACTTTAATTTATCATGAACTTAGTCCTGGTAGTATTAGCATATCTATGTTGTAGATCAATAGCTCGCGATGTAGCTCCCAGTTTATTGTGTTCCTAGAGAAATATTATGTTGAAAAATGTTAGTAGCAATGATGCGGATTGCATCCATGATCTGAGGATTATCCTCATTGTTGCACAGAAGATTTATGTTTTTGATGCACCGCTAGGTGACAGACCTATTGCAGGAGTAGAGGCAGACGTTATGAACGTTTGGCTAGCTCAATATGATGACTACTTGATAGTTTAGTGCACCATGCTTAACGTCTTAGAATCGGGACTTCAAAGATGTTTTGAATGTCATGGACCATATGAGATGTTCCAGGAGTTGAAATTAATATTTCAAGTAAATACCCGAGTTGAGAGATATGAAGTCTCCAACAAGTTCTATAGCTAAAAAGGTGGAGGAGAATAGCTCAAGAAGTGAGCATATGCTCAAATTTTCTAGGTATTACAATCGCTTGAATCAAGTGGGAGTTAATCTTCCAGATAAGATAGTGATTGACAGAATTCTCTAGTCACCATCACCAAGTTAGTATAACTTCGTGATGAACTATGATATGCAAGGGATAACGCAAAC
The DNA here is from genome assembly GCF_002162155.2 of Triticum dicoccoides. Taxonomy (NCBI): domain Eukaryota; kingdom Viridiplantae; phylum Streptophyta; class Magnoliopsida; order Poales; family Poaceae; genus Triticum; species Triticum dicoccoides. The sequence continues at coordinate 253,068,979 of NC_041380.1, forward strand.
GATTCCCAAGCTCTTCGTAATGCTGAAATCAACGAAGGTAGAAATCAAGAAAAATATCAAGTGTTGATGGTAGACAAGACCACTAGTTTCAAGAAAAGGGCAAAGGGAAGAAGGGGAACTTCAAGAAGAACGGCAAGCAAGTTGCTGCTCAAGTGAAGAAGCCCAAGTCTGGTCCTAAGCCTGAGACTAAGTGCTTCTACTGCAAAGGGACTGGTCATTGGAAGCGGAACTGCCCCAAGTATTTGGCGGATAAGAAGGATGGCAAAGTGAACAAAGGTATATTTGCTATACAGATTATTGATGTGTATTTTACTAGTGTTCGTAGCAACCCCTCGGTATTTGATACTGGTTCAGTTGCTAAGAGTAGTAACTCGAAATGGGAGTTGCAGAATGAACAAAGACTAGTTAAGGGTGAAGTGACGATGTGTGTTGGAAGTGGTTCCAAGATTGATATGATCATCATCGCTCACTCCCTATACCTTTGGGATTAGTGCTGAACCTAAATAAGTGTTATTTGGTGTTTGCGTTGAGCATGAATATGATTTGATCATGTTTATTGCAATACGGTTATTCATTTAAGTAAGAGAATAAATTGTTGTTCTGTTTACATGAATAAAACCTTATATGGTTACACACCCAATGAAAATGGTTTGTTGGATCTCGATCATAGTGATACACATATTCATAATATTGAAACCAAAAGATGCAAAGTTAATAATGATAGTGCAACTTATTTGTGGCACTGCCGTTTAGGTCATATTGGTGTAAAGCGCATGAAGAAACTCCATGCTGATGGACTTTTGGAATCACTTGATTATGAATCACTTGATGCTTTTGAACCATGCCTCATGGGCAAGATGACTAAGGCTCTGTTTTCCGGAACAATGGAGCGAGCAACTGACTTATTGGAAATAATACATATTGATGTATGTGGTCCGATGAGTGTTAAGGCTCATGGCAATTATTGTTATTTTCTGACCTTCACAGATGATTTGATCAGATATGGGTTTATCTACTTAATGAAACACAAGTCTGAAACATTTGAAAAGTTCAAAGAATTTCAGAGTGAAGTGGAGAATCATTGTAACAAAAATAAAAGTTTCTACGATATGATCGCAGAAGAAAAATATTTGAGTTGCGAGTTTGGCCTTCAGTTAAAACAATGTGAAATAGTTTCACTACTCACGCCACCTGGAACACCATAGTGTAATGGTGTGTCCGAACGTCATAACCGTACTTTATTAGATATCGTGCGATCTATGATGTCTCTTACCAATTTACCACTATCGTTTTGGGGTTATGCATTAGAGACAGCTACATTCATGTTAAATAGGGCACCATCTAAATCCATTGAGACGACACCGTATGAACTATGGTTTGGCAAGAAACCTAAGCTGTCGTTTCTTAAAGTTTGAGGTTGCAATGCTTATGTGAAAAAGTTTCAACCTGAGAAGCTCAAACCCAAATCGGAGAAGTGCGTCTTCATAGGATACCCAAAAGAAAATGTTGGGTACACCTTCTATCACAGATTCGAAGGCAAGATATTCATTGCTGAGAATGGATCCTTTCTAGAGAAGGAGTTTCTCTCGAAAGAAGTGAGTGGGAGGAAAGTAGAACTTGATGAGGTAACTGTACCTGCTCCCTTATTGGAAAGTAGTTCATCACAGAAATCTGTTCCTGTGACTACTACACCAATTAGTGAGGAAGCTAATGATGATGATCATGTAACTTCAGATCAAGTTACTACCGAACCTCGTTGGTAAACCAGAGTGATATCCGCACCAGAGTGGTACGGTAATCCTGTTCTAGAGGTCATGTTACTTGACCATGACGAGCCTACGAACTATGAGGAAGCGATGATGAGCCCAGATTCCGCGAAATGGCTTGAGGCCATGAAATCTGAGATGAGATCCATGTATGAGAACAAATATGGACTTTGATTGACTTGCCCATTGATCGGTGAGCCATTGAGATTAAATGGATCTTCAAGAGGAAGACGGACGCTGATAGTAGTGTTACTATCTACAAAGCTAGAATTGTCGCAAAAAGGTTTTCGACAAGTTCAAGGTGTTGACCACGATGAGAATTTCTCACTCGTATCTATGCTTAAGTCTGTCCGAATCATGTTAGCTATTGCCGCATTTTATGAAATCTGGCAAATGGATAAACAAAACTGCATTCCTTAATAGGATTTATTAAAGAAGAGTTGTATATGATGCAACCAGAAGGTTTTGTCGATCCTAAAGGTACTAAGAAAATATGCAAGCTCCAGCGATCTATCTATGGACTGGTGCAAGCATCTCGGAGTTGGAATATACGCTTTGATAAGTTGATCAAAGCATATAGTTTTATACAGACTTGCGGTGAAGCCTGTATTTACAAGAAAGTGAGTGGGAGCACTACAACATTTCTGATAAGTATATGTATGACATATTGTTGATCGGAGATGATGTAGAATTATTCTGCAAAGCATAAAGGAATGTTTGAAAGGAGTTTTTTTCAAAGAAAGACCTCGGTGAAGCTGCTTACATATTGAGCATCAAGATCTATAGAGATACATTAATACGCTTGATAAGTTTTTCAATGAGTACATACCTTGACAAGATTTTAAAGTAGTTCAAAATGGAACAGTCAAAGAAGGAGTTCTTGCCTGTGTTACAAGGTGTGAAGTTGAGTAAGACTCAAAACCCGACCACGGCAGAAGATAGGGAGAGAATGAAAGTCATTCCCTATGCCTCAGCCATAGGTTCTATAAAGTATGACATGCTGTGTAGCAGACCTATTGTATACCCTGCCCTGAGTTTGGCAAAGGAGTACAATAGTGATCTAGGAGTAGATCACTGGACATTGGTCAAAATTATCCTTAGTGGAATAAGGATATGTTTCTCGATTATGGAAGTGACAAAAGGTTCGTCGTAAAGGGTTACGTCGATGCAAATTTTGACACTGATCCAGATGACTCTAAATCTCAATCTGGATACATATTGAAAGTGGGAGCAATTAGCTAGAGTAGCTCTGTGCAGAGCATTGTTGACATAGAAATTTGCAAAATACTTACGGATCTGAATGTGGCAGACCCATCGACTAAACTTCTCTCACAAGCAAAACATGATCACACCTCAGTACTCTTTGGGTGTTAATCACATAGCGATGTGAACTAGATTATTGACTCTAGTAAACCCTTTGGGTGTTGGTCACATGTCGATGTGAACTATGGGTGTTAATCACACGGTGATTTGAACTATTGGTACCACATGGCGATGTGAACTAGATTATTGACTCTAGTGCAAGTGGGAGACTAAAGGAAATATGCCCTAGAGGTAATAATAAAGTTATTATTTATTTCCTTATATCATGATAAATGTTTATTATTCATGCTAGAATTGTATTAACCGGAAACATAATACATGTGTGAATACATAGACAAACAGAGTGTCACTAGTATGCCTCTACTTGACTAGCTTGTTGATCAAAGATGGCTATGTTTCCTAACCATAGACATGAGTTGTCATTTGATTAACGGGATCACATCATTAGGAGAACAATGTGATTGACTTTACCCATTCCGTTAGCATAGCACTTGATCGTTTAGTTTGTTGCTATATCTTTCTTCATGACTTATACATGTTCCTATGACTATGAGATTATGCAACTCCCGTTTACCAGAGGAACACTTTGTATGCTACCAAACGTCACAACGTAACTAGGTGATTATAAAGGTGCTCTACAGGTGTCTCCGAAGGTACTTGTTGGGTTGGTGTATTTCGAGATTAGGATTTGTCACTCCGATTGTCGGAGAGGTATCTCTGGGCCCTCTCGGTAATGCACATCACTTAAGCCTTGCAAGCATTGCAGCTAATGAGTTAGTTGCGGGATGATGTATTACGGAACGAGTAAAGAGACTTGCCGGTAATGAGATTGAACTAGGTATTGAGATACCGATGATTGAATCTCGGGCAAGTAACATACCGATGACAAAGGGAACAACGTATGTTGTTATGCGGTTTTGCCGATAAAGATCTTCGTAGAATATGTAGGAGCCAATATGAGCATCCAGGTTCCACTATTGGTTATTGACCGGACACGTGTCTCGGTCATGTCTACATAGTTCTCGAACCCGTAGGGTCCGCACGCTTAAAGTTTGATGACGGTTATATTATGAGTTTATGTGTTTTTATGTACCAAAGGAGTTCGGAGTCCCGGATGAGATCGGGGACATGACGAGGAGTCTCGAAATGGCTGAGACCTAAAGATCGATATATTGGACAACTATATTCGGACATCGGAAAGGTTCCGAGTGATTTGGGTATTTTCGGGAGTACCGGGGAGTTACGGGAATTCGTATTGAGCCTTAATGGGCCATACGGCAAAGGAGAGAAAGGCCTCAAAGGGTGGCCGCACCCCTCCCCATGGGCTGGTCCGAATTGGACTAGGGAGGGGGGCGCCCCCTTCCTTCCTTCTCCTTTTCCCTTCCCTTTCCTTCCCTCCTACTCCTACTACTTGGAAGGGCTCCTAGTTCTACTAGGAAAAGGGGAATCCTACTCCCGGTGGGAGTAGGACTCCCCTAGGGCGTGCCATAGAGAGGGCCGGCCCTCCCGCTCCTCCACTCCTTTATATACGGGGGCAGGGGGCACCCCAAATACACAAAAATTGATCTCTTGATCTCTTAGCCGGGTGCGGTGCCCCCCTCCACCATAATCCACCTCGGTCATATCGTAGCGGTGCTTAGGCGAAGCCGTGTGTCGGTAGAACATCATCACCGTCACCACGCCATCGTGCTGACGAAACTCTCCCTCAACACTCGACTGGATCGGAGTTTGAGGGACGCCATCGAGTTGAACGTGTGCAGAACTCAGAGGCGTCGTGTGTTCGGTACTTGATCGGTCGGATCATGAGGACGTACGACTACATCAACCGCGTTGTGCTAACGCTTCCGCTTTCGGTCTACGAGGGTACATAGACAACACTCTCCCCTCTTGTTGCTATGCATCACAATGATCTTGCGTGTGCGTAGGAAATTTTTGAAATTACTACATTCCCCAACAGCTCTTTATGCTGGAAATAATAGAGTGACATCCAATCCATTTAAGTTAACTGCATGTATGATTGTCCCTCTGTAAAAAATTAATTGCATGTACAGTGTACACGTGACTTGCAGGGTGGCTACAGCTTCGTACAGATAGTTAAAAAGAAACAAGTCCATCCTTAATCTTGTATTCTAAGTACTCTGTGGGTTCCACTGTCAGTACATTAAGGAAAGAAGTATATATTAAATAAGTAGAGTAATATATAATATGAAAATATAAAGTTAAAAGACAGAATTCGAACTCATGTCATCGCGTTGCGAGCATCTGACGCTAACCAGCCCAGCACATTTTTGTTGTAGACCATGCTGGAGATATATCTCCATGTCTACTCTTATATATACTCCATTCGTTCCTAAATATTTGTCTTTTTCAGATTTCAAATGGACTACCACATACGGATGTGTATGTAGACATATTTTAGAGTGTAGATTCACTCATTTTGCTCCGTATGTCTTTTCAGGAAGGGGCCAGATTTGTCCTTGATTTATTTATGAGGTATCCAAATGGCACTGCACCACCAAGAAAAGAGGGTAACATCAAAATTATGGACTACTTTCTTGAGTATGTTGGTAAGGTCCGGTCATAGTCACTTGTTGAAATCTCTAAAAAGACAAATACTCCCTCCGTTTGGAAATACTTGTCATCAAAATGGATAAAAGGAAATGTATCTAGATGTATTTTAGTTTTGTATACATCTCTTTTTATCCATTTTGATGACAAGTATTTTCAGACGGAGGGAGTAGAAAACAGAGTTGGAGATGATGGTGTGCATGCCATCCTGCAATATAGGCCGTCGGATTTATATCTAATGGATAGGAAAGAAACTATGGCAATTTTGCAAAAATATACCCACACGTCTCTCCACGTTCGCAAATAAGGCCATCCCTCATTCAACCTTTTCTCTCACAAGATAAACTACTCATACAAATGCATCTTGATGTTCCGTGCAACGCACGGGCAACTAGCTAATTTCTTTTAAAATAGTTGCTGCGATAATTGGGTTGAATTGATATATTTTATGTCTGCCCCAAATGATTTCAGATTCACTAGTAGTAACAAAGAAAAGGTTGCCTTGTTAATTAACAGAAAACAGGGTGAAAACTATCACATGAGGCCGGTAAAAACAAGGCACACTGGGATCAGCATCATCGTCACTACAGTTGTGCGCGTGCGAGAAGTCTACATATCGAGGGGGCTACCGAGCGAGGCACCGAGACACAATGTTTGAGAGAGAAACCAATTGACAGATTATGACCAGATCGAGTTGTCACCCTTCTGCTGTCATTGTTAGGGGGAGGGAGAGAAAGACGTACCGAGAGTGTGTGCGGTAGGCACAGAGGCACAACTAGCGAGTGTGTGTGTGTGTGTGTGTGTGTGTGTGTGTGTGTGTGTGTGTGTTAGAAAGAGGAGTAGATAGATTATTATCAAGATCGATGTGCCACCCTACTCCTTCGGTGTCGGGTAGTGTGTGTGTGTGTATGTTTGAGAGAGAAGCCAGTCGATAGATTAGTATCAAGATCGAGGTGTCACCCTACTCCTTCGGTGTTGGGAAGTGTGGGTGTGTGGGGGGGGGAGGGGGCAGTGACACTCACATATCTCTACTCTTATAAAAACAGAGTTGGTGATGATGGTGTTCCTGCCATCCTACAATATAGGCCATCCGACTTATATCCGATGGACAGGAAGGAAACTATGGCAATTTTGCAAAAAGATACCCACACCCCCCTCCGCATTTGCAAATAAGGCATTCCCTCGTTCATCCTTTTCTCCCACAAGATAAATTTCTCATACAAATGCATCTTGATGTTCCATCAAACGCATGGGCATCTTGCTAGTAGGGAGAAGGAGTTTGTGTGACACGTATCTAGCTATATTAAGGGATAGGTAGATAGCATATGTGTGAGAGACATTATTATACTTTGAGACATTAGTGGCTGTGGGTGGGTGGAATTAAAGGGGTGGGCGTGTTAGACATAGAGAGCGTGTGTGTTTCTGTGTGAGAGACTTGTAGGATGGGGTAGAAAGACGAATTTAACCCTGACGGAGGGAGAGAAATACACGAAGTGCGCGTGTGTGATTCCGATGCCCACAGGGAAATGAGATATGTATGCGTGTGAGAGAGATTGCACAATTCATTCACGTATCACTATCTAGCAATCGTGGACATGCATCCCTTGAACATAAGTCAATATCTACTTCGTATCGTGGCCAAAGGTACAATATCGATTCAACGCTATAAAGATTGGACACTCACATATCACATTTTTTCTATTTAAATAAACCTTTTCAGTTGTGCATGCCAAAGTTACAGTGATGTTTCTTCAAACAACCAATGTAGCTATCATGTACATGCACCATTGTTACTCTTGCATTCAAATTCATTAGTCTTGGATGATTTAAGTTTCTATTTTGAAGTAATATATGTAATATTCATATATGAATTCAATGGGTACGCAATTTATGAAATGGAGGCTATGTAATCATATGAGGTAACACTTTTAAGTAGCTGACTACAATATCCATTTCTTTTTGTGCGCCTTTACACTAACACGTCAATGGATTATGTTTAAAGTAAATAACCAATGGCACTAAATTATCTATTTACAGGAGAAATACATAGGCTGAGCGTTTGATCCCTTTTTTGTGAACGCTCCACTACACTCGTACGATTGGCCGCGCCCGTGTGAACGTCCAAGTTATCAGCGCATCATCCTGAGTTATTGTCTTTTTTCCTGGGGTGGACTTCACACCAGTTATTAACTGCTGACGCGTGCCCCGTGTACACACTCTAGCATGACCTTCCCACTAGCATGGTCCAAAATTAGTTGAAACTGGATACGAACGATCCCGCGGGCGGCAAAATCTCCCGCCTCCTTCTAAAATTTCCGCCACCTTAGTCTTTAGAATGTGAAATCCCCCTTTTTTCCTTGGTGCACGGAGACCAACAGTTACAATACCACCCTCATCTAGATGATAGGTCGGGGATGCTTTGGTAACTTCCAGTTCCCCCACTACACGGCACCCCCATTTCCTCTCCCCCTCCCGCAAAAAAGACTAACACCACAGCACCAGAGCATCTTACATCACGCCGTCCGTACTTCATCGCCCTTTCTCCCCTCCCCTCTCGAAACCCTAGACTGCTCATCCACCGGCGTACCATAGCCCATTCACTGCAGCGTCGTCCACCTCACCGGATCTGCTTCTACGGCCGCATCTACCCCTCCCACCTCCCCTAGAAACAAGTAGACTGCTCATCCACCACTGTACCACAGCCCATTCAGCGTTGGCCTTGTCCACGGCGCCGGATCTGCTTCACCGGTACTCTCGTCAACCGCCGCGCATCTGCAGCAGCTCAATCGTACTCCCCACCGGAGATGCTTAGTCCACACCCCCCGGAGCCGCCCAACCGACGCCCCCGTCGACGGCCTCTGATCCTCTTCACCGACACCTTCTCAACCCTACCGGAGCCGCTTGCCGACACCTTCCTCAACCCTACCGGAGCCGCTTCACCGACATCATCGTCAACCCTACCGGAGTAGCTTCACCTATACCATTCTCAACCCTACCGGGCCCGCTTTGCCAACTCACAAGTCCACGGCCTCAGATCCGCTTCCTCGCACCCTCATCCAACCTACTAGAGCAGCTTCTGATGCCCCGTCCACGCCGCAGATCCGCATCGTCGACACCACCCTTAACCCAACCATCGGAGCAGCTTCTGACGCCCCATCCGTGGCCGCAGATCCGCATCGTCAACACCTCCTTAACCCAACCACCGGAGTAGCTTCTGACGCCTCGTCCACGGCCGCAGATCCACGTCGTCGACACCATCCTTAACCCAACCATCGGAGCAGCTTCACCGACGCCCTCGTCCACGACCACAGATCCGCTTCGCCCACACCGTAGTCCACCCTACCGGAACCGCTCCACAAACATCCTACTCGACGGTTCTAGATCTCCTTACCGGACCCCGACAGCTAGTGCAGCGTCATCACCCTCGACGTTTCTAACCTGATTCCCACCATCTGGAGAGATGCCAAGCACCCGCCACGGCCTAGGTACTTGTCACCTTTAAACCCATCCAGCATCACCTGCCCGATGTACTTCAAATATACTAACTGGTCGCTGTTATCTGTTATGCAGCTGGCAAAAACTACAAGGACGATGTTTCTTCTGGATTTAACAGCTTGGCCAACCAAGATCCTGGACTGAGGCATTGCTATGATCTTGTAAGCGCGTCTCTCTCTCTTGTATTGTTCTGTGCCTGCCAGCGTGCTTTGCTAGGATTTTCGACCAGTAATCCCTTTGTGCAGACAATGATTTCTACTACTAGCTGCTAAATTAGATATGTAGATGTCATACATGATACTACCTCGTACCTCCGTTCCTAAATATAAGTCTTTCTAGAGATTCCACTATAGGCTACATACGGAGCAAAATGAGTGAATCTACACTCGAAAATGCATCTATATACATCTGTATGTGGTCCATACTGGAATCTCTACAAAGACATATATTTAGGAACAGGGGCAGTACAATACACAAAATTGTAGGTGGCGTGTAGGAATTCCAGTGCACTACATTAGGCTCCCTTAGAGTGCCTGCTAGTTCAGCATACAGAGTCATGGCTAGTTTATGGTACGCACACAATCGTTAATTGCTGGTTTAAATATGCGCAAGGGATATGCAATGTAGTATCATGTAGAGATGTCTGAAATTAGCCGTGTCAACTTGCAGATAGGGTTACACAATGAAAAAGTACGAGATGTATGTGGCAATTTCATGGAACATCGCAAAAAAAGGAGAGGCAGTGGTGAGCCTATACAGTGTGCTATGGTACGTCACTCCTCCATTTCAATCATTGTGACATGTTATTTGTATCCACTTCTATTAGCCAAGTTTCTTAGGGACAGTTATTACGAGTTATCCTAAGAAAATAAGCACCTGTGAATATAAGCTCCATGTAATAAGCCAACCAGTTCTTTTCATTGCGTTTTCATCTTATCTTTGGTATGATCAGTGGAAAGTCTAGATTGCATTATAATTTTTTTCATTTTGCTGCCCATATGGAAATTAATTTGACTTGTAAACATCACAAATTGAACCCAGTGCAGTAATTAATATGATAGGAAAACAGACCATCACTATTTGCTCAAAATGCAAATACAAAGATACCATCTACTTGGCACAATCTACTTTGGTCAATGTTTTCCATAGAGATCCCATTGCCTAATTTAAACGAAGAACACATGACCCACATTTAAATGATGAACAACTATTTATTGAAATTCGATGGTCCAAGTGGCTGGTTATTATCGTATAGCAGCACCACCTGAAAGCATCATATAGCAGCAGCAGCAGTCTGCAATTCATCATATACCAGCAGCAGCTCATAGCAATTCATCATATAGCAGCAGCAGGAGCAGCTCATAGCGATTCATCATATAGCAGCAGCAGGAGCAGCTCATAGCAATTCATCATATAGCAGCAGCAGGAGCAGCTTGTAGAAACTCATCATATAGCAGCAGCAGCAGCTCATAGCAATTCATCATATAGCAGCAACAGCAGCTCATAGCAATTCATCATACAGTAGCAGTAGCTCATAGCAATTCATCATATAGCAGCAGCAGGACTAGCTCATAGCGATGCATCATATAGCAGCAGCAGAAGCAGATCATAGCAATTCATCGTATAATGGATCAGAATGAAAATTTGGCAAAAATCAGAGGAGATCCTCACCTTATTAGATGAGTTCATACTTCAACAGCACCTCAAGGCCATGGCCTGGGGGGAGGGGAGGGGGAATAAGGTGCCTTCTGCCGCAGTGTGGCATCAGCCGTAGTTGTGCAGCGCCCGCCAGAGTAGTGCGTTGGACGAACCACAGTGGATCAGCTGCTGGAGACCATGAGAATGAGGGGCGGCGCCAGAGGGAGGAGTAGCCAGGGAGATTTGCCCCTACCCGCCAGCCATGTAGCCTAGCTGGACATAGCATCGTCGAGGACCAGGCCAGATGGGGCCAATGGCGACGGCTCGCTGGAGGAACCCTAGTGATGCAAGCAGGGGATCAAGGTAGAGGGAAAGGGAAGAGGAGATGCAAGCGGGCAGGGCAATGAATGCTTGCGTGTTTGTTTTTACTTGAGGGTCAGGTGTGACACGGGCGTCAGCAGTTGCATTTTGAGTGTAATATAGGCAGACAACAGAGTCATTTCACTATTCCCCTTCCCTTCAATTTTTAGTGAGGTTCTACCCGAAACACCCCCCTCCAAAGCGAAATTAGTTAAGCCCAAGCCCATAACTCAAAAATGACTTCTTTACATCTTTTATGGCTTATTTTGACAATATGCCCTGAAAAGGCAGAATTGAACTGGCCCTTAACCTGCAATTCAATTGTGCATGCAATGATGAATCACTCCTGCCTGCTATCTATACATTTAGGCATCATCATACATGGCATAACCTAATACATGTGCATTCCATTGTAGAATCTGGAATATGCAATGTTTATGTTAGTTCATATGTTGCACATGATGTTTAAATGTCCCTTAAATCTGGTCAGTCAAGTGATGGTCTTTAAGCCTCCTTCTTTACTTCTTTTCTTGATATGTAAGATTTGCTCACACATCTGTTCAATTGCTTGTTTGCATCAGCCAGCCATACTAGGAATGTTTGCTTTGATTACTTGTTGTTCTTGATCTAACACTCTAACAGAGCTTGTCAATGATTTAAACACTAAGGGCTGCTGTAGTGGGGCCTTGTCTAACTCATAGGTGACATAAAGGTTTGGTTGTACACTACAGTAGGCTCTCCAAGAGTACCTGGAGATCCGGTTCAAAGGTATGCCTAGTTTTTACATAGTGCAGACATAGTAAATGCTCATTTCATTGTGTGCAAGTGCAAGAGATGCGGCATGTTTCATTATGTGGTGTTGTTTTGTTATAATCTCATCCTTTTGTGTTCACAGACTGGAAAGTATGCATATTTATCTTACAAGGAGACGAGTAACTAGTTTGTGTCACCTTGCAGAGGGGGTGCAATGAATATAAGATTGAGGATTTCCAAGTACAAGATGTTAGGAAGGAGCCTTGCAAGAGAAGTAGGAGCTGCGCTGAGCCTCTTCAACCTGCTAAGGTAAGTCACTGTATGCAACTCAACAGTTCAATTCCTTGTTTGTTTCAGGCATAGTTAATTTTCTCTTTTCAATTGCTTTATTTGTCCTCAGTTAATGAGATGCCCAAATAATCATGCCTTATGTTCGGTACCTGTATCACTATTAGTTGACATAATTAAAGGCCTTACCATTTAATTACTCTGCCGAAGTGTGCCTGAAGCTTTGAAGTCTATTAACCAACTATTATTGCATGAGGCTCACAATCTAGTTTATACTACGCTAATGATTGCATAGTTTTGTCTGCTGTAGTATGTTTGTATGAAACGCTCTACTGTTCATTATGCTCCCTAAGACTTTAATTGAGGCACAGAATGGCCAACTCCTTGCTTACTTATACGCAATGTGCTATCTAAATTTGTAACTTGTCTGTGTTTTTGATTGGGCCCCAACATCATGCTCCTCTGGTGAGCTAAGAGGGATTTCTGTATGCAGGCTGCACAGACTATCTTTTTATAATTTTTAAAATATCACCTGCTTATGCTTCATGACGTGTAACATTTTTTAAAGTGACGTGTAACATTATTGTTAGTCCTATTTTGCCATGTAGTACAAAATAGTGTCTTGTTCGCTTCACTGTTGTAACTATATTTTTGCCCTAGTCATGTGTACTTACAGAAACATTTCAAGATGAAGTGACATCAACACAAAGATCTGCGAGCAATGCGGCATGGCCATTACCGAATGATTATGGATTGGAATTCGAATGTGCTGATGTTCTCGAGCATCAACTAGAAGTGACATCAACTAGCTCGTTTCTCTCTTGGCTTCTAGATTCTACCTTCTTGATTGCCCCCTACCCTGGGGGTGGCTAGTCCTATTTATAGGCAAAGGCCCTGGGCCTCTTCCCAAATATTGAGCGGGAAGGGCGCCAACAATTGGCCATTTTGAAGGGGAACATCTGGTACACTTATCCTGACTAAAGTTGGTCCTCGCCTGCCAAAGGCTCTGGTGGTGACGCTGGCTTGGGCTCCACAATGACTTCCTCCCTACCGTTGGACTAGTCTTGGTCTCGTTGCACCGAAACGGGTGCCTTTGCTTGATGCTCTCGCCTGCGCTTGCTCTCTTTGCACCAAAGAGGAAAGGAGGACACTGCGCGGGCTGGCGCCCGCCTGGCACCCTTGGTCGTCATGGCTTGCATCACGGGCACCTCGTGAGGTACCCCGCCTTGATCTCTCCGCCTCCTCGCGAGCCAGCCTGATGAGGCCGTGCCTGATGAAGCTTCGTGTCGTCCGCCCCGCGAGGCTTGGCCGCTCCCGAGGGTCTTGGGTCTGTGTTGATGAAGATGGGCCATGCTGGGCCCCCCTTTGAGCCATGCCGCAGGCCGCTGGAAGGCAAGTCTGGGGACCCCCGTTGCCAGAACGCCGACAGTAGCCCCCGGGCCCAAGGCGCGCCCGGACTTGGCCGTGCAGGGAGGCAAAAGGGCAAGGGCGAAGTGCCGCGGGCCCTAACAGCCTGCGGCCTTGGGTGCCGCGTGGCGGTTGATTGGACGTGGGCGTCTCCACTTCCCCATGGTGCCTCGACAACTGCACGGATTGGACAAGTCCCTGCATGCAAAGCGGGTCATGATTACCTGCGATCGTGGAGGTCGGCGGTTGGCCTTCGCCGGCCATAAGTACGGAACGGCGCGCGCCCTTCCAGTCCATCCCTTCTTGCTTCTCCTTCTTCCCGGTCCTTGCTCCGTCTTGCTGCGATGGCTCCGATCCGCCGGTTCTTGGCGGCAGAGAAGGGAAAGGCTCCCCGAGAGGAACCAGACCCGCTCCCGCCGAAGAAATAGCTCGCCCTCTGTGGCCGGGACGAGGGGACCCATCAGGTGGTGTCGAGGCCCTGGTGCGAGCGGCCACCGCCAGGGTTCCCGCTTCCCTTGTACGCCCACATCGAGGGCTCTGAAGGAGTCGATGCCGATCGCCACGGGCGGCGGCGCCGTCGGTGCCGACGGGTCACAAAGGTGTGGGTCGTCCCTCCTGGGGTCCACACCGAGGGCTCCTCCCGAGAGTTCGTGCTCCACGCCGCCATGCCTGCTCAGTCTTGGATTCGCCTTCCTCCCTTCTTTGCCTCCATCATCCCACAGGGAGAACTCCTGGAGCTTTGGCTGTAGCACGCCGGCTGCAGCACCCTCGTGACCGAGGCAGAGGTTGCGGTCGTTGCCCCGGGCGAGGTCTTCATGACTCGAGGCTGGAGCGAAATCGCCCGGGTTTGCAGGACAAGAGGCGCCTTCACGATCCACTTGGAGTACGACGGTGCTTCGGTGATGTTCTTCAAGGTCTTCGATGCGAACGGGCGCCGGCTGGAGTGCTGCCCCGGGAGAGGTGGTCGGGACCCTGTTACGGTGAGGACTGGGCCCGCCGACCGCTCCCTTGGCGGCTCCTCAGGCGGCCGAGGCGTCGGAGGTTCCAGCGACTCCGGCGAGCTCTTCGCGACTCCAGAGACGAGCGACGACAGCTACGAGCCCCCGAGCCGGCGCCGCTCCTGGAGCAGGGCGAGCTCGTCAGGCCGTCGCCGACTCTGATCTGGATGGGGTTGGCACCGGTGCTTGACGGCCCACTGTTGATGATGGCATCTTTTTGCAGGGGCGCATGTAGTTAGCGTCCTTTTAGGATCTGTTCCCTGCGAGGAATCAAAGACGTGTCCCGTGGGGGCTTGTAAGGTGCGTGTGATCATATTTTGTTAATATAACCCTTGTGGTAGAATTGTGCGAGTTGATCATTCCGTCTTAGCTCAGTTCTCCCTTTTGAACCTCACGAGGGCTTGGTGCTCTGCGCCGACAGGTCCCAGTCCCAAGGCGGCTTCAGCCGTCGCTGGTATGCCAGGTCGCGATGCCATGGTCAATGCTAGGAGGTGAGCGACCCGGGGTCCGGTAAGAGCCCCTGAGTCGCAATGCTCAGGAGGTCCCCTTTGGCACACAAGCAGCCGTCGTTCGGTGAGAAAGGAGAGCGGCATCGCTAACACGGGATTGCATTAGGTGCGGGGATGGTGCCACGGTAGCTGGTGCTTCCGGGTGGTGACTTATCTCGAGAATCAGGGACCGCTCTCTGGTGTGTCGCCGGGTCCGTGAATCGGCAGGCGTGAGGTTGCTCGACGAGGTCCTCGCATGTCCCTCCCCTCTCACCTTTGCTCCCCTTTTTGCTCTACGTCCTCGGGTCCCAGCCCTCGAGCGAGTCTCAGCCGTCGCTGGTATGCCAGGTCGCGATGCCGTGGACAAGGCCAGAGGGTGAGGGCTGGAGAGCCAGTAGGAGCCCTGAGTCGCGATGCTCAGGCACCCCCCCTTTAACGTGCAAGCGGTTCGCGCGGATGAGAGTGAAGGAGACACCGCAAGGGCCTCGCCTGACGCAGCTCCTTTAGGAGATCCTGTAGACCCATCATAGAAAGAACGAGGGGTTGCCATGACAATTGACAGTCAGCTGCTGGTTGCTTCCGAGGGGCGATGAGGCACTGAGGGCTTGACGAGGTGGCGCCATGCGGGGCTGCCGTGGCCAGAGCTCAGCCATTCAGGTTTGTCGGTGTTGCAGGGACGGACACATGCGCAAGCGTCGTGCCATTTGGGAGCAGCTCCGTTAGTTGGCGTCAGTTGAGTGGGCAACTAGGTCAAACACATTAGCCGCGAAGGAGTGGATTCATTCAAATAGATGCTGGGAAGGCGGACATCACTGGGTCAGGCCCGAGGGACTTGGGGATGATGCAGCCCGTGGGGTGCCCCCACCAAAGTAAGCTAACAACATGAAATAAAAGGGATACATGCCGCAGGGACGGACCCACGTGGCCTAGGAATAATGCAGCCCTGGGGGCGCTCCTAGCTGGAAATGAAACTTGAAAGATGTCACCTGATGATGTTGAGGACGAAGGAGTGTTGGTGTAGCAGACTTGGTGGGCTGCGGAAGCCGATCCTCACGAGCCCCCAGGCCCAGGGGCCTCGGGAGGCTCCGAAGGCGCTGGTGGCTCCTCGCGGACCATCTCCATCTCCGCCAGGGCTACGGAACTCCTGGCCTCTTGAGCCTCCATGATGCCCCTCATGAGGTGCTGGTACGCGGCAGCCGCATTCGGCAAGCCGTAAGGCATGCAAACGTAGCTGTGGGGTGGACCTTCATAGCGCCCCACTCGCGAGGGCCAGAGGCGCTCCAGAGAGGCGACTCGATTGAGCCCTGGTATGTCGATGCAGACGCGCAGCCCACCATCCTCGCCTGGATGGGGAGCCACAGCTGGTAGGCGGCGGCCGCCTTTCATGACTCTTGACCCCTGTAGCTCCTGAATGGCCTTGCTGACGAACTCCTGAGGGTCTGGCCCTCCTTGCCTTACTCCTTCTTGAGGGAAACGTGCTTCGAAACACGCCTCCATGTGGTGCCCAAGCGCCTCCCTCGTGACCTTAGCCAGGTCGGTGGCCCTCCAGGGGAGAGCCCCCGAGCCCTGCCTAAGGAGGGCGTCGGGCGTGCTTTCCTATGCGATGGAAGGAGGTTCCCCCTGGGCAGGCGCGGGCCCTGAGGGGCTTGCCTCCTGAGGGGCTGGGCCAGACGATGTCTTCTTCTTCTTGGGGGCGGTCTCGGGAAGCCTCCTGCTTCCGCGATTCGGGTCTTCCAGTGATGCAGCCTAAAAAGCTCGTTCCAGGGAACACACCACGTCCTTCTCTTCACAGGGCACCATGATGACTCCGCCACATCCTGGCATCTTGAG
Source organism: Triticum dicoccoides (assembly GCF_002162155.2). Lineage (NCBI taxonomy): Eukaryota > Viridiplantae > Streptophyta > Magnoliopsida > Poales > Poaceae > Triticum > Triticum dicoccoides. The sequence continues at coordinate 253,085,893 of NC_041380.1, forward strand.
GACGTTGTAGCCGTGGTGAGTTACGGCCATGAACTTGGCCAGCGCTGGGTACCCAAGGATGGCGTTGTACGGCAGGAGAATGTGAGCGACGTCAAAGTCGATGAGCTCGGTGCGGTAGTTGTCGCGTGCCCCGAAGGTGACAGGGAGGCGGACCTGCCCAATCGGGACCGTGGAGCCGTCGGTGACTCCGGAGAAAGGCTTGGTTGGCTGAAGCTGGCTGTAGGGCACTTGGAGATTGTTGAATGCTTCCACGGACAGGACGTTGAGCCCTGTCCCGCCATCGATGAGGGTCCTGGTGACCACCACGTTGCTGATGATTGGGGAACAAAGCATCGGGAGGACTCCGGCTGTGGCCGCACACTTGAGCTGATCTGCTGAGCTGAACGTGATGGCGCACGCCGACCACTTGAGAGGGCGCGTGGCTTCGAGCTTGGGGAGGACTGCATTCACTTCGCGGGCGAACTGCTTGAAGATGCATTGAGAGGCTGGGGCTTGAGCCCCGCCCAGGATGCAGGCGATCGCGCGCGGCTCCTGGAAGCCCCCAGCCCCCTCGTCCTGATGGTGGTCCTCGTTTCTCCTTGGCAGCGGCGGCAGCGGAGGGAGGCCTGCATTGCCTTGCGGGCGATCCTCGCGAGGCTGATCCCTCCAGTCTCCCTCGCGAGGCGGGTCTTGCCAGCAATCCTCGCGAGGTTGATCGCGCCACCCTTGGTGCGGGCCGCGGACTTCCTAGCGTCCTGCGTTCCTTCCTCCTCCTCGATCGTAGCCCCGGTCATCGCGGTCGGGACGACGGCCGATCCTTCCTTCTCGCACGGCTTGGAGCTCTTGACATTCGTTGGTGTTGTGGGTGTGGAGGTCGTGGTACACACAGTACCGACTGCCCTTGGAAGATTCGGGCTAATCTCTGCCCCGCTTGGTGTCTGGTTTTGCCGCGAGCACGGCAGCCCCCTTGCACTTCACATCCTTGGCCTTGGGCTTCTTCTCTTCTGGGTCTGCGGCAGGCAGCTCGAGGAGGGAGAGACGCCCTTCCTCAGCCCTGGCGCACTTGGTTGCCAAGTTGAACAACTCCAAGGAAGTGCACAGGTCTTCATGCATCGCCAGCTCCTCCTTCATCTTGACATCGCGCACGCCGTCGGAGAAGGATGAGATGATGGCCTCCTCGGTCACCTTGGGAATCTTGAGGCATGCGTTGTTGAAGCGGTGGATGTACTTCTACAGGGTCTCTCCGGGTTGTTGCTTGATGCAGCGCATGTCGCTCACGGCGGGTGGCCGGTCGCGAGTACCTTGGAAGTTGGCGATGAAGGGGGTGCGCATCTCGTCCCAGGAGGAGATCGTGCCTGGAGCCAGGTTCAGGAGCCAGGTGCGGGCCCCGTCCTTGAGCACCATGGGAAACCAGTTCGCCATGACCTTCTCGTCTCCGTTGGCAGCTTCGATGCCCAGCTCATAGAGCTGGAGGAACTCCGTAGGGTCGGCCGTGCCGTCGTAACGAGGAGGCAGGTCTGGCTTGAACTTGCCGGGCCACGCGACGCTGCGTAGCTCGGTGGTGAAGGCACGGCAGCCTGTTGTGGCCACGGGAGGCCTTGGGTGACGGAGAGCTTGGTCTTGCATGTCCCCACGCACTGCAGCTGGGAGTAGCGCGGGGTCTTGACGTGCGGGAGCAGGAGCATGGTTGCGACGTGCTGGAGCAGGGAGCGCCCGGGCAGCTTCTTGGGGGCGAGGGACTTCTTGGCAGCTCTGCTCTTGCCGCGCTGGCACCTGACGGAGTGGGTTCCGCCCAGGGGCCACGCGCCTTGGAGCCACGGCGCCTTCTTGAGGAGGAGGCGGTTGGGGCGCCCCCGGAGCTTTGTCGCCCGCGCGGGTCGGGGTGCGGTGCAGCGGAACAGACGGCGCAGGAGAGCCCCCTGCGGCGCGGACGAGCTCGGCGACGCGGTCGAGCCATTCTTCGTAGACGTCATCGACGGGATGGTAGCGCAGGAGCTCGTTTGCCGCGATGAGCGCAGCTCGAGCCTCCATGGGTGCGCGGAGCGTGCGGGACGAAGAACCAGCTGGGGTGAGCGAGGGAGTAGCGGTGTGGCCGTCTTGCCACACGGACGGATGCTGAGACAACACTTGCTGCTCGTTCCCCGCTGGCCCGGTGGCGGCGTTGACGGCAGGTGACGGGGAACGGTGAGGACGCCCGCCGACAGGAGCCATCTGGGCGACGCGGGAAGCGATAGCGGCCCGGCGCTCGGCGCGGGCCCGACGAGCGTCAGACATGAACGCGATGGTCGGAGGAGAACGGGGTGGTGGAAGACGAATTCCGGCGCACCCCTACCTGGCGCACCAAATGTTGGATTTCGGGTTCTGGCAGACCCTTGAGGTTCAAACACTGGGGTGCACGCGGAGATTTTGCCTTCTACCTACCTGCACCCCTCCGCCTCGCTAAGATCTAAGCTATGGAAAGAACAGCACAAGAGACACAGGGTTTATACTGGTCCGGGCCACCGTTGTGGTGTAATACCCTACTCTAGTGTGTGGTGTGGTGGATTGCCTCTTGGGCTGATGATGATGAGCAATACAAGGAAGAACAGCCTCGCAAGGGTCTGTTCTTGGCTGAGGGGATGAACTGCTAGGAGGAGTTCAGTCACCCTTCTCTCTCTCTCTCTCTTCTCGATTCTCTCTTCGATTTCGATCCTCTCTCCGATTTCGATCCTAGCTCGTTTCTCTCTTGGATTCTAGATTCTTCCTTCTTGATTGCCCCCCTACCCTGGGGGTGGCTAGTCCTATTTATAGGCAAAGGCCCTGGGCCTCTTCCCAAATATTGAGCAGGAAGGGCGCCAACAATTGGCCATTTTGAAGGGGAACATCTGGTACACTTATCCTGACTAAAGTTGGTCCTCGCCTGCCAAAGGCTCTGGTGGTGACGCTGGCTTGGGCTCCACAATGACTTCCTCCCTGCCGTTGGACTAGTCTTGGTCTCGCTGCACCGAAACGGGTGCCTTTGCTTGATGCTCTCGCCTGCGCTTGCTCCCTTTGCACCAAAGAGGAAAGGAGGACACTGCGCGGGCTGGCGCCCGCCTGGCACCCTTGGTCGTCATGGCTTGCATCACAGGCACCTCGTGAGGTACCCCGCCTTGATCTCTCTGCCTCCTCGCAAGCCAGCCTGATGAGGCCGTGCCTGATGAAGCTCTGTGTCATCCGCCCCACGAGGCTTGGCCCCTCGCGAGGGTCTTGGGTCTGTGTTGATGAAGATGGGCCGTGCCAGGCCCCCCTTTGAGCCACGCCGCAGGCTGCAGGCAGGCAAGTCTGGGGACCCCCGTTCCCAGAACGCCGACACGTTCCTTGACCATGTTGACCATGCTGCACCGAGAGCACCAGGGCGGTGGACGACGGCGAGGCCTAGGAAGGGGACGACGGAGAGCCGGGGAAGACGCGGCAGTGGAAGCCTGCGCGGAGAGGAGTACGAGGGTTCACTGGTTCGGCTACGGTGTGAGGCTGCCGTCGCCGCAGGGACTGACCAGCGGTGGGAATAGTAGGGGGCGATGAGGCCTCCGCGGCAGCATAGCCGGCCACGGGAGGCAGGAGTATGCGGCACGACCAGTGCTGCTTTGGGCGGCTGGAGCAAGAAGACCATAGGTTGAAGAAGCACTACGGCCGTTGGATGGACATCGTACGGTCACTAGAGCTAGAATCGTTCATATTGACTAAAGTTGACAAAGGCCCCCATCCCAGTCAACTTAGTAGGCCCACAAGTCAACCTCCCACCATGGTGGGTCCCAGCTAGCAGGGGAGTATTCATTTTTTTGTAATAAGGAGGCACTTCCGGTGGGTCCGAGCTAACAGTGGGGGGAACGTTTTTTTCACGAAATACGCTGGCCCGTCCGGTGGGTCCCAGCAGTCAGGGGGGAAACGTTTTTTTGCAAAATAAGGTGGCCGTCCAGTGGGTCCTTGCTGTCAGGTGGAGGAATAATTATTTTGCGCGTAATAAGGAGGCACTTCCTTGCGACCGCCTGGACCCAGCTGTCAGCCTCTCCACGTATAGTACTCTTCCGATGGAAGTCGGTCGTTGACCATGTTGACCACGCCGCGCCGAGAGCACCAGGGCCGTGGTCTGGACGATGGCGAGGCCTACGAAGGGGAAGACGCAACAGTGGAAGCCCGCGCGGAGAGGAGTACGAGAGTTCACTGGTTCGGCTGCAGTGTGAGGCTGCCGTCGCCGCAGAATAACAGGGGGTGTGGGTGAGTAGAGGGATGGCCTGGCCAGTGGTGGGAGTAGTACGGGGCGGTGAGGCCTCCGCGGCATCACAGCCGGCCACGGGAGGCAGGAGCACACGACACGACCGGCGCTGCTTTGGGCAGCTGGAGCAAGAAGACCAGAGGTTGAAGAAGCACTACGGCCGTTGGATGGACATCGTACGATCACTGCAGCTAGAATCGTTTATATTGACTAAGTTGACAAAGCCCTTGGTACATGTCAACTTAGTAGGCCCACAGCTCAGATTTGGCATAGAACATATAGCCCATTTGCGATTTGTAAGAATGTACAACCCATTTTTTAATTCTAATGGAATTTACTACAGCCCATTTACAGTTTGTTAAAAGTACAACCCAACTTCTAGCTAGGACAACGATTAATAATTTCAAACAACAGCTCAAAACAGAATTCAAACAAAATTCCCACATTTTGATGGGATCCGAAATATTTTTAACCGAAATTTCTAGTCAGGTTAAATATAATTTCAAAATAAAGTTGTATTATGTTAAAATCCAACGAAATATTGCGCGCGGAACAAGTAATGAAATTAAAATTTTCAAATTCCAAAAATAATATATTTTTCAAACTAATTACGTGTTTGGTGCATAGTAACTGTCCAGTTATTATAATTACATCCCATTTATTATTTCTTAAAGTCCATTTTCTTGTTAAGCCTAATGCATACCTCCTAGGAAAGTTTGCAGCCCAGCAGGGCGGAGAATAACAGGTTGACCCGGATATTGTGTAGAACTGTCGGCCCAGTTGCATTGCTGATGTTGAAAAAAGGCATGTGTAGTACAGTACAACCTAACATGGTTACTCAGCCCACATTCAGTGACGCCGGAAAGTCCCAAACAAGGCTTATGTACAACTATTTGAAGTCATTGAGCTCTATTAATAACTTAAGAAAAAAGTTAGATTACAGTGGAACCTAATTAAAAGTTGTCACGAGCAAATAAATAATTCAACGGGTCCCACTTGTGCGTGTGTGCATGTGTGTGCGTGTGCGTGTGTGTGTGAGAGAGATATAGAGATAGAGAGAGAGACCCATCGGTCGATGCTCCTAAATACATCTTTCAGCCATATGCATTGTTGATGCTCAGTAAAAACTTATATAGTTGACACAATCATATAGAACATCATATATAGAACATCATAGCACACTGAACTTGCATACAAAAATTTCACGCAGGCGGCACAATCAGGATGGAAGTAGTGGATCGCTACGGGAAGGGCTATGTTGAAACCAACGAAGTCGTACATAACGGTTCATCGTCTTTATCAATGACGGGGAAATATCTTGAATGTTGTGCAAAGATAACAGATAGACAACACAATAAGTTCTGCTAGCACATTAAGTTGACGTACAACCCTTTCTAAAAAAAGTTCAGGTACAAAATTAGAACAGGTCACAATCAAATGTACTAGCATATCAGTGCTTCACATCCATAGCTCGGATTTAACTAGTATCTGACAAGATTCAGTTGTTACCTCAAATTAGAGCACATCCAGGCAGCCAGCCATGCCTCTTCTCCCAAAGAAGCAGTGGCCTCCGCCGTGCGATGGAGTAGGCCTTGTGCCATCCATCGTTCCGAGCAACACGGGGAAAGTCTGATGTTGACTCCTGTTATGGACGTCGTCGATGGACCCTAGCACCAGCGGCAGCGGCAGGACTTCGATTGATGGATTGACCACTTCTTCGACATGCACGAACACCCGATACAGGTACATCCCTAACGTGGTCCGCGGCGGCCTTGGTGGTGACGAATAGTACAACCCCGGTTCCTGCACCGGTATCTCAACACCAATCACCTTCGGTATGGTGGACGGCTTCTTCATCCATGCCATAACCGTCAGAGCCCAGCTGTCTGAAGGAACAAACATACTTACGAGCTCACCTCCAAGGTCATTGATAAGCTCGTTCATGGACTCGCTGTTCCAAGCACATCGAGGCATGCCATGGAAGGTAAGCTTTGTTAAAAACTCAAGCTCAGAGGGCACCGAGCCCCATCCTTGGTGCCACCGATCAAAGCTCACCAGCGCACCATCGCAGAACAAACGCCGGGAAGATTCGAACACACGACTGCAGTCGAAAGTTGTCCAGAACCTGACGAAGAAATCAGCCGGTGGCGGACAGACTTTGACGAGCAAGTCACTTATTTGGATGCCGTGCACAATGCCAAGAGCTTTGACAAGGTCGTCCGGCGAGATGGGAGGCCGGTCGCCGTTGATGGTTACCATCAGCACTTTGCCGGCAAACTGGTCGTTAAGCGCCGCCATGCCACTGTTGAGCGACAACACGCAGCGACCGAAGGCAGGACGGACCTCGGGATCTCTGGCTCGAAGATCCGCGCTGACCGGCGACATGATAGTGCGCTTGAGTACAGGGAGTACAGGAGGGGGATTTGGGCGAACTGGAGTAGGATTCGAGATTCCAGAGGTGGGGGAGGGGCGGGAGACTAGGGATGAAAAGGTAGCATGAATTTTGAGCACGCGCCAATATGCTCTTGGCGCGCAAGTGCACGAGAACACCGGTGGCGCCCACATGTCGGCCTAAGAGTCCTTATTCTTTCTTTCTTGGAGAGCCCGACCTTTTTTCAGGATCTTTTGAGAGCTTGGCCTGAGAGTCATAATTGACCTGTGTGGCATTGCGTTACTACTCGGCCCATATTCAACAACACCTCACTAGCCCAAACAAGTGTACATCATCGAAAAGACATTGAGCTCAAATTATATAACTTGAAAAAAAGGAGATATACTCTGAGCATTGGAGAATGGTGATGCCCTCATTTAGCCCACCAGTAGTTCGAGACAATAAGCAGTTCGAAACAACGATATATACAACATTCAAACACTGACTAGTGACTACTACTGACATAAATAGCAAGACATGATAGTTCATAAGAAGTCTTGCTACACCACCAAAACGCACCCATCTGCAGCGCTCAGACTCCCGTGATCCAGACGAGAATGACATTCTAAACAGAAGCAACTATTACATAGTAAGAGTGACATAGACGAGGATGACCAAATGACAAGGAATATGCATAACAAAAGAAAGAACTACCCATCCAGAACCAGTAGCAAAAACAACAAAGTCATTCGAAGAGATGATCCAACACTGTCATAATTTGCAGCCCCGCTTCAGCGACCAGTGATCCAGAGACACCAGTACTCCACCCTTTCGATGCAACAGCCCAATTACCTATCAACCTGAAGACTTGAACCACATCACTGCCTGTCGTAATTGAGACATCCAAGGATCAAAGTTAATCTGGATGCTTTGTCATTCTCACCTTCTTTTGGCTGCAGACTGTATCGTTGTCAATCAGGGGAGTTTGCTCCCGAACTCCTAGGGCTCGCCATGTAGAAACAATTTTCCATAGCAAATAGAGCCTCTCTGCCATCAAGGTCCTTGCCAACGGTGATCTCCTAGTTAATCGGATAATTGAGTCCGAGAAACAGAGAGTGTGAACCAAGGCTGTTTACCCGCCTCCAACTAAAAAATCCTAAAGGCCCCAACAAGCTGGTATCCTGCTCATAGATGTAACAGCCACTGTCCGGATACTCACGTATTACACGGTGCTTGTATATAGTAGGGTTTTTGCAATATAACTTTTATGGATCATGTGTCCGAATGATCATCAGTCTTTTGTCGTTGTCTGATCGAGCGAGGAACCAGTTGTGCTTCCCTGTTTTTGGCAAAGGTGGTGTGATTACAAAGAGCAGTAACTGTAGGGACACTGCATCATATCAAAAAGGACATGCATTGTTAATGTAAGATCAGCATTGTTCAGAGTATGAGTAGGATAATGCAAGAAATAGCATTGATATGTCCCTGTTGGAACTGGGAGGAAAATACAGGGAAATGTATACTGGGTTCGAAAATATAGAAGTGCTATGCATGATTATACTCATGTTATTTCACAATCGATTCTTCACAGGAAACTACCATGTCATGCATGTTATGTAATCATGTTCTTTCATCACAAACAAATTCTTCAAGGTAACTAACAGACCATGCATTGTTATATACTCATGTTCTGTGGGCAAAAATTTTGTGAGGATATTATTCTAGCCATTGATTGTTGAAGGGTGAATATAGGTATGTACACATGGTAAGCATTGCAAGATTTCACTACTTCCAAATATAGAGTTCTCCATATGCACATTTACTTCCCTAATGTATGGTTAGATGAAACCAACAGTGTGGTGCATGTTTCTACATCATGAAAATGAGGAAACTGACATGGCCATTGATTCACACTCATATTTAGTAGTAGTATATATATTACTGTAAAATAAGGATAATATCCATATATTCCTAACCGTTTGATTTACTGGGGAGAAGGATGTCGGTGCTGGAGCAGCTAGCGAGGGAATAGTGGTACTGGGGGAGGCGAGTGAGGCGACGGTACATGGGGGCACAGTGAGATGGAGACGGAGAAGGAGATGGAGATGGAGTGGTGCTATGGGAGCGGAGAGGGAGACGAGGCAAGGCGCCAATGTGCTGTACAGTGACGCTGACAGACTGCATAGTGCACAGGGTGAGGCTGACTTTGGTAACCCGAACACGCCGCCTGGACTAGTGTCAGGCGCAGGGTGTTGTCACTTCACTGTGAGGACCAGATGAATAGTATTTTGACCATCAAGTGTACCACAGTTGTACTACTACTACTACTACTACTACTACTACTACTACTACTACTACTAGTAGGAACATGAGTACTCCAGTATTGTATAGCGGAAATAGATCTCCCGTGCTAGCATGCCTGTTCACTTCATCGTTCAAGTATCATCCATATTGCGAGCAGAACCAAATTCTCGTGCATACCCAATCAACGCCCTGCCGCGATGCATGCAGTGGTTGTTCTGGTGCATCAAGGACGGCATGCAGATCATTCCACACTTGAGAAGAGGAAAGATGGAAAGGTAGAACGCGGCAGCAGAGGAAGAGAACGCTGGCTAACGCTGCTGGGAGGGGATCGAGCAGGAAGTTAATGCTCCAAGCCTAAAGGTTTTCGGAAAACCTGATTTTCATAAGGTGACTTATACTCACCTAAATGGAGGGAGTATTCCTTAACCAGAGAATGTTGTGTCTCCCACTCACGCGCTCAAAAAAAACTACGACACATTTTTTATCTGTTTGCATAGGTCCCACCTATCAGGAAGGATGGGCACGTACACGAACAGGTATGACTCATCGGTCTACCCACATAGCCTTTTCGTTTAGTCTACCTAGTCGTCTAATCAACTGCCTGCACGCCACTTCTCCCATTTACTTCTCCATCGGGAACCGATTCTCCTCGGCTTCTTCACCTCCCCTTCGTCTTCATTTGCATCCAAACCCCACTGCGTTCACATTGTTTTAGCCTCTTTAAATAATTATCTACTACTTCAGTTAGACTAGCCATCTAATCCTAATTCTCCAAACCATAGCCCTCCGTTCCAGCGGTTCCAAATGGCGAAAGAGATCGAGATGCAGGTTTTTAGCATCAACATGTCCTCGTCGAAGGCTCGATGCGCATAGTTGCCACCGTCACCGTCCACCCAAGGGTTGTTCGGCAGTGGATCAACAATGTATCCAACTCCCTCGAAAAGGTAGAGACAAGGGTCATCGGTCTCGACGCAGAGTACACGGAGCGTGCCCCTGGGAAGATCCAGCGCGCCGCCGTCCTTTAGTTGTGCCTCGAAGATGATGTTTTGGTGTACCACATCATACACTCTCCCTACATACCAGGTGAGCTTCACGATTTCTTATCTCGGGAGGACGTATACTTCTGTGGGGCAGCCATCGAAGGGGACAAACAGAAGCTGGAGTCGTACATACTTAATTTGAAAAGCATCGCTGACCTACAAACCAGAATCAAAATTCCTGTAGAAGATTGTGATAAACAGGCACCATCCCTATTCGACGTAGAAAATTTTGTGCTCGGTACAAATCTTCAGAAGGGTGACGAGACGGTGGCATTAAGGTCGTCTGGATGGGAGAATTATCCCTTAATGTACGAGCGGATAAAATATGCTGCCCTCGATGCCCCTGTGAGTTTCGAGATAGCTGCAAGGTCCAAAGAGCTTGTTGCGAAGCTATCTCCCGCAGAGAATGAGAACAAGAAGAAGAAGAAGAAGAAGAAGAAGAAGAAGAAGAAGAAGAAGAAGAAGAAGAAGAAGAAGAAGAAGAAGAAGAAGAAGAAGAAGAAGAAGAAGAAGAAGAAGAAGAAGAGGTTGCACCAGCAGGAGGGCATTATGGATGGATGAACTATTTCCTATCTTGTAAAAAAAATTATTCCCTCTCCGTGTATATTGATATAGATGGACTATTTCGATGGTGTGCATGTCTTTGGAACAGAGTATTAGCGTGGGTCCGCTTGACTATAAGGAACTATTTATCCACATATATAGCTTTCTCTGCTACTCCTTCCAGTGCATGTGTCTGTAGACATGACAACTTGTCCATGGAAGTTCAACTACGGCGACCATCACGTTTCATCTCGCGATTCCCACGACGCCTCTCCAACCCATAGCACCACGCCCCCCGACGTGTGCCTCACCCCTCTCGTCCGCACCGCCCCTCTGCCTTTGTGTGCATGACATGTGGGCCACCTAAAATGTGGCGAGCATCAAGTTTCTACCACAGCCACCCGCGATTCCCACGATGCCGCTCGAACCAATGAAACCACACGTCCCCCAACCCGCGGCTCACCCCTCTTGGCCCCACTGCCCCTCTGCCTACGGGAGCATTACATGTGGACCAGTCACCTATCGGGTCCACATGTTAGTGACTCAAAGGTAGGTGTAGTAAGGCGCTGAAGCTCAGTCTCGACGGCCCTGAGAGGGAAATATAACTCCTGCGCCAGAGCTTGTGGTGCTCCCGCAGCACGAACTCGTGCCAAACTCGAGATATGTTTCTTTACTATGCATGCATGCAACGATTTAATGGACATTGTAATCTCAACATGTGATGGGGAGCTCTAAATTTGAATTTGAAACTTATAAACGAAAAGATTCAAAACAAATAAACTGGGAGAGAGGGAGTATATCGTAGGATGTGTCCCATACAAAATAAGTCCCCTGGTTTGTCACCACGAAGATGCGGTTAGAAAGGAGCACAACGTCTTCCTACTTGTACAGCAACAAATCGGCCGCAGACAGCATGGTCCGCCTTTGACCGCCATGTGCAAGGTTCATGCTATCTTATCCAATCTCACCGTGGTTCCATCGTACCAATTCATGCGGTGGCCCATTGCATGGCTGATCCCAATGTTGGACAGAGGTTCTACGGGAACGGTGTCACCGTTGTAAATGTTGTGCAAATTGATGTTGGTACCCTCCCGTACATATGCAAGCCAATCTCCACTCGCACTGAGCCTAACCTGTGAAACAGTGGGCAGGGGAAGAATTAGGAAATGGACACGGAAGTAGTCTTTAGAATGCATTTACTACGTGATCAAACTCATCTTACCTGCTCGTCGGAGGAAATCCGAGTGCCCCTCAACGTCGGCATCTCAAGGGGCGTCAACTTGCAACTACGGCCACGCCGCGCTGGAGAGACCCCCAAGGAAACATTCTCGTGCGTTCCACGAAACATCAAGATGCATTTGTATGAGTAGTTTATCTTGTGAGAGAAAAGGATGAACGAGGGAAGGCCTCTAGAGATAGAGATGGACACTACTACTACCAATGTGCTGGCCCATGCGTTGCAATGGATCCAAAGTAGTAGAATAATACTTGTTCACGTGCTTGAAATATAAACACTCTAGTTTTGATATACATGTGTCAGCAGACATGACAGCTTGTCCATGGAAGTTGAACCACGGCGGCCATCACGTTTCTTGTTTCTACCACTGCCACACCCACAAGCGATTCCCACGACGCCGCTCCAACCCATGGCACGACGTCCCCCGATGTGGACATGGATCCTCTGACGTGGCTATCACTGCCTTGCCCTGCATTTCCTTCGCTGACAGGTGGGACCCACGCTTATGGGTCCCACATGTCAGTGACAGAATGGTAGGATTGTTCGCGTCAGGGGATCCTCATCCCCCTGACGTGCCCCTCATCCCTCTCGGCCCCACCGCTCCTCTGCCTTTTGTGTGCATGACATGCGGGCCAACTGAACTGCGGCAACCATAAACTTTCTACCACAGACACACCCGATTGGACACGGTTTGCCTGCTCCGCTCCTGTGCTCCGATCCGTACTCCCGCACCATCGAATTTTCATCCAGCGGCTGTGACACATTTCGTCCCGGACATCAATCCTCAGCTGGAGTACTTATGTACTACAGGTAGTACCCGCCGGTGTGGCCATCTACGCCTCGTAACGCCCCGACACCCAGCAGTGGCACCCTCACCACGGCCTCGCCATCACCAGCCGGTTCATCTTGAACGAGTGAGTCGTGAACCACTCCACCACCATGAGAATGACATGTGGGCCAACCGCATTTAAGGTCCGCATGTCATTGGCTCATAGGCCGGGCACTAAGCCACTGAAGTTCGGTCCCGTGGTCCCCAAGAGGGAAATGTAACTCCTGCGGCAGGCCTTGTGATGCTCCCGCAGTATGAGCTCGTGCCAAAACTGGAATTTGTTTCTTACTACTAACAACTAGTACTAGTAAGGTACACGTGCATTGCACGCATGAGATTCTGGTGGTTTGTGCATTATGCTTCTACATGTGGAGCTTTCTGGATTCTAACATGTGGCAAAATCTGGTGGAATGTAAGGTTAGGCAAGTTTGATTAACTTAGGTGAGTGTTTGGTTCAAGCCACACCTTAGGCAAGCCACACTAAGGCCCCACATGACATACACACAAAAAATGTGGCAAGATTCCCTTAGGCTTGCCAACTTGTGGCTCTCATTTTGAAGAACTAATAACTTTGCCTAAGCTTAGTTGTGGCAAAGTTAGTCATGAATTAAGTCCAACCATGGAGTCTTCTAGATTATACATGTGGCAGAATCTGGTGGATGATATCCAATGGCCAGTAGTGCTCGGATTTGCCATCTTTGTACCATCGGATTGGCTTCATCCAATGACCAACTTTCAAAGTTTTTCACACACTATATAGGGGGTATAGATATAGATGTGTCGGTCCGTTGCAATGGATCCAAAGTATATCTATTTAGTGGGGTGCACTCTAAACACATTATCTATTTATTTTTCCCTAACCTTCCGTAGCCATGCAACCAAGCGACATAAGCTTCATGGGTGCCCCCCACATCATATTATTCATTCTACTTTGATTGAAAAAAAAAGATAAATCACCCAAAACAAGATCTTCCCATTTTTTGTTCCTACGATGTTGTGTCGTGCACGTACCTACTAGTTGTATAGTGGTAGTACTAGTAATATAGTATTAGGAGTACAAACTTGGTACTAGTAGGAGTAGTACTAGTACGGAATGCTCCTACTCTATCAACGAGCCCTGTCTGGCACCAAATTTCTTGGCTTTCGTGCTACAGCTAGTTCTTCCCCTCGTTTTTGTTTTCCCACCCGGTGGCGGGCGAGGTGTCGGTTTGCTCAACGGCGGTCCCACACGAAAGTGAAAATGCTAGGCAACACGCCTTCCCTAAGCTATGTGTCAAGCCGGACGGGCCGTGTTGTACTCCCGATTCCCGGGCATGTGGGGGTGCGATGCGAACGCGGCAGGCCTTTTCCTTTTACCAGCAATGTGCCTATGCGTTGTGACGGATCCAAAGTAGTAGAATAGTAGTATTTGTTCACAAACTTGAAAAAATCACTATTGTTTTGATATACTCATAATATATTACTCCCTCCGTACCTAAATATTTGTCTTTTTTGAGATTTCGAATGGACTATCAGATACGGATTATATAGACATATTCTAGTGTTTCTAGAAAGATTCCCGCGCGTTGCACAAAGTTGATGGAAAAGGTAAGCACAACTTATAAATTGACGGATGGAGTACTAGTTACAGTGATGCATATAATTAAGCAAAGGGATCGCACATGTCGGTATTGACTTGAACGAGAATGCAACAGCACAATAAGAATTAAGGCCATGATGATGCGATCGCAGTGGTGGTTACAGAAGGTAAGAAGAAAGATGGATCCACGAACGTACGACCTCCTCCTCCTCAACTTAGTGCGCCGGGCCACCAACCGGCCGCTAAGGAGCGGTGACTTTTGTGGCGAGGTCGAGGTGCTTCTCAGCAAAGGCATCCAAGGCTTCCAGCCGGTTGAGGAAGGCCAACGTCGTAGTGTCCTCACTGGCCTTGTAGATACCTATGTACACGATTTGCTCATACACGTGGATGTGTAGGTCAACGAATTCTTGCAGGGCGAGGTGCCTCGCGGCGAGCGTGACCTCCAGGTGGACATTCTTCGTGGCGTCGGCAGGCAGTCGTAGGGCCACCAGTGCTTGAAAGAGGTTCCGACCATGGAGGCCGATTAGGGTGGCAGACAATGAGGAGCCCGGGCGCGCGAGCTGGAGGAGTACGGCGATGTCGTCCGCGAGCTTCTTGAGGACGTTGAACTTGTTGCTGGTGGCAACGATCATCTGGTCCAACTGAGAGTCGTAGTTGGCATCGACAGCGGCCATCCACCAGCCGGTCTCCAACACCGTCTGGAGACGATCCTCGGCGCCATGCTGCAGGCCGGCGTCGTGGACCATCTGGCGCAGCCGCTGGCCGCTCACGTGCATCGCCGCCATGGGTATGGAGTATGCTCTTTTGCGCTTAGTGTAGGTGCTTAGGAAAATGCTTAGGTGCGTACGATGTGGTAGATGCATTGGAATGGAGGGGCGCCTTTATATGAGGGCAATGAGGGCAAACTGCGTTGCATTCACATCGTGCAGCCTCTTTTCTCAAACCACCTCCCATTACTTCCCTCATGCATTAATTGAAGGAGGATGCATTGGCCGTTCAACATATCGGGTACTGCTACTCCCTCCCTTGTCTACATTAAAGCCGTATCGGGAACTGCGTCGCCCACTGTCAAATCGAATACTCCCTCCGTCTAGGTGAGTATTAAATCATCTTACGAAAACCAAATAGTAAACACATAGGCGTGGTGCATTAACTCTCACGTTGTTTCTTATTTTTTTGACATAAATAGAGGAATCAACCAAGAAGAGATGTGGGGCTTGTATGATTTTAATGACTTGAGACTATCAAACATGACATGCAGTGGTTAGTTCGTTGCACAAGAACAAATACAACCCACGTCAGCACACACGCATCTTATATAGCATCACATCCAATGGCTATAAAATATGAATGAGTCCAAATTATATCTCATCTAGATGAGTTCTAGCAAAACTGTATTAATAATACTTAGTACTCCTGCGCCATGTATCATATATTAGTATCATGTAGTACTTTATTTATTGCCATGTATGACACATAGTACTCAACTCTCTCTCTTTCTTCATTTAATTCTATGACACCTCATCAAAATTGCTAAGGCTAGTACCATTACAACCAGCCTTAGCATATACTAAACATTAAGTTCTCTCGTTTTCCTCTCCACCTTGGTCACCTAGACGGAGGGAGTATACTGCACGGGCTTTTCCTGCGCGGTAGGCGGGGCAGTTCCACCTAGTCGTTCGACAGAGACGCAAGAAGACGAGGGAGTAGGCTGCTGCAAACGTAGGGCTGTGTGATTTGACAGTGAGTTACTGCTGGACAGGTGGGGCCCCATGATTTGACTTGCCATTATCATTTTAACTGTGGCGCTATGACCGGCGTGAGTCTCCCGATTCCTGACCACCACCATACAGGTGCCTCTCCCAATGCTCCACCATGTAGTAGAGGCTGGCTCTTGCATGAGAGCCCACTTCTCCACTTTTTACATGCCTCTCTTTCCTCCACATATGCAAAAATGCCATGTAAAGCGCACTATTGTACTTACTTGCTCCTACAGGTGCTCAAGCTTGCCACATAGGCATAAAGTCTTTGATGTGGCAAGTTAATCAAGAAGAGAGAGACTAGTTTGGTGACCCAAGGAAGAAACGGTGCTAAGCGCGTGTAGGTGAAAAGACAATTTTGAGTCTATAGTTAATTAAATGAAGCAAACTTAGCAACACCATTTCATTGGAAGAGGTCACTCCTTGGCAAATGCAATAAATACTAGTACTCCCTGTGTCCCATAATATAAGAACGTTTTTGGCACTACACTAGTGTCAAAAACATTCTTATATTATGGGACAGAGGGAGTACAAAGAAAGAGATAGAGAGAAGTAAAAGAATACACTTATAGCCAACCTTATAGCCAAAACCTTGTTGTAGTATGAGTGACTAAGTGATGACTATGTATGACATGACAACATCAGATAGCCTAACACACCGTGTTAAATCTCCAAGGGCGTGACCGCATGAGCAACGCGACGGTCGTGGTAGGCGCGACCACGATACGGGCTGCTGGCAGCCCTTGGATCTAAGATCAAACGGTCGCATGCTAAGTTGCTGAAAAATTGCAGAATAACCCTCCAACATAGGATATTCACCCATAGGTCTAGAATCACGCCATGCAACCGTTCGATCTCAGATCCAAGGGCTCTCGGAAGCTCGTATCATGGGAGAATGGAAAGCCACTACCCTGCTGTTCGCACGCTGGCAGTTCGCTCCTACTCGTCCCCGCACGTCCTTCAATACTACGGCGGTTCGCTCCTAGTCATCCCGTCCATTCACATTACGGCAGTTCCACTAATCCTAACCCTCCTCCCAAATCCATGGCGTCCCAAATCTCCCCGATCAGCGGTGAGTACAAGGTTAGAACCATCACTAGCGATGAGTTCGACGTCATCTACACCCGTTCTTCTGCGATAGTGAAAGGATGCCTTTCTCGCTTCAGACGCATGTTCGAAGACTCAGATGATGAGTGGGTCGTTGGGCTAGATGTTGAGTGCACCACAGTCCTGGGATGAGAGAAGGATCTAAAGGACGAAGAAAGGAAGAAGCCCGCCGTGATCCAGGTTTGCGTGCATGACTTATGCTTGGTCTACCACTATGCCATGCTGACGTTGAGTGCCAGGATTTTAAGGACTTCCTTGAGAGAAACCAAGTCAAATTCGTTATTGTAGACTTTGGTAACGACAAAGAAGTCATGCGTCGGATAGGCCTCGTTGTAGGCAACACCTTCGACCTCCAGAAGAATCGGCTGGTGCCCTCTCACCAGCCTTCAATGCTGACCCTGGCAGGAGCCATCGTTCATCCTCCGTACGGTAAATTGGATAAACCTCCATACACATTTCATCGTCATGCATGGCAGCAGAATGTACTAGATATAGACCACATCCACTATGTTGCAATGGATGGCTACCTTTGCTTCAATATCTACAAGGGTTGGATGAAGAGCAACAGCCAAGTGTGCGGTTCAAGCAAAGAAGTATCGGCCAAGAGTAAGAGGGACAAGGACGAAGTCGAGGACGTGGACAAGGACTCCGAGTAAGGTGGCAGTGTCGTTGCTCATGGTGGTTCTAATGCAGTGTCTACCGGAATAGTTGCAAAGTTTAATTTCAGGTGTGCTTAATTTAATTTGAGGGGTGTGTTGTGCTGAGCCCCCAGCAGAACTATGTTATGTTTCTTCTTGTTACTTTAACTCTTCAGTGCGTACATACTAGTATTTCTTACATTTCATCTTTTAGTTGGTATAGTACTACCACTCGTTTCTTCACATTATATACGTACAATATATATGGCCAAATCATATAGCCAGTAGTTTAGTTGTCAAAGAATTTCAGGGTGCTTAGTTTTGTCAAAGAATTCCAGGGTGCTTAGTTTTATTTGAGGGGTGGGTTGTGCACTTGTGTTGGACACCATTATTGTGACAAGCCTTTTTAATAGTACTATATGCATAATTTGGCGACGAGCGCTCTCTATATGTACCACCTTTTTTAAATTTCAAGTTTTGCTCCATGGCGCAATCCATCGATACTACTACTGTACAAAAGTGGAGTATATACATTTTTTAAAAGCCTAGAGGGCGGGGCAGTCTAGCTCGGTCGGTTTCACGAGAGGCGAGGGCCTTTGTGATTTGACGGCTCATTGCTGCTGTCAAATCGAATAGTACCGCGCCGCCCGCTGCACGCCCGGCGCCTCCATTAAACCCCTCCGTTAAACCCGCATGCAAACCGAAAATACTACTCCGGCCACATGTCCGTTCATGAGCGGGCCGGAATTAAACGCAACACCGGCCGAGCTCCTCCCGTCCGCCCTCAGTTTAAACGAGGCCAGACACCGGCCAAGCTCCTACCGTCCGCCCTCTATTTACACGAGGCCAGACAGATAGCGGGCAAGAATCACACCCCTCCGCCACTCTCCCATCTCCTCCTTCACCATTTCTCCACTCTTCCGATGGCTTCCGATAAGCCGTTCTCCAGCATATTACCCGGCTGGGTGGCCCGCCGAGCCCTCTGGATACGGGCAAGGCCACTCGGTGCTTCACCAACCTCGCTTGGCCCGACGGAGCCAGTTGCTGCCCCAAGCAGGCACGTGGTTCAGCAACTCGCCGCTCCAATTCAGCTCGATGAGGAGTGGCGAGTTGCTCCACGCCGGCACGGCGGCGAGCACGCCGGTACGGGCGTCGTCGCCGCCGCGTCGTACCACGCCACCAGTGTCTGCGGTGGCCGCGTGCTACCTCTTGAGCTTGCGTTGGATTTCCCCGACGAGGAACGGATGATGCAACAGAGTAGCGTAAGGATTTCCCTCAGTTTTTGAGAACCAAGGTATCAATCCAGTAGGAGGCCACACTCAAGTCCCTCGTACCTGCACAAAACGATAGCTACTCGCAACCAACGTGATTAGGGGTTGTCAATCCCTTCACGGTCACTTATCAGAGTGAGATCTGATAGATATAATATTTTTGGTATTTTTGGTATAAAGATGCAAAGTGAAAAGTAAAAGGCAAAGTAAAAAAGCAAAGCAAGATTAAAGTGATGGAGATTAATATGATGAGAATAGACCCAGGGGCCATAGGTTTCACTAGTGGCTTCTCTCAAGAGCATAAGTATTCTACGGTGGGTGAACAAATTACTATTGAGCAGTTGACAGAATTGAGCATAGTTATGAGAATATCTAGGCATGATCATGTATATAGGCATCACGTCCGTGACAAGTAGACTGAAACGATTCTGCATCTACTACTATTACTCCACTCATCGACCGCTATCCAGCATGCATCTAGAGTATTAAGTGAAAACAGAGTAACGCTTTAAGCAAGATAACATGATGTAGAGAGATAAATTCATGCAATATGAAATAAACCCCATCTTGTTATCCTCGATGGCAAAGATACAATACGTGCCTTGCTGCCCCTTCTGTCACTGGGAAAGGACACTGCAAGATCGAACCCAAAGCTAAGCACTTCTCCCATGGCAAGAACTACCAATCTAGTTGGCCAAACCAAACGGATAATTCGAAGAGACTTGCAAAGATAACCAATCATACATCAAAGAATTCAGAGAAGATTCAAATATTATTCATAGATATATAGACTTGATCATAAACCCACAATTCATCGGTCTCAACAAACACAATACAAAAAGAAGATTACATCGAATAGATCTCCATGAGAGAGGGGGAGAACTTTGTATTGAGATCCAAAAAGAGAGAAGAAGCCATCTAGCTACTAACTATGGACCCGAAGTTCTGAGGTAAACTACTCACACTTCATCAGAGGGGCTATGATGATGTAGAAGCCCTCCATGATGACGGCCCTCTCCGGCGGAGCTCCAGAACAAGCCCCAAGATTGGATCTCGTGGATACAGAAAGTTGCGGTGGTAGAATTAGGTTTTTGGCTCCCCTTCTGATCGTTTGGTGGTACGTAGGTATATATAGGAGGAAGAAGTACGTCGGTGGAGCTCCGAGGGGCCCATGAGGCAGGGGGCGCGCCCTAGGGGGGGCGCCCCCCACCCTCGTGACCTCCTCTATGATGCCTTGGCGTAGGGTCCAAATCTCCTGGATCACGTTCGGTGAGAAAATCACGTTCCCGAAGGTTTCATTCTGTTTGATATTCTGTTCTTTCGAAACACTGAAATAGGCAAAAAAACAGCAATTCTGGGCTGGGCCTCCGGTTAATTGGTTAGTCCCAAAAATAATATAAAAGTGGAAAATAAAGCCCAATATAGTCCAAAATAGTAGATAATACAACATGGAGCAATCAAAAATTATAGATACGTTGGAGACGTATCAGGCATCCCCAAGCTTAATTCCTGCTCGTCCTCGAGTAGGTAAATGATAAAAAGAGAATTTTTGATGCGGAGTGCTACTTGGCATAATTTCAATGCGAATCTTCTTAATTGTGGTATGAATATTTTGATTAGGAAGATTCAACACAAAAGTTTATATTGACATAAAAATAATAATACTTCAAGCAAACCAACAAAGCAATTATGTTTTCTTAAAGTAACATGGCCAAAGAAAGTTCATCCCTACAAAATCATATAGTTTAGTCATGCTCCATTTCGTCACACAAGAATGCTCTCATCATGTACAACCCCTATGACAAGCCAAGCAATTGTTTCATACCTTAATAATTTCAAACTCATAAACTTTCACGCAATACATGAGCATGAGCCATGGATATAGCACTATGGGTGGAATAGAATATAATGATGGGGGTTATGTGGAGAAGACAAAAAGGAGAAAGTCTCACATCAACGAGGCTAATCAATGGGCTATGGAGATGCCTATCAATTGATGTTAATGCAAGGAGTAGGGATTGCCATGCAACGGATGCACTAGAGCTATAAATGTATGAAAGCTCAACAAAAGAAACTAAGTGGGTGTGCCTCCAACTTGCTTGCTCACAAAGACCTAGGGCACTTGAGGAGGCCCATTGTTGGAATATACAAGCCAAGTTCTATAATGAAAATTCCCACTAGTATATGAAAGTGATAACTCAAGAGACTCTCTATATGAAGAACATGATGCTACTTTGAAGCACAAGTGTGGAAAAAAGGATTAGTAGCATTGCCCCTTTTTATTTATTTTCTTTTTTTGGGCCTTCTTTTTTTGGCCTTTCTCTTCTTCTTTTTTTGGGACAATGCTCTATTGAATCATGATCATCACACTTCTATTTATTTACAACTCAATGATTACAACTTGATACTAGAACAAAGTATGACTCTATATGGATGCCTCCGGCGGTGTATTGGGATATGCAATGAATCAAGAGTGACAAGTATGAAAAAATTATGAACAGTGGCTTTGCCACAAATACTATGTCAACTACATGATCATGCTAAGCAATATGACAATGATGAATGTGTCATGATAAACTGGACAGTCGAAAGTTGCATGGCAATATATCTCGGAGTGGCTATGGAAATGCCATAATAGGTAGGTATGGTGGATGTTTTGAGGAAGATATAAGGAGGTTTATGTGTGAAAGAGCATATCATATCACGGGGTTTGGATGCACCGGCGAAGTTTGCACCAACTCTCGATGTGAGAAAGGGCAATGCACGGTACCGTAGAGGCTAGCAATGATGGAAGGGTGAGAGTGCGTATAATCCATGGACTCAACATTAGTCATAAAGAACTCATATACTTATTGCAAAAATCTACAAGCCATCAAAAACCAAAGTATTACGTGCATGCTCCTAGGGGGATAGATTGGTAGGAAAAGACCATCGCTCGTCCCCGACCGCCACTCATAAGGAGGACAATCAAATAACACCTCATGTTTCAAATTTGTTGCATAACGTTTACCATACGTGCATGCTACGGGACTTGCAAACTTTAACTCAAGCACTTCTCAAATTCACAATTACTCTACTAGCATGACTTTGATATTACTACTTCCACATCTCAAAACAATTATCAAGCATCCAACTTTTCTTAGTATTCAACACACTCAAAAGAAAGTTTCACAAATCTTGAATACCAAGCATGTTATTATGAAGAAAATTACCATGCTATTAAGACTCTCAAAATAATTTGAAGTCAAGCATGAGAGATCAATAGTTTCTTTAAAAAAAATCCACCACCGTGCTCTAAAAAATCTAAGTGAAGCACATAGAGCAAAAATTATAGCTCAAAAAGATATAAGTGAAGCACAAAGAGCAAAACTACTTAGCTCAAAAAGATATAAGTGAAGCACATAGAGTATTCTATCAAATTCTAATTCATGTATGGCTCCCTCAAAAGGTGTGTAAAGAAAGGATGATTGTGGCACACTAACAACCAAAGACACAAATAATACAAGACGCTCCATGCAAAACACATATCATGTTGGTGAATAAAAATATAGCTCCAAGTAAATTACCGATGGAAGTGGACGAAAGAGGGGATGCCTTCTGGGGCATCCCCAAGCTTTGACTTTTTGGTGTCCTTGGATTATCCTGGGGGTGCCATGGGCATCCCCAAGCTTAGTCTCTTGCCACTCCTTGTTCCATAATCCATCACAAGAATTCACCCAAAACATGAAAACTTCACAACACAAAACTTAAAGTAGAAAACTCGTGAGCTCCGTTAGCGAAAGAAAACAAAAAACCACTTCAAGGTACTGTAATAAACTCATTACTTATTTATATTGGTGTTAAACCTACTGTATTCCAACTTCTCTATGGATTATAAACTATTTTACTAACCATAGATTCGTCAAAATAAGCAAACAACACACGAAAAACAGAATCTGTCAAAAACAGAACAATCTGTACTAATCTGTAGCTAGCGCAATATCTGGAACCCCAAAAGTTCTAAAATAAATTGTTGGATGTGAGGAATTTATCTATTAATCATCTGCAAAAATAATTAACTAAATAGCACTCTCCAAATAAAAATTACAGCAGTTCTCGTGAGCGCTAAAGTTTCTGTTTTTTACAGCAAGTTCAACAAGACTTTCCCCAAGTCTTCCCAACGGTTCTACTTGGCACAAACACTAATTAAACACAAAAAAACACCACCAAAATAGATGCTAAATAATATATTTATTACTAAACAGGAGCAAAAAGCAAGGAATAAAAATAAAATTGGGTTGCCTCCCAACAAGCGCTATCGTTTAACGCCCCTAGCTAGGCATAAAAGAGAAGATAGATCTAGGTATTGCCATCTTTGGTAGGAAATCCTTCGAATAGGCATCTATTTCCATTAGGAATTTCTTTCTTTCTAGTGATTATCAAACTTTTAGGCACAAGATCGAAAAATTCATTTGTAGCAATTGGTTCCTCAATGATAGCAAAAAGATTGGGATGAATACTTATAGATTTAAGATCCGCAGTTTCCTTACTAGATGATTCACCCTTATTTTTAGGAACATACATAATCTTGGAAATTTTAGTAGGAGGACTTGGAGTGTTCTTTACGGAAGAAAAAGCGGTTCCCAAGTTTGTAGTGATACCCTCAAGTTTATCAATTCTAGTAGAATCTGAGTTTATCTTCTCATTAACTATGGGTTCCTTTTCCTCGATATTTTTCAAAGTCATTCCTACCTTAGATCCATATTGAGTAATTTGATTGTGGATCTTTTTATCTAGATTTTCAATTAATTCAATAGTAGCAACTTTATTTTCAATAATTTCAAGTCTTTGCATAACATGCTCCAAAGTTAACATGGTTCCATTAACCAAAAGAGGTGGTGAGCCAAATAAATCTAACATAGCATTATAAGAATCAAAAGTATGGCTACCCAAGAAGTTCCCTCCGGTAATGGTATCGAGGATATATCTATACCAAGGATTAACACCTACATAAAAATTGCGGAGAAGAACTGAAGTAGATTGCTTCCTGGTAGATCTATTTTGAGCATTGCAAATTCTATACCAAGCATCTTTTAGATTTTCTCCCTCCCTTTGTTTAAAATTTAGAACTTCATTCTCGGGAGACAACAGAGAAGATATGAGACGAGCCATGACGACAAGCAAACAAACTAGCACATGAGCAAACAATAGAAAACGGGCAAAAGAGGATAATAGAGAGGGAGGATAGAGAGAGAGAGGGCGAATAAAACGGCAAGGGTGAAGTGGGGGAGAGGAAAACGAGAGGCAAATAGTAAATAATGTAATGCGAGAGATAGGGATTGTGATGGGTACTTGGTATGTTGACTTTTTGCGTAGACTCCCCGGCAACGGCGCCAGAAATTCTTATTGCTACCTCTTGAGCTTGCGTTGGATTTCCCCGAAGAGGAAGGGATGATGCAGCAGAGTAGCGTAAGTATTTCCCTTAGTTTTTGAGAACCAAGGTATCAATCCAGTAGGAGGCCACGCTCAAGTCCCTCATACCTGCACAAAACGATAGCTACTCGCAACCAACGTGATTAGGGGTTGTCAATCCCTTCACGGTCACTTACGAGAGTGAGATCTGATAGATATAATATTTTTGGTATTTTTGGTATAAAGATGCAAAGTGAAAAGTAAAAGGAAAAGTAAAAAAGCAAAGCAAGATTAAAGTGATGGAGATTAATATGATGAGAATAGACCCGGGGGCCATAGGTTTCACTAGTGGCTTCTCTCAGGAGCATAAGTATTCTACGGTGGGTGAACAAATTACTATTGAGCAATTGACAGAATTGAGCATGGTTATGAGAATATCTAGGCATGATCATGTATATAGGCATCACGTCCGTGACAAGTAGACCGAAACGATTCTGCATCTACTACTATTACTCCACTCATCGACCGCTATCCAGCATGCATCTAGAGTATTAAGTTAAAAACAGAGTAATGCTTTAAGCAAGATGACATGATGTAGAGAGATAAATTCATGCAATATGAAATAAACCCCATCTTGTTATCCTTGATGGCAACGATACAATATGTGCCTTGCTGCCCCTTCTGTCATTGGGAAGGGACACCGCAAGATCGAACCCAAAGCTAAGCACTTCTCCCATGGCAAGAACTACCAATCTAGTTGGCCAAACCAAACGGATAATTCGAAGAGACTTGCAAAGATAACCAATCATACATAAAAGAATTCAGAGAAGATTCAAATATTATTCATAAATAGACTTGATCATAAACCCACAATTCATCGGTCTCAACAAACACACCGCAAAAAGAAGATTACATCGAATAGATCTCCACGAGAGAGGGGGAGAACTTTGCATTGAGATCCAAAAAGAGAGAAGAAGCCATCTAGCTACTAACTATGGACCCGAAGTTCTGAGGTAAACTACTCACACTTCATCGGAGGGGCTATGATGATGTAGAAGCCCTCCGTGATGACAGCCCTCTCCGGCGGAGCTCTGGAACAGGCCCCAAGATGGGATCTCATGGATACAGAAAGTTGCGGCGGTGGAATTAGGTTTTTGGCTCCCCTTCTGATCGTTTGGGGGTACATAGGTATATATAGGAGGAAGAAAGTACGTCGGTGGAGCTCCGAGGGGCCCACGAGGCAGGGGGCGCGCCCTAGGGGGGCGCCCCCCACCCTCGTGACCGCCTCTCTGATGCCTTGGCGTAGGGTCCATGTCTCCTGGATCACATTCAGTGAGAAAATCACATTCCCGAAGGTTTCATTCCGTTTGATATTCTGTTCTTTCGAAACACTGAAATAGGCAAAAAACAGCAATTCTGGGCTGGGCCTCCGGTTAATAGGTTAGTCCCAAAAATAATATAAAAGTGGAAAATAAAGCCCAATATAGTCCAAAACAGTAGATAATATAGCATGGAGCAATCAAAAATTATAGATACGTTGGAGACGTATCACCGCGCCTCCCGTGTCTGTGGGCGCGCCTCCCGTGCGTGCGGCAGCGCCATGCAGGCAGAGACAAAAGCCGGGTGCGTGGAGAGTGACGAGTCGGTGGCCAGCTTCTTTGTGTCCGCCACCATCATCGAGGAAAAGTAGAACACGGGAGGCCGCCGCCACTTGGGACCCATGAAGGCCACCGCCAAGGTGACGACCGTGGATTCAGGTGGTTTTTTAGCTGTTTCGTCTCTTCCGAGGACCTTCGTCGACCCCGCAAGTGTCTGACGGACATGAGGAAGACAAATAAATCTAGATACATCCATTTCTAGGACAAGTATTTCCAGACGGAGGGACTGTTAATTATATAAGAGAGCCGGATTGGCACCTCTTAGTTCATGTAAATGTAATGAAATCCATCATGTTTATATGAAGATCCGGCTTTTTTATATGAAATCCTTCATGCTTATATGAAATCAGTATGTGTTTGCACGAATTTCATCTGGTTGGTTAGAGTTGTAAAAATGTATGCCGCTAGCGTTTGATGTCCTCCTCCGCTTAAGGAAGCGGGAGGAAATTTGCCGGCTGCCGTTGGAGATGCTCTTGAAGGAAATATGCCCTAGAGGCAATAATAAAGTTATTATTTATTTCCTTATATCATGATAAATGTTTATTATTCATGCTAGAATTGTATTAACCGGAAACATAATACATGTGTGAATACATAGACAAACAGAGTGTCACTAGTATGCCTCTACTTGACTAGCTCATTGATCAAAGATGGTTATGTTTCCTAACCATAGACATGAGTTGTCATTTTATTAACGGGATCACATCATTAGGAGAATGATGCGATTGACTTGACCCATTCCGTTAGCATATCACTTGATCGTTTAGTTTGTTGCTATTGCTTTCTTCATGACTTATACATGTTCCTATGACTATGAGATTATGCAACTCTCGTTTACCAGAGGAACACTTTGTGTGCTACCAAACGTCACAACGTAACTGGGTGATTATAAAGGTGCTCTACAGGTGTCTCCGAAGGTACTTGTTGGGTTGGCGTATTTCGAGATTAGGATTTGTCACTCCGATTGTCGGAGAGGTATCTCTGGGCCCTCTCGGTAATGCACATCAATTAAGCCTTGCAAGCATTGCAACTAATGAGTTAGTTGCGGGATGATGTATTACGGAACGAGTAAAGAGACTTGCCGGTAACGAGATTGAACTAGGTATTGAGATACCGACGATCGAATCTCGGGCAAGTAACATACCGATGACAAAGGGAACAACGTATGTTGTTATGCGGTTTGACCGATAAAGATCTTCGTAGAATATGTAGGAGTCAATATGAGCATCCAAGTTCCGCTATTGGTTATTGACCGGAGACATGTCTGGGTCATGTATACATAGTTCTCGAACCCGTAGGGTCCGCACGCATAAAGTTCGATGATGGTTATATTATGAGTTTATGTGTATTGATGTACCGAAGGAGTTCGGAGTCCCGGATGAGATCGGGGACATGACGAGGAGTCTCGAAATGGCCGAGACATAAAGATCGATATATTGGACCATTATATTCGGACATAGGAAAGGTTCCGAGTGATTTGGGTATTTTCGGGAGTACCGGGGAGTTACGGGAATTCGTATTGGGCCTTAATGGGCCATACGGGAAAGGGGAGAAAGGCCTCAAAGGGTGGCCGCACCCCTCCCCATGGGCTGGTCCGAATTGTACTAGGGAGGGGGCGCCCCCTTCCTTCCTTCTCCTTTTCCCTTCCCTTTCCTTCCCTCCTACTCCTACTACTTGGAAGGGCTCCTAGTTCTACTAGGAAAAGGGGAATCCTACTCCCGGTGGGAGTAGGACTCCCCTAGGGCGTGCCATAGAGAGGGCACCCCAAAGACACAACAATTGATCTCTTGATCTCTTAGCCGTGTGCGGTGCCCCCCTCCACCATAATCCACCTCGGTCATATCGTAGCGGTGCTTAGGCGAAGCCCTGCGTCGGTAGAACATCATCACCATCACCACGCCGTCGTGCTGACGAAACTCTCCCTCAACACTCGGCTGGATCGGAGTTCGAGGGACGTCAGTGAGTTGAACGTGTGCAGAACTCGGAGGTGCCGTGCGTTTGGTACTTGATCGGTCGGATCGTGAAGACGTACGACTACATCAACCGCGTTATGCTAACGCTTCCGCTTTCGGTCTACGAGGGTACATAGACAACACTCTCACCTCTTGTTGCTATGCATCACCATGATCTTGCGTGTGCGTAGGAAATTTTTGAAATTACTACATTCCCCAACAGTGGCATCCGAGCCAGGTTTTATGCGTAGATGTCATATGCACGAGTAGAACACAAGTGAGTTGTGGGCGATATAAGTCATACTGCTTACCAGCATGTCATACTTTGGTTCGCGGTATTGTTGGATGAAGCGGCCCGGACCGACATTACGCGTATACTTACACGAGACTTGTTCTACCGACGTGCTTTGCACACAGGTGGCTGGCGGGTGTCAGTTTCTCCAACTTAAGTTGAACCGAGTGTGGCTACGCCCGGTCCTTGCGAAGGTTAAAACAACACCAACTTGACAAACTATTGTTGTGGTTTTGATGTGTAGGTAAGAACGGTTCTTGCTCAGCCTGTAGCAGCCACGTAAAACTTGCAACAACAAAGTAGATGACGTCTAACTTGTTTTTGCAGGGCATGTTGTGATGTGATATGGTCAAGACGTAATGAGATATAAGTTGTTGTATGAGATGATCATGTTTTGTTGAAGTTATCGGCAACTGGCAAAAGCCTTACGGTTATCTCTCTATTGCATAAGATGCAAGCACCAAATAACTGCTTTACTTTATCGCTATGCGATAGCAATAGTTGCAAGAGCAATTGTTGGCGAGACAACCATGTGACGACACATTGATATAGATCAAGATGATGGAGATCATGGTGTCATGCCGGTGACGATGGATATCATGACGATGCTTTGGAGATGGAGATCAATGGCACAAGATGATGATGGCCATATCATGTCACATATTATGATTGCATGTGATGTTTATCTTTTATACATCTTATTTTGCTTAGTTCGGCGGTAGCTTTATAAGATAATCTCTCACTAAATTATCAAGGTATAAGTGTTCTCCCTGAGTATGCACCATTGCGAAAGTTCTTCGTGCTGAGACACCACGTGATGATCGGGTGTGATAGGCTCTACGTTCAAATACAACGGGTGCAAAACAGTTGCACACGCGGAATACTCAGGTTAAACTTGACGAGCCTAGCATATAACAGATATGGCCTCGGAACACGGAGACCGAAAGGTCGAGCGTGAATCATATAGTAGATATGATCAACATAGTGATGTTCACCATTGAAACTACTCCATCTCACGTGATGATCGGACATGGTTTAGTTGATATGGATCACGTGATCACTTAGAAGATTAGAGGGATGTCTGTCTAAGTGGGAGTTCTTAAGTAATATGATTAATTGAACTTTAATTTATCATGAACTTAGTCCTGGTAGTATTAGCATATCTATGTTGTCGATCAATAGCTCGCGATGTAGCTCCCAGTTTATTGTGTTCCTAGAGAAATATTATGTTGAAAAGTGTTAGTAGCAATGATGCGGATTGCATCCATGATCTGAGGATTATCCTCATTGCTGCATAGAAGATTTATGTTTTTGATGCACCGCTAGGTGACAGACCTATTGCAGGAGTAGAGGCAGACGTTATGAACGTTTGGCTAGCTCAATATGATGACTACTTGATAGTTTAGTGCACCATGCTTAACGTCTTATAATCGGGACTTCAAAGATGTTTTGAATGTCATGGACCATATGAGATGTTCCAGGAGTTGAAATTAATATTTCAAGTAAATACCCGAGTTGAGAGATATGAAGTCTCCAACAAGTTCTATAGCTAAAAAGGTGGAGGAGAATAGCTCAAGAAGTAAGCATGTGCTCAAATTGTCTAGGTATTACAATCGCTTGAATCAAGTGGGAGTTAATCTTCCAGATAAGATAGTGATTGACAGAATTCTCTAGTCACCATCACCAAGTTAGTATAACTTCGTGATGAACTATGATATGCAAGGGATAACGGAAACGATTCCCAAGCTCTTCGTAATGCTGAAATCAACGAAGGTAGAAATCAAGAAAAATATCAAGTGTTGATGGTAGACAAGACCACTAGTTTCAAGAAAAGAGCAAAGGGAAGAAGGGGAACTTCAAGAAGAACGGCAAGCAAGTTGATGCTCAAGTGAAGAATCCCAAGTCTGGTCCTAAGCCTGAGACTAAGTGCTTCTACTGCAAAGGGACTGGTCATTGGAAGCGGAACTGCCCCAAGTATTTGGCGGATAAGAAGGATGGCAAAGTGAACAAAGGTATATTTGCTATACAGATTATTGATGTGTATTTTACTAGTGTTCGTAGAAACCCCTCGGTATTTGATACTGGTTCAGTTGCTAAGAGTAGTAACTTGAAATGGGAGTTGCAGAATGAACAAAGACTAGTTAAGGGTGAAGTGACGATGTGTGTTGGAAGTGGTTCCAAGATTGATATGATCATCATCGCACACTCCCTATACCTTTGGGATTAGTGCTGAACCTAAATAAGTGTTATTTGGTGTATGCGTTGAGCATGAATATGATTTGATCATGTTTATTGCAATACGGTTATTCATTTAAGTAAGAGAATAAATTGTTGTTCTGTTTACATGAATAAAACCTCATATGGTTACACACCCAATGAAAATGGTTCGTTGGATCTCGATCATAGTGATACACATATTCATAATATTGAAACCAAAAGATGCAAAGTTAATAATGATAGTGCAACTTATTTGTGGCACTGCCGTTTAGGTCATATTGGTGTAAAGCGCATGAAGAAACTCCATGCTGATGGACTTTTGGAATCACTTGATTATGAATCACTTGATGCTTTTGAACCATGCCTCATGGGCAAGATGACTAAGGCTCTGTTCTCTGGAACAATGGAGCGAGCAACTGACTTATTGGAAATAATACATATTGATGTATGCGGTCCGATGAGTGTTAAGGCTCATGGCAATTATCGTTATTTTCTGACCTTCACAGATGATTTGAGCAGATATGGGTATATCTACTTAATGAAACACAAGTCTGAAACATTTGAAAAGTTCAAAGAATTTCAGAGTGAAATGGAGAATCATTGTAACAAAAATAAAAGTTTCTACGATATGATCGCAAAAGAAAAATATTTGAGTTGCGAGTTTGGCCTTCAGTTAAAACAATGTGAAATAGTTTCACTACTCACGCCACCTGGAACACCATAGTGTAATGGTGTGTCCGAACGTCATAACCGTACTTTATTAGATATCGTGCGATCTATGATGTCTCTTACCAATTTACCACTATCGTTTTGGGGTTATGCATTAGAGACAGCTACATTCATGTTAAATAGGGCACCATCTAAATCTATTGAGACGACACCGTATGAACTATGGTTTGGCAAGAAACCTAAGCTGTTGTTTCTTAAAGTTTGAGGTTGCAATGCTTATGTGAAAAAGTTTCAACCTGATAAGCTCAAACCCAAATCGGAGAAGTGCGTCTTCATAGGATACCCAAAAGAAAATGTTGGGTACACCTTCTATCACAGATTCGAAGGCAAGATATTCATTGCTGAGAATGGATCCTTTCTAGAGAAGGAGTTTCTCTCGAAAGAAGTGAGTGGGAGGAAAGTAGAACTTGATGAGGTAACTGTACCTGCTCCCTTATTGGAAAGTAGTTCATCACAGAAATCTGTTCCTGTGACTACTACACCAATTAGTGAGGAAGCTAATGATGATGATCATGTAACTTCAGATCAAGTTACTACCGAACCTCGTTGGTAAACCAGAGTGAGATCCGCACCAGAGTGGTACGGTAATCCTGTTCTGGAGGTCATGTTACTTGACCATGATGAGCCTACGAACTATGAGGAAGCAATGATGAGCCCAGATTCCGGGAAATGGCTTGAGGCCATGAAATCTGAGATGAGATCCATGTATGAGAACAAAGTATGGACTTCGATTGACTTGCCCATTGATCGGTGAGCCATTGAGATTAAATGGTTCTTCAAGAGGAAGACGGACGCTGATAGTAGTGTTACTATCTACAAAGCTAGAATTGTCGCAAAAAGGTTTTCGACAAGTTCAAGGTGTTGACCACGATGAGAATTTCTCACTCGTATCTATGCTTAAGTCTGTCCGAATCATGTTAGCTATTGCCGCATTTTATGAAATCTGGCAAATGGATAAACAAAACTGCATTCCTTAATAGGATTTATTAAAGAAGAGTTGTATATGATGCAACCAGAAGGTTTTGTCGATCCTAAAGGTACTAAGAAAATATGCAAGCTCCAGCGATCTATCTATGGACTGGTGCAAGCATCTCGGAGTTGGAATATACGCTTTGATAAGTTGATCAAAGCATATAGTTTTATACAGACTTGCGGTGAATCCTATATTTACAAGAAAGTGAGTGGGAGCACTACAACATTTCTGATAAGTATATGTATGACATATTGTTGATCGGAGATGATGTAGAATTATTCTGCAAAGCATAAAGGAATGTTTGAAAGGAGTTTTTTCAAAGAAAGACCTCGGTGAAGCTGCTTACATATTGAGCATCAAGATCTATAGAGATACATTAATACGCTTGATAAGTTTTTCAATGAGTACATACCTTGACAAGATTTTAAAGTAGTTCAAAATGGAACAGTCAAAGAAGGAGTTCTTGCCTGTGTTACAAGGTGTGAAGTTGAGTAAGACTCAAAACCCGACCACGGCAGAAGATAGGGAGAGAATGAAAGTCATTCCCTATGCCTCAGCCATTGGTTCTATAAAGTATGACATGCTGTGTAGCAGACCTATTGTATACCCTGCCCTGAGTTTGGCAAAGGAGTACAATAGTGATCTAGGAGTAGATCACTGGACATTGGTCAAAATTATCCTTAGTGGAATAAGGATATGTTTCTCGATTATGGAAGTGACAAAAGGTTCGTCGTAAAGGGTTACGTCGATGCAAATTTTGACACTGATCCAGATGACTCTAAATCTCAATCTGGATACATATTGAAACTGGGAGCAAATAGCTAGAGTAGCTCTGTGCAGAGCATTGTTGACATAGAAATTTGCAAAATACTTACGGATCTGAATGTGGCAGACCCATCGACTAAACTTCTCTCACAAGCAAAACATGATCACACCTCAGTACTCTTTGGGTGTTAATCACATAGCGATGTGAACTAGATTATTGACTCTAGTAAACCCTTTGGGTGTTGGTCACATGTCGATGTGAACTATGGGTGTTAATCACATGGTGATTTGAACTATTGGTATCACATGGCGATGTGAACTAGATTATTGACTCTAGTGCAAGTGGGAGACTAAAGGAAATATGCCCTAGAGGCAATAATAAAGTTATTATTTATTTCCTTATATCATGATAAATGTTTATTATTCATGCTAGAATTGTATTAACCGGAAACATAATACATGTGTGAATACATAGACAAACAGAGTGTCACTAGTATGCCTCTACTTGACTAGCTTGTTGATCAAAGATGGCTATGTTTCCTAACCATAGACATGAGTTGTCATTTGATTAACGGGATCACATCATTAGGAGAACAATGTGATTGACTTGACCCATTCCGTTAGCATAGCACTTGATCGTTTAGTTTGTTGCTATTGCTTTCTTCATGACTTATACATGTTCCTATGACTATGAGATTATGCAACTCCCGTTTACCAGAGGAACACTTTGTGTGCTACCAAACGTCACAACGTAACTAGGTGATTATAAAGGTGCTCTACAGGTGTCTCCGAAGGTACTTGTTGGGTTGGTGTATTTCGAGATTAGGATTTGTCACTCCGATTGTCGGAGAGGTATCTCTGGGCCCTCTCGGTAATGCACATCACTTAAGCCTTGCAAGCATTGCAGCTAATGAGTTAGTTGCGGGATGATGTATTACGGAACGAGTAAAGAGACTTGCCGGTAATGAGATTGAACTAGGTATTGAGATACCGACGATTGAATCTCGGGCAAGTAACATACCGATGACAAAGGGAACAACGTATGTTGTTATGCGGTTTGGCCGATAAAGATCTTCGTAGAATATGTAGGAGCCAATATGAGCATCCAGGTTCCGCTATTGGTTATTGACCGGAGACGTGTCTCGGTCATGTCTACATAGTTCTCGAACCCGTAGGGTCCGCACGCTTAAAGTTCGATGACGGTTATATTATGAGTTTATGTGTTTTTATGTACCAAAGGAGTTCGGAGTCCCGGATGAGATCGGGGACATGACGAGGAGTCTCGAAATGGCCGAGACCTAAAGATCGATATATTGGACAACTATATTCGGACATCGGAAAGGTTCCGAGTGATTTGGGTATTTTCGGGAGTACCGGGGAGTTACGGGAATTCGTATTGAGCCTTAATGGGCCATACGGCAAAGGAGAGAAAGGCCTCAAAGGGTGGCCGCACCCCTCCCCATGGGCTGGTCCGAATTGGACTAGGGAGGGGGGCGCCCCCTTCCTTCCTTCTCCTTTTCCCTTCCCTTTCCTTCCCTCCTACTCCTACTACTTGGAAGAGCTCCTAGTTCTACTAGGAAAAGGGGAATCCTACTCCCGGTGGGAGTAGGACTCCCCTAGGGCGTGCCATAGAGAGGGCCGGCCCTCCCGCTCCTCCACTCCTTTATATACGGGGGCAGGGGGCACCCCAAATACACAAAAATTGATCTCTTGATCTCTTAGCCGGGTGCGGTGCCCCCCTCCACCATAATCCACCTCGGTAATATCGTAGCGGTGCTTAGGCGAAGCCGTGTGTTGGTAGAACATCATCACCGTCACCACGCCATCATGCTGACGAAACTCTCCCTCAACACTCGGCTGGATCGGAGTTCGAGGGACGCCATCGAGTTGAACGTGTGCAGAACTCAGAGGTGTCGTGTGTTCGGTACTTGATCGGTCGGATCATGAGGACATACGACTACATCAACCGCGTTGTGCTAACGCTTCTGCTTTCGGTCTACGAGGGTACATAGACAACACTCTCCCCTCTTGTTGCTATGCATCACCATGATCTTGCGTGTGCGTAGGAAATTTTTGAAATTACTACGTTCCCCAACAGCTCTTTATGCTGGAAATAATAGAGTGACATCCAATCCATTTAAGTTAACTGCATGTATGATTGTCCCTTTGTAAAAAATTAATTGCATGTACAGTGTACACGTGACTTGCAGGGTGGCTACAGCTTCGTACAGATAGTTAAAAAGAAACAAGTCCATCCTTAATCTTGTATTCTAAGTACTCTGTGGGTTCCACTGTCAGTACATTAGCGAAAGAAGTATATATTAAATAAGTAGAGTAATATATAATATGAAAATATAAAGTTAAAAGACAGAATTCGAACTCATGTCATCGCGTTGCGAGCATCCGACGCTAACCAGCCCAGCACATTTTTGTTGTAGACCATGCTGGAGATATATCTCCATGTCTACTCTTATATATACTCCATTTGTTCCTAAATATTTGTCTTTTTCAGATTTCAAATGGACTACCACATACGGATGTGTATGTAGACATATTTTATAGTGTAGATTCACTCATTTTGCTCCATATGTCTTTTCAGGAAGGGGCCAGATTTGTCCTTGATTTATTTATGAGGTATCCAAATGGCACTGCACCACCAAGAAAAGAGGGTAACATCAAAATTATGGACTACTTTCTTGAGTATGTTGGTAAGGTCCGGTCATAGTCACTTGTTGAAATCTCTAAAAAGACAAATACTCCCTCCGTCCGGAAATACTTGTCATAAAAATGGATAAAAGGAAATGTATCTAGACGTATTTTAGTTTTGTATACATCTCTTTTTATCCATTTTGATGACAAGTATTTTCGGACGGAGGGAGTAGAAAACAGAGTTGGTGATGATGGTGTGCGTGCCATCCTGCAATATAGGCCGTCGGATTTATATCTAATGGATAGGAAAGAAACTATGGCAATTTTGCAAAAATATACCCACACGTCTCTCCACGTTCGCAAATAAGGCCTTCCCTCATTCAACCTTTTCTCTCACAAGATAAACTACTCATACAAATGCATCTTGATGTTCCGTGCAACGCACGGGCAACTAGCTAATTTATTTTAAAATAGTTGCTGCGATAATAGGGTTGAATAGATATATTTTATGTCTGCCCCAAATGATTTCAGATTCACTAGCAGTAACAAAGAAAAGGTTGCCTTGTTAATTAACAGAAAACAGGGTGAAAACTATCACATGAGGCCGGTAAAAACAAGGCACACTGGGATCAGCATCATCGTCACTACAGTTGTGCGCGTGCGAGAAGTCTACATATCGAGGGGCTACCGAGCGAGGCACCGAGACACAATGTTTGAGAGAGAAACCAATTGACAGATTATGATCAGATCGAGTTGTCACCCTTCTGCTGTCATTGTTAGGGGGGAGGGAGAGAAAGACGTACCGAGAGTGTGTGCGGTAGGCACAGAGGCACAACTAGCAAGTGTGTGTGTGTGTGTGTGTGTGTGTGTGTGTGTGTGTGTGTTTGAAAGAGGAGTAGATAGATTATTATCAAGATCGATGTGCCACCCTACTCCTTCGGTGTCGG
>NC_041380.1:253122981-253139255 GCF_002162155.2 Triticum dicoccoides
CTGCCATCCTGCAATATAGGCCATCCGACTTATATCCGATGGACAGGAAGGAAACTATGGCAATTTTGCAAAAAGATACCCACACCCCCTCCGCATTTGCAAATAAGGCATTCCCTCGTTTATCCTTTTCTCCCACAAGATAAATTTCTCATACAAATGCATCTTGATGTTCCGTCAAACGCATGGGCATCTTGCTAGTAGGGAGAAGGAGTTTGTGTGACACGTATCTAGCTATATTAAGGGATAGGTAGATAGCATATGTGTGAAAGACATTATTATACTTTGAGACATTAGTGGCTGTGGGTGGGTGGAATTAAAGGGGTGGGCGTGTTAGACATAGAGAGCGTGTGTGTTTCTGTGTGAGAGACTTGTAGGATGGGGTAGAAAGACGAGTTTAACCCTGACGGAGGGAGAGAAATACACGAAGTGCGCGTGTGTGATTCTGATGCCCACAGGGAAATGAGATATGTATGCGTGTGAGAGAGATTGCACAATTCATTCACGTATCACTATCTAGCAATCGTGGACATGCATCCCTTGAACATAAGTCAATATCTACTTCGTATCGTGGCCAAAGGTACAATATCGATTCAACGCTATAAAGATTGGACACTCACATATCACATTTTTTCTATTTAAATAAACCTTTTCAGTTGTGCATGCCAAAGTTACAGTGATGTTTCTTCAGACAACCAATGTAGCTATCATGTACATGCACCATTGTTACTCTTGCATTCAAATTCATTAGTCTTGGATGATTTAAGTTTCTATTTTGAAGTAATATATGTAATATTCATATATGAATTCAATGGGTACGCAATTTATGAAATGGAGGCTATGTAATCATATGAGGTAACACTTTTAAGTAGCTGACTACAATATCCATTTCTTTTTGTGCGCCTTTACACTAACACGTCAATGGATTATGTTTAAAGTAAATAACCAATGGCACTAAATTATCTATTTACAGGAGAAATACATAGGCTGAGCGTTTGATCCCTTTTTTGTGAACGCGCCACTACACTCGTATGATTGGCCGCGCCCGTGTGAACGTCCAAGTTATCAGCGCATCATCCTGAGTTATTGTCTTTTTTCCTGGGGTGGACTTCACACCAGTTATTAACTGCTGACGTGTGCCCCGTGTACACAGTCTAGCATGACCTTCCCGCTAGCATGGTCCAAAATTAGTTGAAACTGGATACGAACGATCCCGCGGGCGGCAAAATCTCCCGCCTCCTTCTAAAATTTCCGCCACCTTAGTCTTTAGAATGTGAAATCCCCCTTTTGTCCTTGGTGCACGGAGACCAACAGTTACAATACCACCCTCATCTAGATGATAGGTCGGGGCTGCTTTGGTAACTTCCAGTTCCCCCACTACACGGCACCCCCATTTCCTCTCCCCCACCCGCAAAAACGACTAACTCCACAGCACCAGAGCATCTTACATCACGCCGTCCGTACTTCATCGCCCTTTCTCCCCTCCCCTCTCGAAACCCTAGACTGCTCATCCACCGGCGTACCATAGCCCATTCACTGCAGCGGCGTCCACCTCACCGGATCTGCTTCTGCGGCGCATCTACCCCTCCCACCTCCCCTAGAAACAAGTAGACTGCTCATCCACCACTGTACCACAGCCCATTCAGCATCGGCCTTGTCCACGGCGCCGGATCTGCTTCACCGGTACTCTCGTCAACCGCCGCGCATCTGCAGCGGCTCAATCGTACTCCCCACCGGAGATGCTTAGTCCACACCCCCCGGAGCCGCCCAACCGACGCCCCCGTCGACGGCCTCTGATCCTCTTCGCCGACACCTTCTCAACCCTACCGGAGCCGCTTGCCGACACCTTCCTCAACCCTACCAGAGCCGCTTCGCCGACATCATTGTCAACCCTACCGGAGTAGCTTCACCTATACCATTCTCAACCCTACCGGGGCCGCTTTGCCAACTCACAAGTCCACGGCCTCAGATCCGCTTCCTCGCACCCTCATCCAACCTACTAGAGAAGCTTCTGACGCCCCGTCCATGCCGCAGATCCGCATCATCGACACCACCCTTAACCCAACCATCGGAGCAGCTTCTGACGCCCCATCCACGGCCGTAGATCCGCATCATCGACACCTCCTTAACCCAACCACCGGAGTAGCTTCTGACGCCTCGTCCACGGCCGCAGATCCGCGTCGTCGACACCATCCTTAACCCAACCACCGGAGCAGCTTCACCTATGCCCTCGTCCACAACCACAGATCCGCTTCGCCCACACCGTAGTCCACCCTACCGGAACCGCTCCACAAACACCCTACTCGACGGTTCTAGATCTCCTTACCGGACCCCGACAGCTAGTGCAGCGTCATCACCCTCGACGTTTCTAACCTGATTCCCACCATCTGGAGAGATGCCAAGCACCCGCCACGGCCTAGGTACTTGTCACCTTTAAACCCATCCAGCATCACCTGCCCGATGTACTTCAAATATACTAACTGGTCGCTGTTATCTATTATGCAGCTGGCAAAAACTACAAGGACGATGTTTCTTCTGGATTTAACAGCTTGGCCAACCAAGATCCTGGACTGAGGCATTGCTATGATCTTGTAAGCGCGTCTCTCTCTCTTGTATTGCTCTGTACCTGCCAGCGTGCTTTGCTAGGATTTTCGACCAGTAATCCCTTTGTGCAGACAATGATTTCTACTACTAGCTGCTAAATTAGATATGTAGATGTCATACATGATACTACCTCGTACCTCCATTCCTAAATATAAGTCTTTCTAGAGATTCCACTATAGGCTACATACGGAGCAAAATGAGTGAATCTACACTCGAAAATGCATCTATATACATCTGTATGTGGTCCATACTGGAATCTCTACAAAGACGTATATTTAGGAACAGGGGCAGTACATTACACAAAATTGTAGGTGGCGTGTAGGAATTCCAGTGCACTACATTAGGCTCCCTTAGAGTGCCTGCTAGTTCAGCATACAGAGTCATGGCTAGTTTATGGTACGCACACAATCGTTAATTGCTGGTTTAAATATGTGCAAGGGATATGCAATGTAGTATCATGTAGAGATGTCTGAAATTAGCCGTGTCAACTTGCAGATAGGGTTACACAATGAAAAAGTACGAGATGTATGTGGAAATTTCATGGAACATCGCAAAAAAAGGAGAGGCAGTGGTG
Source organism: Triticum dicoccoides (assembly GCF_002162155.2). Lineage (NCBI taxonomy): Eukaryota > Viridiplantae > Streptophyta > Magnoliopsida > Poales > Poaceae > Triticum > Triticum dicoccoides. Next base: position 253,126,157 of record NC_041380.1, read on the forward strand.
AGCCTATACAGTGTGCTATGGTACGTCACTCCTCCATTGCAATCATTGTGACATGTTATTTGTATGCCACTTCTATTAGCCAAGTTTCTTAGGGACAGTTATTACGAGTTATCCTAAGAAAATAAGCACCTGTGAATATAAGCTCCATGTAATAAGCCAACCAGTTCTTTTCATTGCGTTTTCATCTTATCTTTGGTATGATCAGTGGAAAGTCTAGATTGCATTATAATTTTTTTCATTTTGCTGCCCATATGGAAATTAATTTGACTTGTAAACATCACAAATTGAACCCAGTGCAGTAATTAATATGATAGGAAAACAGACCATCACTATTTGCTCAAAATGCAAATACAAAGATACCATCTACTTGGCACAATCTACTTTGGTCAATGTTTTCCATAGAGATCCCATTGCCTAATTTAAACGAAGAACACATGACCCACATTTAAATGATGAACAACTATTTATTGAAATTCGATGGTCCAAGTGGCTGGTTATTATCGTATAGCAGCACCACCTGAAAGCATCATATAGCAGCAGCAGCAGTCTGCAATTCATCATATACCAGCAGCAGCTCATAGCAATTCATCATATAGCAGCAGCAGGAGCAGCTCATAGCAATTCATCATATAGTAGCAGCAGGAGCATCTTATAGCAATTCATCATATAGCAGCAGCTGGAGCAGCTTGTAGGAACTCATCATATAGCAGCAGCAGCAGCAGCTCATAGCAATTCATCATACAGTAGCAGTAGCTAATAGCAATTCATCATATAGCAGCAGCAGGACCAGCTCATAGCGATGCATCATATAGCAGCAACAGAAGCAGCTCATAGCAATTCATCGTATAGTGGATCAGAATGAAAATTTGGCAAAAAATCAGAGGAGATCCTCACCTTATGGGGCCAATGGCGACGGCTCGCTGGAGGAACCCTAGTGATGCAAGCAGGGGATCAAGGTAGAGGGAAGGGGGAGAGGAGATGCAAGCGGGCAGGGCAATGAATGCTTGCGTGTTTGTTTTTACTTGAGGGTCAGGTGTGACACGGGCGTCAGCAGTTGCATTTTGAGTGTAATATAGGCAGACAACAGAGTCATTTCACTATTCCCCTTCCCTTCAATTTTTAGTGAGGTTCTACCCGAAACACCCCCCTCCAAAGCGAAATTAGTTAAGCCCAAGCCCATAACTCAAAAATGACTTCTTTACATCTTTTATGGCTTATTTTGACAATATGCCCTGAAAAGGCAGAATTGAACTGGCCCTTAACCTGCAATTCAATTGTACGTGCAATGATGAATCACTCCTGCCTGCTATCTGTACATTTAGGCATCATCATACATGGCATAACCTAATACATGTGCATTCCATTGTAGAATCTGGAATATGCAATGTTTATGTTAGTTCATATGTTGCACATGATGTTTAAATGTCCCTTAAATCTGGTCAGTCAAGTGATGGTCTTTAAGCCTCCTTATTTACTTCTTTTCTTGATATGTAAGATTTGCTCACACATCTGTTCAATTGCTTGTTTGCATCAGCCAGCCATACTAGGAATGTTTGCTTTGATTACTTGTTGTTCTTGACCTAACACTCTAACAGAGCTTGTCAATGATTTAAACACTAAGGGCTGCTGTTGTGGGGCCTTGTCTAACTCATAGGTGACATAAAGGTTTGGTTGTACACTACAGTAGGCTCTCCAAGAGTACCTGGAGATCCGGTTCAAAGGTATGCCTAGTTTTTACATAGTGCAGACATAGTAAATGCTCATTTCATTGTGTGCAAGTGCAAGAGATGCGACATGTTTCATTATGTGGTGTTGTTTTGTTATAATCTCATCCTTTTGTGTTCACAGACTGGAAAGTATGCATATTTATCTTACAAGGAGACGAGTAACTAGTTTGTGTCACCTTGCAGAGGGGGTGCAATGAATATAAGATTGAGGATTTCCAAGTACAAGATGTTAGGAAGGAGCCTTGCAAGAGAAGTAGGAGCTGCACTGAGCCTCTTCAACCTGCTAAGGTAAGTCACTGTATGCAACTCAACAGTTCAATTCCTTGTTTGTTTCAGGCATAGTTAATTTTCTCTTTTCAATTGCTTTATTTGTCCTCAGTTAATGAGATGCCCAAATAATCATGCCTTATGTTCGGTACTTGTATCACTATTAGTTGACATAATTAAAGGCCTTACCATTTAATTACTCTGCCGAAGTGTGCCTGAAGCTTTGAAGTCTATTAACAAACTATTATTGCATGAGGCTCACAATCTAGTTTATACTACGCTAATGATTGCATAGTTTTGTCTGCTGTAGTATGTTTGTATGAAACCCTCTACTGTTCATTATGCTCCGTAAGACTTTAATTGAGGCACAGAATGGCCAACTCCTTGCTTACTTATACGCAATGTGCTATCTAAATGTGTAACTTGTCTGTGTTTTTGATTGGGCCCCAACATCATGCTCCTCTGGTGAGCTAAGAGGGATTTCTGTATGCAGGCTGCACAGACTATCTTTTTATAATTTTTAAAATATCACCTGCTTATGCTTCATGACGTGTAACATTTTTTAAAGTGACGTGTAACATTATTGTTAGTCCTGTTTTGCCATGTAGTACAAAATAGTGTATTGTTCGCTTCACTGTTGTAACTATATTTTTGCCCTAGTCATGTGTACTTACAGAAACATTTCAGGATGAAGTGACATCAACACAAAGATCTGCGAGCAATGCGGCATGGCCATTACCGAATGATTATGGATTGGAATTCAAATGTGCTGATGTTCTCGAGCATCAACTAGAGGCGGCAAGACAAAGTGTACATGATTGTCAATGTATAATCAACAAGTTGAGACTGGACATGCAGGTATTAGATGCAGGAGTCAAACAAATGAAACAAGACACTGAGGTAACCATGAAGGAATTGGAGATTTTGCAGACTGAAATTTGTGCTATCTGAATCCGGCCAATCCTATTTTCTGAAGAGATTATAGTTCAAATGGAGTTAAGTTGATGCGCGTCCATGATGTATGAGCTGTGTTTGCCCAGTGTATGTAATTTGCTGTTTGTGTATGCTTTATTATCACCTGTGCCGAACCATAATGCCCAGTGGGTATAATTGGCTGTAATTTCTTTATTTATAGTGTAGGATTATTCTACCTTTCTATGCCTTGACTCTTTGTTGTATAGTGTATGCTTTTTAGAGGTGATAGTATTGAGTAGGATAATTCTTTGAATATCCTATATCGTTCAAACAGGGGCCAACTCGCCCGACCATGGCCCTTCACGAGCCGTCGGATCCATGGGCCTTCTACGTCTCGTAGGATCCATGGGCCTTCTATGTCTCGTAGGATCCATGGGCCTTCTACGTCTCGTAGGATCCATGGGCCTTGTACGTCTCGTAGGATCCATGGGCCTTCTACGTCTCGTAGGATCCATGGGCCTTCTACGTCTCGTAGGATCCATGTGCCGTCGACTCATTTATGTGTCTTGTACGGGCCTTTAATGGGCCGTAGACGAGCCTTTAATGGAAATCGTATGTTTTATGGGCTGACCATAACGAGCCGTTAATAGGACGTATTTGGTGAAGCTATGAAAATGGCCCAACAGACTAACGGTACACAAACGGGCCGACTGTAACGACGGGCTGAATTTGGCCCACAAGTAGAAAATGACAGTAACGGGCCGTAAGTAACTGAATGCTGCAAATGAGCCCAAGAATAAATGGGCCCTCAGAAGGCCGAAAGTTAACTTGGGCTGGAAACGGCCCAACGGAATAACGGGTCGTTAATGGGTATAAAGTGATACACTGTTCATTACGTGCCAGTTTCACGACGGGCCGTTAATGGGTGTAAAGTAATACACTGTTCATTAAGGGCCAGTTTCAGCACGGGCCGCTAATGGGCCAACAGTTACAAAGGGCCTCATATTGGCCGAAAGACGTCATCGGCTATACATGGGCCAGAAGTGAAAATGGGCTGGAATCATATTGGATGGCCCAGATGACGCTACTGGGCCTAATTCAGATAGGGTGTAACAGGCCTTTGGTTAGCGGGCTGTAAATGGGCTATATGCGAACATGTCGTTAACATGCTTTCCATGGGCCCGCCCGCCAGCTTTTGACCAAGTCAAACGGGCCGGCCTTTTCACAGGAATGGGCCACTGTTGGGTCGTGCCACGTGTCGACATATCATAGGCGGCTTCTGTCCAGTGAGTGGATGACATCTGTCCCAACGATGAGCTGACACGTGTTTCCTCTAGCCAATGATGATTTTACACGTGGAAAATCCCCATTGGTCGGGGCTGTTAATGGGTTATCGGATCCAAAACCCGACCCGATAGCTTAACGGCGTTCGTTACGGTGGATGCCACGTGTCGGTCACCCTTGACGAAAGCACTTCTATGATGCGCGATTTATCGTCATGGAAGTGGACACTTCCGTGATGATAATTTTGGTAATGTCATGGAACACTTCTACGACAGCACAGGTATGACTATCTTGATTCTGTCATAAATTTGTCATGGATGTACATGCATGACAAAAAACGCGACCTACTATGACAAACACGTATCATCACGGAAGTGTATTTTTTTGTAGTGAGTGGGGTTGCCTGGGGCCGTATAGCTGACGCCAGTAACTACAACATCGTCCGTTTTATCATCAGCAGTTGTGGTTGGGCTTGGCGATTTATCGTCGTGAGTCACCTGATCAATTTCCACTTGCTCAACAAAGGTGTCATGATCTTGTGCTGGCGGATCATCAAGGACAGCATCAATATTCGGTTCAGACGGTTCTGGAGTCTTTTCCGGGTCAGCTGTCGTGTCATCATCAGCCGGTTTATTCAACTTGGCTTTTTTGCTGGCTCTGGCTTTGGCTCTGCAGTGAATGTATATAAAGGTTAGTATATTAAGCAAAGCGCAAGGTATAAAGGGTTAGTTTTGATATGCTCACCCAGGAACAGTTTTAAGGGGTGGAAGATGTGTCCCTGTTGACTCGCCAGATGATGAATGAGATGTTCCGTGATAGTTTGAGTCAGATGGATTAAGAGGTTGCCGAAAATAGCCTGCCTTGGGATAAGATGTGTCAGGAATAGGTGAAACCTCTGGGCGGCATTTACGAACCGGCATGTTCGGTAAACCGGACAAAGTAACCACCTGGCCACTATGCCGGGTTGTGCGGCGAGCTTCATGTTGCTGTTTCTTCAAAAGAAAGTTTGGATCCAGATAAGCTAGAGGGTGTGAAAATTTTACTTTCCGGTTTGCTTGACAGGTTTTCTATGTTGGCAGAGGATCTGAACCGGAGGAAAGAATAATTACCTCTACATCATCAGCCCGGCTAGCCTCAGCGTCATCCTGATAATGGTCATTGTCAATGAGGTGCATGAAAAAGGAACCAAGAGAGTCAAGTTCTACCTCTGATTCTGGGTTATCAAGATCCTCGTCGATGTTCAGCTCGGCGGACTCGGCAGTTTTCTTCTTGGCAGGCCTTTTGATGACCTTTGTCTTGGGGCGAGGCATCTTGGCCGGTTTATCCTAAGTTTTCTTCTTCCAGAATGGATCATCACCCTATTAAAAGATTGACAAAGGCTATAAGGAAGGGTTAAGAATATCAGGTTAAAACAGGGGTTATGCACTTCTTACAGTTGGCGCTTTATTTGAAACACAGAAGGGACTATGCCCTGTTTTGCTGTAGACAGCCACCGGTTCATCCAGTATCTTTTTAACAGCTTCAGTAATTTCAGCATCAGTTAAGTGAATGTCAGTGTGCCGTTGAGGGTCTTTCAAATCTCATGTGTACTCGCACATTAAACCGGGGCGACGGCTTAAAGGCAAAGTGCCCCAAGATATCCAGCAACGAACAAAGTTAATGCATGTTAACCCATTTGCCATAAAGGCTCTGAGCTTTGCAAGCTATGGTGCATATTTGGCCCATTCTTTTGCAGTCAGCCTTTGGGGAAATGGATGTGTATTGGTAAGCCGGTGAGCACGATAACCCGGCAGAGGATTCTCATCATCTGGAGACGTACCTTTGCAATAGAACCAAGTCTGGTTCCAATCCTTGGGGTGGCCGTGATGCTTAGCGTGAGGGAAGCTCACATCTTTTCTTTTCTGAATTGACACTCCGCCCAGTTCAGTATTGGGCCCATCTGTGAATTCAGTACGGCGGTTTAAATAGAAGAAGTCTCTGAACAGTTCAACGGTGGGTTCTTCTTGCAGATAAGCCTCGCAAAACACTTGAAAATTACAAATATTGGACACAGAGTTAGGTCCAATATCTTGAGGGTGGAGCTGGAAGCTAGTAAGCACATCACGAAAAAATTGATCCGGGAGGTTTAAAACTGTGGCTCAGATGATCAACAAACACAACTACTTCGCCATCCTTGGGGTTAGGAGGATTTTCTGGACCGGGGCTCTCCAATGGATTTCACTCTGTTTGGGTAAAGCGCCAGTTGCAACACATCCATTCAGATCTTCTTCCGTAATCCGGGACGGAACCCAGTTGCAAGCATAAAAAGACTTGGCCATTTCTTTGACAACCTAAAGGAAGGTTTGTGCCGGTTTAAGATTCATGGTGGACAAGCATAAAGCGTTGCAGGTTAAGAGATGGAAAGTGTTAAAGCATGCAAAATTGTTAAAACAGATATTGGTGTTGTCAGAAGTACAATGCTAAGCGATTGGCGGTTTAAAAGGGGACAAATGGTACCTGGCGGGTTATCATTTTCTGAAGTTAAACCGCCCACATTGATATTGAAGATACAGATCTGAAATAACTAAGTGATGGAAAAACAAGCTTCACAAGTTGGCACAATAATTTTGGATCTACCACGGGTCAGGAAATGAAAGTATATTCAGACTTAAATATGGATACCGAAGCAATTGATAAAGGTTCAGATTGGAGTTTCTGCTTAAACAAGATGCATTGATGAAAAAAGAAGGACTATGGATATCGCTATACAGTTTGAACACTGAGGTTTGAATCAAAAATCATCGCATAGTCATGAATGCCGATGAACACCGATGAACGTCCAAACCCTAAAGACAGATCTACAAGGGAAGAAAGGGAAGCTTACTGAGGTTGAGGGAGCAGCGGAGAGGTGTCGCGATTCTCTGGTGCGTTCAGGGTGATGCAGCGGCCAAGGTCGAAGCAGAGGCGAAGCCCGACGGCGGCGGCGGAGTTCGAAGCACCGGGGCGACGCGAGAAAGACGATGGGACAAAGAGGCGCGAGGGGGAAAATGAAAATGACCCCCAGCCCTATTTATAAGGTGAATGGATAAGTGGCAGGCGCAAGAATCGAGGTGGTTGAAAAATGGATCTGTGCATATGCAAACACCTCGATTTTTGGAGATTCGTTAAGAGATTTGGGTTATGTGTAAAGTTAAAGGCAGATGACGTCACGGCGGATTATCATAGTCTTGGAGGATAACGTCATGGCGGTTTACAAGGTTTTTGTGAAGATATTGAAGGAGTTTTTCTAAGTGCTGAAGATTGACATGAACAGGTTCAAATCAATCTGGGGCCTAATGTTGGGGATATAACTATTGAGAATAAACCGCCCAGGAGGTGCCGGATTATACTCATAGTGAGTTGTTCCTGTCATAGCCCATGAGGACAAGGAGTACGACGCTTTACGAAGGAGAGTTAACAAGAAGGCCCAAGGCCCAAAGGCGGATTATGGCCCATAGATATAAACTGCCATAAGATGTATAACTTGTGTTGTAAGATAAGAAAAGGTAGAAACCGAGCCGGACACGTTTATGAGCCGGCCGGGACTCTGTAAACTGCCGGGCGTCAACCTATGTATATAAAGGGATGACCCGACGACGGTTTAGGGACAAGAAACAAGAGATCGAGAGCTGGGTCAAGCGTATTCGCTCCCCGTTCATCGAAACCCTAGCAATACCAACTACAAACTGGACTAGGGTTTTACCTTCATCTTAAGGACAGAACCAGTATAAACTCCCATGTCCTTTGTCTTGTTTAACCCCTTTAAGCTAGCCTCAACACGATGGCTCCACGACTAAGTCCTCACACTAGGACATCTGCCATGACGTTTCCACGACAACTTTACTCTAAAATTCTTTGAACTTTTCAAATGTTTCAGATTTGTGTTTCATTGAGTAGATATACCCACTTTACTCCGGTATGTATTATTTCCAATAAGTCATTTGCTCGCTCCATTGTTTCGGAGAACAGAGTTTTAGTCATCGTGCCCATGAGGCATGGTTCGCAAGTATCAAATGATTCATAATCAAGTGATTCCAAAAGTCCATCTGCATGGAGTTTCTTCATGCGCTTTACACCAATATGACCTAAACGGCAGTGCCACAAATATGTTGCACTATCATTATCAACTTTGCATATTTTAGCATCAATATTATGAATATGTGTGATGACCCACAAGTATAGGGGATCAATTGTAGCTCTTTTCGATAAGTAAGAGTGTCGAACCCAACGAGGAGCACAAGGAAATGGCAAGTAGTTTACGGTAAGGTATTGTCTGCAAGTGCTGAAATTGTAAGTAGCGAGTAGTTTGATAGCAAGATAATTTGTAATGAGCAAGTAACGATAATAATAAGAAAGTGCAGCAAGGTATCCTAATCCTTTTAATGCAAAGGACAGGCCAAAACAGTCTCTTATGATAAGCAAAGCGTTCTTGAGGGTACACGGGAATTTCATCTAGTCACTTTCATCACGTTGGTTTGATTTGTGTTCACTACTTTGATAATTTGATATGTGAGTGGACCCGTGCTTAGATGTTGTTCTTACTTGAACAAACCTCCTACTTATGATTAACCCTCTCACAAGAATCCGCAACTATGAGAAAAGTATTAAGAATAAATTCTAACCATAGCATTAAACTTTTGGATCCAATCGGTCCCTTACAAAATAGCGCATAAACTGGGGTTTAAGCTTCTGTCAATCTCGCAACCCACCATCTAATTGCTACTCCACAATGCATTCCCTTAGGCCCAAATATGGTGAAGTGTCATGTAGTCGACGTTCACATGACACCACTAAGGGAATAACAACATACATACTATCAAAATATCAAACACATATCAAGTTCACATGATTACTTGCAACATGATTTCTCCCGTAACTTCAAAAACAAAAGTAACTACTCACAAATGATAAACATGTTCATGATCATAGGAGTATTAAATAGCATAATGGATCTGAACATATAATCTTCTACAAAATAAACCATATAGTAATCAACTACAAGGTGTAATCAACACTACTAGTCACCCACAAGTACCAATCTATGGTTCCGGTAACAAGATTGAACACAAGAGATGAACTAGGGTTTGAGAGGAGATGGTGCTATTGAAGATGTTGATGGAGATTGCCCTCCCGAAGATGGGAGAGTTGTTGGTGATGATGATGATGATGATTTCCCCCTCTGGGAGGGAAGTTCCCCTGGCGGAATCACTCCGCCGGAGGGCAAAAGTGCTCCTGCCCAAGTCCCTTCTCGAGGCGGCAATGCTTCGTCCCGAAAGTCCTCTCTTATTTTTTCTAGGTCAAAATGACTTATATACCAGAAGATGGGTACCGGAGGTGGGCCGAGGAGGCCACAACCCACCAGGGGGCACCTGGGGGGCCTGGCGCGCCCAGGTGGGTTGTGCCCACCTGGTGGCCCCCTCTGGTATTTATTGGCTCCAATATCTCTTATATATTCCATAAAAAATCTCTGTGAAGTTTTAGCTCATTTGGAGTTGTGCAGAATAGGTGGCCTGACGTAGCTTTTCCAGGTCCAGATTTTCAGCTGCCGGAATTCTCCCTCTTGGTGTGTTCCTTGCAAATTATGAGAGAAAAGGCATTAGAATTACTCCAAAAAGCATTATGATGGATAAAAACATTATAAATAATAGTAAGAAAAGATGATGCAAAATGGACGTATCAATGTGTATCATTACTATCAAGATTCAATAAACCATTCACATTGGGTGTATGACCATAGAAGGTTTTATTCATGTAAACAGAACAACTATTATTCTCTGACTTAAATCAATAAGCGTATTGCAATAAACATGATCTAATCATATTTATGCTCAACACAAACACCAAATAACATTTATTTAGGTTCAACACTAATCCCGAAGGTAGAGGGAGTGTGCGATGGTGATCATATCAACCTTGGAATCATTTCCAACACACATCGTCACCTCGCTTTTAAACAGTCTCTGCAACTCCTGTTTCGAGTTACTAATCTTAGAAACTGAACCGGTATCAAATACTGAGGGGTTACTATGAACACTAGTAAAATATACATCAATAACATGTATATCAAATATACCTTTGTTCACCTTGCCATCCTTCTTATCCGCCAAGTATTTAGGGCAGTTCCACTTCTAGTGACCATTTCCTTTGCACTAGAAGCACTCAGTTTCAGGCTTGGGTCCAGCTCTGGGCTTCTTCACGAGAGTGGAAACTTGCCTGCCATTCTTCTTGAAGTTCCCTTTCTTTTGCTTGCCCTTTTTCTTGAATCTAGTGGTCTTGTTAACCATCAACACTTGATGTTCTTTCTTGATTTCTACCTTCGCCGATTTCAGCACCGCGAAGAGCTTGGGAATTTGTTTTTGTCATCCCTTGCATATTATAGTTCATCATGAAGTTCTAATAGCTTGGTGATAGTGACTAGAGAACTCTGTCAATTACTATCTTATCTAGAATATTAATTCCCACTTGATTCAAGCGATTGTAGTACCCAAACATTCTGAGTACATGCTCACTGGCTGAGCTATTCTCCTCCATCTTGTAGGCAAAGTACTTGTTAGAGATCTCATATCTCTCGACACGGGCATGAATCTGAAATACCAATTTTGAGCTCTTGGAACATATCATATGCTATGTGACGTTCAAAACATTTTTGAAGTCCCGGTTCAAAGCCATAAAGCATGGCGCACTAAACTATCAAGTAGTCATCATATCGAGTTTGCAAAATGTTCATAACGTCTGCATCTGCTCCTACAATAGATTTGTCACCTAGCGGTGCATCAAGAACATAATTCTGTTGTGCATCAATGAGGATAATCCTCAGATCACGGACCTAGTTCGCGTCATTGCTACTATCATCTTTCAACTTAGTTTTCTCTAGGAACATATCAAAAATAGCGGAGCTATATTGCGAGCTATTGATCTACAACATAGATATGCAAAACTATCAAGACTAAGTTCATGATAAATTAACTTTAGTTAATCAAATTACTAATGAAATCCCACTTAAATAAATATCCCTCAAGTTTATCTAAGTGATAGATGATCCAAATCAACTAACCCATGTCCAATCATCACGTGAGATGGGGTAGTCATCAATGGTGAACATCTCTATGTTGATCATATCTACTATATGACTCGCGTTCAACCTTTCGGTCTCCAGTGTTCCGAGGCCATGTCTGTACATGCTAGGCTCGTCAAGTTTAACCCAAGTATTCTGCATGTGTAAAACTATCTTACACCCGTTGTACGTGAATGTAGAGTCTATCACACCCAATCATCACGTGGTGTCTCGAAACGACGGACTGCAGCAATGGTGCATACTCAGGGACAACACTTTTTTTCTTGAAATTAAGTGAAGGGATCATCTTATAATGATACCGCTGTACTAAGCAAAATAAGATGCATAAAAGATAAACATGACATGCAATCAAAATATGTGACATGATTTGGCCATCATCATCTCGTGCTTTTGATCTCCATCTCCAAAGTATCGTCATGATCTCCATCATCACCGGCTCGACACCCTGATCTCCATCATAGCGTCGTGGTCGTCTCGCCAACTATTGCTTCTGCAACTATCGCTAACGCATAGTAATAAAGTAAAGAAATTACATGGAGTTTGTATTTTATACAATAAAGAGACAACCATAAGGCTCCTGCCGGTTGCCGGTAATTTACAAAACATGATCATCTCATACAATAACGTATATCACATCATGCCTTGACCATATCACATCACAACATGCCCTGCAAAAACAAGTTAGACGTCCTCTACTTTATTGTTGCAAGTTTTACGTGGCTGCTATGGGCTTTTATCAAGAACTGTTCTTACCTACGCAAAAACCTCAACGGTGTTTCATCAAGTTTGCTATTTTAACCTTCTTCAAGGACCAGCCGTAGTCAAATTCGATTCAACTAAAGTAGGAGAAACCGACACCCGCCAACCACCTTTATGCAAAAGTAGTTGCATGTCAGTCGGTGGAACCGGTCTCATGTGCCTGGACATGTAAGATAGGTCCGAGCCGCTTCATCCCACAATACCGCCAAATCAAAATAAGACATTGGTGGTAAGCAGTATGACTATCACCGCCCATAACTCATTGTGTTCTACTCGTGCATATCATCTACGCATAGACCTGGCTCATGATGCCACTGTTGGGAATCGTTGCATGGAAAACAAAAACTTTTATACGCACACGCAACGATCTATCCATGGAGATGCATAGAAAAAAGGGGGAGAGTGTGTCTACGTACCCTCGTAGACTGTAAGCGGAAGCGTTTCACAACGTGGTTGATGTAGTCGAACTTCTTTGCGCTTCAACCGATCAAGTACCAAACGCACGGCACCTCCGTGTTCTGCACACGTTCAACTCAGTGACGTCCCTCGCCTTCTTGATCCAGCAAGACGTTGAGGTAGTAGATGAGTTTGGTCGGCACGATGGCGTGGAGACAGTGATGGTGAAGTGATCCTCGCAGGGCTTCGCCTAAGCACTACAAAAATATGACCGGTGTGTAAATAGTGGAGGGGGGCGCCACACACGGCTAAAGAATTGTCTGGGGTCTACTAGGCGCCCCCCTCCTAATAGGTGGGAGGGAGAGGGGAGAGGCCAAGGAGTGCCCAAGCAGGTCCAAATTCTACTTGGGCTCCTGCCCTTGGCCGCGCCCCCCTTGCCATGTTTGTCGGAGGGGGAAGGAAAGAGGGGGAGAGGGAAGGAAGTGGAAATCCTAATTCACAATTTCCTTTCCCTTCTCCCCGGTCCTTCTCCTCCTTATGCCGGTCCATATGGGGGTGCACCAACCCCTTGTGGCTGGTGTGTTTCCCCTCTTGGCCCATAAGGCCCATATCTTTTGGTAGGGGTGCCCAAAACCCCTTATGGTGACCCGATAAGTAC
>NC_041380.1:253139651-253207695 GCF_002162155.2 Triticum dicoccoides
ACATCCGGTGTCTGAATACCAACGTCATATATATCAATATTTACCTCTCGACCATTCTGAGACTCCTCGTCATGTCTGTGTTCTCATCTAGGACTCCAAACAATATTCGTTCACCCAATCACATAACTCATATAATATTATATCGTCATCGAACATTAAGTGTGCGGACCCTACAGGTTCGAGAACTATGTAGACATGACTGAGAGACCTCTCCGGTCAATAACCAATAGCAGAACCAGGATGCTCATATTGGCTCCTACGTATTCTACGAAGATCTTTATAGGTCGAACCGTTATGACAACAAACATAATTCCCTTTGTCCATCGGTATGTTACTTGCCCGAGATTCGATCATCGGTATCGTCATACCTAGTTCAATTTCGTTATCGGCAAGTATCTTTACTCATTCTGTAATACATCACCTCGTGACTAACTCCTTCGTCATTTGCTTGCAATCTTATGATGTGTATTACCGAGAGGGCACAGAGATACCTCTCTGATACTCGGAGTGACAAATTTGTTGGGGAACGTAGCATGCAATTTCAAAAAAAATCCTACAATCACGCAAGATCTATCTAGGAGATGGATAGCAACGAGATGGGGAAAGTGTGTCCACGTACCCTCATCGACCGAAAGCGTAAGCGTTAGATTAATGCGGTTGATGTAGTCGAACGTCTTCACGACCCAATCGATCCAAGTACCGAACGTACGGCACCTCCGTGTTCAGCACACGTTCATCTCGATGACGTCCCTCAAACTCTTGATCCAACAGAGGGTCGAGGGAGAGTTCCGTCAGCACGACGGCGTGGCGACGGTGATGGTGATGTGATCCGCGCAGGGCTTCACCTAAGCACTATGACGCTATGACCGGAGGAGTAAACTGCGGAGGGGGCACCACACATGGCTAAGAAACAATTGTTCTGTTCTTGGGGTGCCCCCCTACCCATGTATATAAAGGAGGGAGGAGGAGGAGGCCGGCCCAAGGGGGACGTGCCAAGAGGGGGGTCCTACTAGGACTCCGTTCCTAGTAGGATTCGGCCCCCCTCCTTGCTTCCAACGGAGAGGGGAAAGGGGAGAGAGGGATAAGGAAAGGGGGGCCGTGCCCCCCACCCCTTGTCCAATTTGGATTGGGCTTGGGGGCTCTACCTCCTGTGGCAGCCTCCCTCTCTCCTCTATGGCCCAATATGCCCATTAACTTTTCTGGGGGGTCTCGGTAACCTCCCAGAACTCCGAAAAATCCCCGATCTTCTTCGGAACCATTCTGGATGAAGTAAATATGCCCTAGAGGCAATAATAAAGTTGTTATTTATATTTCCTTATATCATGATAAATGTTTATTATTCATGCAAGAATTGTATTAACGGGAAACTCAGTACATGTGTGAGTACATAGACAAACAGAGTGTCACTAGTATGCCTCTACTTGACTAGCTCGTTACTCAAAGATGGTTAAATTTCCTAACCATGGACAAAGAGTTGTCATTTGATGAACGGGATAAAATCATTAGAAGATGATGTGATTGACTTGACCCATCCCTTAGCTTAGCACTTTGCTCGTTTAGTTTATTGCTATTGCTTTCTCCGTAACTTATACATGTCCCTATGACTATGAGATTATGCAACTCCCGAATACCAGAGGAACACTTAGTGTGCTATCAAACGTCACAACGTAACTGGGTGACTATAAAGATGCTCTATAGGTGTCTCCGACGGTGTTTGTTGAGTTGGCATAGATCGAGATTAGGATTTGTCACTCTGTGTATCAGAGAGGTATCTCTGGGCCCTCTCGGTAATGCACATCACTATAAGCCTTGCAAGCAATGTTACTAATGAGTTAGTTATGGGATGTTGCATTACGGAACGAGTAAAGAGACTTGCTAGTAGCGAGATTGAACTAGGTATTGAGATACTGACGATCGAATCTCGGGCAAGTAACATATCGATGACAAAGGGAACAATGTATATTGTTATGTGGTTTGACCGATAAAGATCTTCACAGAATATGTAGGAACCAATATGAGCATCCAGGTTCCGCTATTGGTTATTGAGCAGAGATGAGTCTCGGTCATGTCTACATAGTTCTCGAACCCGTCGGGTCTGCACGCTTAACATTCGGTGACGATCGATATTATGAGTTTATGTGTTTTGATGTACCGAAGGTTGTTCGGAGTCCCGGATGTGATCACGGGCATGACGAGGAGTCTCGAAATGGTCGAGACATAAAGATCAATATATTGGAAGCCTATGTTTGGACATCGGAATGGTTCGGGGTGAGTTCGGGCATTTACCGGAGTACCGGGGGGTTCCCAGAACCCCCCGGGGAGTATATGGGCCTTGTTGGGCCTTAGTGGAAAGAGAGAAGGGAAGCCAAAGTAGGCCGCGCGCCCCCTCCCTCTTGGGTCCGAATTGGACTAGGGAAGGGGTGCGACGCCCCCTTTCCTTCTCCCTCTTTCTTCCTTCCTTCCTCTCCTACTCCAACTAGGGAAAAGGGGGAATCCTACTACCGGTGGGACTAGGACTCCCCCTAGGGCGCACCATAGAGAGGGCTGGCCCTCCCCTCCTCCACTCGTTTATATACGGGGGAGGGGGAACCCCATAGACACACAAGTTGATCTCTTAGCCGTGTGCGGTGCCCCCTCCATAGATTTCCACCTCGGTCATATCGTTGTAGTGCTTAGGCGAAGCCCTGCGTTGGTAACTTCATCATCACAATCATCACACCGTCATGCTGACGAAGCTCTCCCCCGACACTCAGCTGGATCTAGAGTTCATGGGACGTCACCGAGATGAACGTCTGCAGACCGCGGAGGTGTCGTACCTTCGGTGCTAGGATCGGTCGGATCGTGAAGACGTACGACTACATCAACCGCGTTGTCATAACGCTTCCGCTTACGGTCTACGAGGGTACATGGACAACACTCTCCCCTATCATTGCTATTCATCACCTAGATGGATCTTGCGTGTGCGTAGGAAAATTTTGAAATTACTACGTTCCCCAACAATGGCATCTGAGCCAGGTCTATGCGTAGATGTTATATGCACGAGTAGAACACAAAGGAGTTGTGGGCGTGGGTATATACATATTGCTTGCCGTCACTAGTTGATTCTTGATTCAGCGGTATTGTTGGATGAAGCGGCTCAGACCGACATTACGCGTACGCTTACGCGAGACCGGTTCTACCGACGTGCTTCGCACACAGGTGGCTAGTGGGTGTCAGTTTCTCCAACTTTAGTTGAATCGGATTCAATGAACAGGGTTCTTTTTGAAGATCAAAAAGCAATCACTATACCACGTTGTGGTTTTTGATGCATAGGTCAGAACGGTTCTTGCTCAGCCCGTAGCAGCCACGTAAAACTTGCAACAACAAAGTAGAGGACGTCTAACTTGTTTTTGCAGGGCATGTTGTGATGTGATATGGTCAAGACGTGATGAGATATAAATTGTTGTATGAGATTATCATGTTTTGTAACAGAGTTATCGGCAACTGGCAGGAGCCATATGGTTGCTGCTTTATTGTATGAAATGCTATCGCCATGTAATTGCTTTACTTTATCACTAAGCGGTAGCGATAGTCGTAGAAGCAATAGTTGGCGAGATGACAACGATGCATCGATGGAGATCAAGGTGTCAAGACGGTGATGACGGTGATCATGACGGTGCTTTGGAGATGGAGATCAAAGGCACAAGGTGATGATGGCCATATCATATCACTTATATTGATTGCATGTGATGTTTATCCTTTATGCATCTTATTTTGCTTAGTTCGGCGGTACCATTATAAGATGATCTCTCACTAAATTTCAAGATACAAGTGTTCTCCCTGAGTATGCACCGTTGCTATAGTTCATCGTGCCGAGACACCACGTGATGATAGGGTGTGATAAGCTCTACATTCACATACAACGGGTGCAAGCTAGTTTTGCACACGCGGAATACTCAGGTTAAACTTGATGAGCCTAGCATATCAAATATGGCCTCAGAACACTAAGACCAAAAGGTCGAGCGTGAATCATATAGTAGATATGATCAACATAGTGATGTTAACCATTGAAAACTACTCCATCTCACGTGATGATCGGACATGGTTTAGTTGATATGGATCACGTGATCACTTAGATGATTAGAGGTATGTCTATCTAAGTGGGAGTTCTTAAGTAATATGATTAATTGAACTTTAATTTATCATGATCTTAGTACCTGATAGTATTTTGCATGTCTATGTTGCTATAGGTAGATGGCCCGTGCTGTTGTTCCGTTGAATTTTAATGCATTCCTAGAGAAAGCTAAGTTGAAAGATGATGGTAGCAATTGCATGGACTGGGTCTGTAACTTGAGGATTAT
Source organism: Triticum dicoccoides (assembly GCF_002162155.2). Classification (NCBI taxonomy): domain Eukaryota; kingdom Viridiplantae; phylum Streptophyta; class Magnoliopsida; order Poales; family Poaceae; genus Triticum; species Triticum dicoccoides. The sequence goes on from NC_041380.1 coordinate 253,143,992, forward strand.
CCTCATTGTTGCACAGAAGAATTACGTCCTAGAAGCACCGCTAGGTGACAAACCCGCTGCAGGAGCAACACCAGATGTTATGAACGTCTGGCAGAGCAAAGCTGATGACTACTCGATAGTTCAGTGTGCCACGCTTTACGGCTTAGAACCGGGACTTCAACGACGTTTTGAACGTCATGGAGCATATGAGATGTTCCAGGAGTTGAAGTTAATATTTCAAGCAAATTCCCGGATTGAGAGATATGAAGTCTCCAATAAATTCTATAGTTGCAAAATGGAGGAGAATAGTTATGTCAGTGAACATATACTCAGAATGTCTGGGTACCACAACCACTTGACTCAGCTGGAAGTTAATATTCCAGATGATAGTGTCATTGGCAGAGTTCTTCAATCACTACCACCAAACTATAAGAGCTTCGTGATGAACTATAATATGCAAGGGGTGGATAAGACAATTCCCGAGCTCTTCGCAATGCTAAAGGCCGCAGAGGTAGAAATCAAGAAGGAGCATCAAGTGTTGATGGTCAACAAGACCACCAGTTTCAAGAAAAAGGGTAAAGGAAAGAAAGGGAACTCCAAGAAGAACGACAAGTGATACGTCTCCAATGTATCTATAATTTTTTATTGCTCCATGCTATTATATTATCTATTTTGGATGTTAATGGGCTTATTTTTACACTTTTATATTATTTTTGGGACTAACCTATTAACCGGAGGCCCAGGCAAATTGCTCTTTTTTTGCCTATTTTAGTGTTTCGCCGAAAAGGAATATCAAATGGAGTTCAAACGGAATGAAACCTTCGGGAGCGTTATTTGTGGAACAAACGTGATCCAGGAGACTTGGAGTGGATGTCAAGAAATGATCAAGGAGGCCACAAGGCAGGGGGGCGCGCCCAACCCCCCCTGGGCGCGCCCTCCACCCTCGCAGGCCCCTCGTTGCTCCACCGGCCTACTTCTTCCTCCTATATATATTCATATACCCTGCAAACATCTCGGAGCACCACGAAACCCTATTTCCACTGCCGCAACCTTCTGTACCCAAGAGATCCCATCTTGGGGCCTTTTCCGGAGCTCCACCGGAGGGGGCACTGATCACGGAGGGCCTCTACATCAACTCCATGGCCCCTCCGATGATGTGTGAGTAGTTTACTTCAGACCTTTGGGTCCATAGCTAGTAGTAGATGGCTTCTTCTCTCTATTTGGATCTCAATACAAAGTTCTCCTCGATTCTCTTGGAGATCTATTCGATGTAATCTTCTTTTGCGGTGTGTTTGTCGAGATCCAAAGAATTGTGGGTTTATGATCAAGTCTATCTATGAACAATATTTGAATCTTCTCTAAATTCTTTTATGTATGATTGGTTTATCTTTGCAAGTCTCTTCGAATTATCAGTTTGGTTTGGCCTACTAGATTGATCTTTCTTGCAATGGGAGAAGTGCTTAGCTTTGGGTTCAATCTTGTGGTGCTCGATCCCAGTGACAGAAAGGGAAACGACACGTATTGTATTGTTGCCATCGAGGATAAAAAGATGGGGTTTACATCATATTGCATGAGTTTATCCCTCTACTTCATGTCATCTTGCTTAAGGCGTTACTCTGTTCTTATGAACTTAATACTCTAGATGCATGCTGGATAGGGGTCGATGTGTGGAGTAATAGTAGTAGATGCAGAATTGTTTCGGTCTACTTGTCACGGACATGATGACTATATACATGATCATACCTAGATATTCTCATAATTATTCGCTTTTCTATCAATTGCTCGACAGTAATTCGTTCACCCACCATGATACTTATGCTATCTTGAGAGAAGCCACTAGTGAAACCTATGGGCCCCGGGTCTATTCTTCATCATACAAGTTTCCAATCTATTTTATTTTGCAATCTTTACTTTCAATCTATATCATAGAAATACCAAAAATATTTATCTTATTATTATTATCGCTATCAGATCTCACTCTTGCAAGTGGCCGAGAAGGGATTGACAACCCCTTTATCGCGTTGGTTGCGAGGTTCTTATTTGTTTGTGTAGGTACGAGGTAACTCGTGCGTGGTCTCCTACTGGATTGATACCTTGGTTCTCAAAAACTAAGGGAAATACTTACGCTGCTTTACTACATCACCCTTTCCTCTTCAAGGGAAAACCAACGCAATGCTCAAGAGGTAGCAAGAAGGATTTCTGGCGTCGTTGCCGGGGAGATCTACGCCAAGTCAAGACATACCAAGTACCCATCACAACTCTTATCCTTCGCATTGCATTATTGGCCATTTGCCTCTCATTTTACTCTCCCCCACTTCACCCTTGCCATTTTATTCGCCCTCTCTTTCCATTCGCTTCTTTTTCACTTGTCTCTTGTTGCTTGTTGCCCTTATGGCTTTACCAAAAGGTGTTGATCCTCACCTTAGAAGGTTGGAAGAAATCGAAAACAACGTTAGAAGTTTTATGTCCTTGCAGTTTGAGCATAATAATTTCTTTAGAAAGGAGCTTAAAGAACAAAAAGGTTTTATCGGTTTCATGAATAAAGAGCTCGATGATATGTCTAAGGAATTTTATGGTTTGAAATCTCAGTTTGCTCATCTTGAAAAATTAATTTCCCAAATTTCTGATAAGCAAGCCACTTTAGTTAATAAGATGGCCGCCAAACAAGAAGAGCATGATAATAAGGATGAAGATCTAAAAGTGATTGATGTGTCCCCTATTAAATCTTTGTTTTGCAATATGAATCTTGATAATGATAGGATTGGAGATGAGTCAACTTTAGTTAGAGGGCGTCCCAAAAATTTAGAGTTTTCTGATTTTGATGCTAAAATAGTTAAAAGTGGGATTGAAGAGGTAAAAACTTTAGATAGCAACGAACCCACCATCTTGGATTTCAAGGAATTTAATTACGATAATTGCTCTTTGATAGATTGTATTTCATTGTTGCAATCCGTGCTAAATTCTCCTCATGCTTATAGTCAAAATAAAGCTTTTACTAAACATATCGTTGATGCTTTGATGCGATCTTATGAAGAAAAACTTGAGTTGGAAGTTTCTATCCCTAGAAAACTTTATGATGAGTGGGAACTACAATTAAAATTAAAATTAAAGATCATGAATGCTATCCTTTGTGTGATTTGGGTGCTAGTGTTTCCACGATCCCAAAAACTTTGTGTGATTTGCTAGGTTTCCGTGAATTCAATGATTGTTCTTTAAACTTGCACCTTGCGGATTCCACTACTAAGAAACCTATTGGAAAGATCAATGATGTTATTATTGTTGCAAATAGGAATTATGTGCCCGTATATTTCATTGTTCTTGATATAGATTGCAATCCTTCATGTCCTATTATTCTTGGTAGACCTTTCCTTAGAACGATTTGTGCAATTATTGATATGAAGTAAGGGAATATTAGATTCCAATTTCCGTTAAGCAAAGCCATGGAACACTTACCTAGAAAGATAAATGCTATAGAAAAGAAATTTTCTCTTTTCTTTCCTAATACCAAAGATGGCAATACCTAGATCTATCTTCGCTTTTATGCCTAGCTAGGGGCGTTAAACGATAGCGCTTGTTGGGAGGCAACCCAATTTTATTTTTATTCCTTGCTTTTTTTCTCCTGTTTAGTAATAAATAATTTATCTAGACTCTATTTTGGTTGTGTTTGTTTTGTTTAATTAGTGTTTGTGCCATGTAGAACCATTGGGAAGACTTGGGGAAAGTCTTTTTGATCTTTCTGTAAAAAACAGAAACTTTAGCGATCACGAGAATTGCTGCAATTTTTTATTGGAGAGTGATATTTAGTTAATTATTTTTGCATATGATTAATAGATAAATTCCTCACGTCCAGCAATTTATTTTAGAATTTTTGGGGTTCCATAAGTTTGCGTTATTTATAGATTACTTCAGACTGTTCTGTTTTTGACAGATTCTGTTTTTCGTGTGTTGTTTGCTTATTTTGATGGATCTATGGCTAGTAAAAGAGTTTATAAACCATAGAGAAGTTGAAATACAGTAGGTTTAACACCAATATAAATAAATAATGAGTTCATTACAGTACCTTGAAGTGTTGTTTTGTTTTCTTTCGCTAATGGAGCTCACGAGATTTTTCTGTTAACTTTTGTGTTGTGAAGTTTTCAAGTTTTGGGTAAACATTTGATGGATTATGGAACAAGGAGTGACAAGAGACTAAGCTTGGGGATGCCCATGGCACCCCAAGGAAAATCCAAGGACACCAAAAAGCCTAAGCTTGGGGATGCCCAGGAAGGCATCCCCTCTTTTGTCTTCGTTCATTGGTAACTTTGCTTGGAGCTATATTTTTATTCGCCACATGATATGTGTTTTGCTTGGAGCGTCTTGTATGATTTGAGTCTTTGGTTTTTAGTTTACCACAATCATCCTTGCTTTACACACCTTTTGAGAGAGACACACATGAATTGGAATTTATTAGAATACTCTATGTGCTTCACTTATATCTTTTGAGCTATATAGTTTTTGCTCTAGTGCTTCACTTATATCTTTTAGAGCACAGCGGTGGTTTTATTATATAGAAATAATTGATCTCTCATGCATCACTTATATTATTTTGAGAGTCCTTTAGAACAACATGGCAATTTGCTTTTAGGCATAATAAAAACTTTCATATAAGTGCATTGAATACTAAGAGAAATTTGATACTTGATGATTGTTTTGAGATATGGAGATGGTGATATTAGAGTCATGCTAGTTGAGTAGTTGTGAATTTGAGAAATACTTGTGTTGAAGTTTGTAATTCCCGTATCATGCACGTATGGTGAACCGTTATGTGATGAAGTCGGAGCATCATTTATTTATTGATTGCCTTCCTTATGAGTGGCGGTCGGGGACGAGCGATGGTCTTTTCCTACCAATCTATCCCCCTAGGAGCATGCGCGTAGTACTTTGTTTCAATAACTAATAGATTTTTGCAACAAGTAAGTGAGTTCTTTATGACTAATGTTGAGTCGATGGATTATACGCACCCTCGCCCTTCCACCATTGCTAGCCTCTCTAGTACCGCAAAACTTTCGCCAGTACCATAAACCCACCATATACCTTCCTCAAAACAGCCACCGTACCTACCTATTATGGCATTTCCACAGCCATTCCGAGATATATTGCCATGTAACTTTCCACCGTTCCGTTTGCTATGACATGTTTGCAAAGCCACCGTTCATAATTCTTTCATACATGTCACTCTTGATTCATTGCATATCCCGGTACACCGCCGGAGGCATTCACATAGAGTCATATTTTGTTCTAAGTATTGAGTTGTAATTCTTGAGTTGTAAGTAAAAAAGAAGTGTGATGATCATCATTATTAGAGCATTGTCCCAGTGAGGACAGGATGATGGAGACTATGATTCCCCCACAAATCAGGATGAGACTCCGGACGAAAAATAAAAAAAGAAAAGAAAAGAAAAGAGGCCAAAAGAAAAAAAGGCCTAAATAAAAACTGAGAGAAAAAGAGAGAAGGGACAATGTTACTATCCTTTTTCCACACTTGTGCTTCAAAGTAGCACCATGATCTTCATGATAGAGAGTCTCCTATGTTGTCACTTTCATAAAATAGTGGGAATTTTACATTATAGAACTTGGCTTGTATATTCCAATGATGGGCTTCCTCAAATTGCCCTAGGTCTTTGTGAGCAAGCAAGTTGGATGCACACCCACTTAGTTTCTTTTGTTGAGCTTTCATACACTTATAGCTCTAGTGCATTCATTGCATGGAAATCCCTACTCACTCACATTGATATCTATTAATGGGCATCTCCATAGACCGTTGATACGCCTAGTTGATGTGAGACTATATTCTCCTTTTTGTCTTCTCCACAACCACCATTCTATTCCACCATAGTGCTATATCTGTGGCTCACGCTCATATATTGCGTGAAGATTGAAAAAGTTTGAGAACATCAAAAGTATGAAACAATTGCTTGGCTTGTCATCAGGGTTGTGCATGATTTAATATTTTGTGTGATGAAGATAGAGCATAGCCAGACTATATGATTTTGTAGGGATAACTTTCTTTGGCCATGTTATTTTGAGAAGACATAATTGCTTAGTTAGTATGCTTGAAGTATTATTATTTCTATGTCAATTTTAAACTTTTATCTTGAATCTTTCGAATCTGAACATTCATGCCACAATAAAGAAAAATTACATTGAGAAATATGTTAGGAAGCATTCCACATCAAAAATTCTGTTTTTATCATTTACCTACTCGAGGATGAGCAGGAATTAAGCTTGGGGATGCTTGATATGTCTCCAACGTATCTATAATTTTTTATTTCTCCATGCTATTATATTATCTATTTTGGATGTTAATGGGCTTTATTTTACACTTTTATATCATTTTTGGGACTAACCTACTAACCGGATGCCCAGCCCAAATTGCTGCTTTTTGCCTATTTTGGAGTTTCGCCGAAAAGGAATATCAAATGGAGTCCAAACGGAATGAAACCTTCAGGAGCGTTATTTTTGGAACAAACATGATCCAGGAGACTTGGAGTGGACGTCAAGAAACAATCAAGGAGGCCACGAGGCAGGGGGCGCGCCCTCCACCCTCATGGGCCCCTCATTGCTCCACCGACCTACTTCTTCCTCCTATATATATCCATATACCCCGCAAACATCCAGGAGCACCACGAAACCCTATTTCCACCGCAGAAACCTTCTGTACCTAAGAGATCCCATCTTGGGGCCTTTTCCGGAGCTCCGCCGGAGGGGGCATTCATCAACTCAATGGCCCCTCCGATGATGTGTGGGTATTTTACTTCAGACCTTCGGGTCCATAGCTAGTAGCTAGATGTCTTCTTCTCTCTCTTTGGATCTCAATACAAAGTTCTCCTCGATTCTCTTGGAGATCTATTCGATGTAATCTTCTTTTGCGGTGTGTTTGTCGAGATCCGAAGAATTGTGGGTTTATGATCAAGTCTATCTATGAACAATATTTGAATCTTCTCTGAATTCTTTTATGTATGATTGGTTTATCTTTGCAAGTCTCATTGAATTATCAGTTTGGTTTGGCCTACTTGATCTTTCTTGCAATGGGAGAAGTGCTTAGCTTTGGGTTCAATCTTGCGGTGCTTGATCCCAATGACAGAAAGGGAAACGACACGTATTGTATTGTTGCCATCGAGGATAAAAAGATGGGGTTTACATCATATTGCATGAGTTTATCCCTCTACTTCATGTCATCTTGCTTAAGGCGTTACTCCATTCTTATGAACTTAATACTCTAGATGCATGCTGGATAGGGGTCGATGTGTGGAGTAATTGTAGTAAATGCAAAATCGTTTCGGTCTACTTGTCACGGACGTGATGCCTATATACATGATCATACCTAGATATTCTCATAATTATTCGCTTTTCTATCAATTGCTCGACTTTAATTCGTTCACCCACCATAATACTTATGCTATCTTGAGAGAAGCCACTAGTGAAAACTATGGGCCTCGGGTCTATTCTTCATCATACAAGTTTCTAATCTATTTTATTTTGCAATATTTACTTTCAATCTATATCATAAAAATACCAAAAATAGTTATCTTATTATTATTATCTCTATCAGATCTCACTCTTGCAAGTGGCCGAGAAGGGATTGACAACCCCTTTATCGCGTTGGTTGCAAGGTTCTTATTTGTTTGTGTAGGTACGAGGTGACTCGCGCGTGGTCTCCTACCAGATTGATACCTTGGTTCTCAAAAACTGAGGGAAATACTTACGCTGCTTTACTGCATCACCCTTTCCTCATCAAGGGAAAACCAACGCAGTGCTCAAGAGGTAGGAACAAGCAAGTTGCTGCTCAAGTAAAGAAGCCCAAGTCTAGACCTAAGCCTGAGACTGAGTGCTTCTGCTGCAAAGGGACTGGTCAATGGAAGCGGAACTGCCCCAAATATTTGGCGGAGAAGAAGGATGGCAAAGGGAAAGGTATATTTGATATACATGTTATTGATGTGTACCTTACTAATGCTCGCAGTAGCGCCTGGGTATTTGATACTGGTTCTGTTTCTAATATTTGCAACTCGAAATAGGGGCTACGGATTAAGCGAAGATTGGCTAAGGACGAGGTGACGATGCACGTGGGAAATGGTTCCAAAGTCAATGTGTTTGCCGTCGGCACGCTACCTCTACATCTACCTTCGTGATTAGTTTTAGACCTAAATAATTGTTATTTGGTGCCAACGTTGAGCATGAACATTATATTTGGATCTAGTTTAATGCGAGACAATTATTCATTTAAATCAGAGAATAATGGTTGTTCTATTTATATGAGTAATATCTTTTATGGTCATGCACCCTTGATGAGTGCTCTATTTTTACTAAATCTTGATAGTAGTGATACACATGTTCATAGTATTGAAGCAAAAAGATATAAGTTTAATAATGATAGTGAAACTTATTTGTGGCACTGCCGTTTAGGTCATATTGGTGTAAAGCGCATGAAGAAACTCCATGCTGATGGAATTTTGGACTCACTTGATTATGAATCACTTGATGCTTGCGAACCATGCCTCATGGGCAAGATGACTAACACTCCATTCTCCGGAACAATGGAGCGAGCAATAGACTTGTTGAAAATAATACATACTGATGTATGCGGTCTGATGAGTGTTGATGCTCGCGGCGGGTATTGTTATTTTCTTACCTTCACAGATGATTTGAGCAGATATGGGTATATCTACTTAATGAAACATAAGTCTGAAACATTTGAAAAGTTCAAAGAATTTCAGAGTGAAGTGTAAAATCATCGTAACAAGAAAATTAGGTTTCTATGATCTGATCGTCGAGGAGAATGTTTGAGTTACGAGTTTGGTCTTCATTTGAAACAATGCGGAATAGTTTTGCAACTCGGGCCACCTAGAACACCACAGCGTAATGGTGTGTCCGAACATCGTAACCGCACTTTATTAGATATGGTGCGATCTATGATCTCTCTCACTGATTTACCGCTATTGTTTTGGGGTTATGCTTTAGAGACGGTTGCATTCACATTAAATAGGGCACCATCAAAATCCGTTGAGACGACACCTTATGAACTGTAGTTTGGCAAGAAACCCAAGTTGTCGTTTCTTAAAGTTTGGGGCTGCGATTCTTATGTGAAAAAGCTTCAACCTGATAAGCTCGAACCCAAATCAGAGAAATGTGTCTTCATAGGATACCCAAAAGAGACTGTTGGGTACACCTTCTATCACAGATCGGAAGGCAAGATATTCGTTGCTAAGAATGGATCCTTTCTAGAGAAGGAGTTTCTCTCGAAAGAAGTGAGTGGGTGGAAAGTAGAACTTGACGAGGTAATTGTACCTACTCCCTTATTGGAAAGTAGTTCATCACATAAATCAGTTCCAGTGATTCCTACACTAGTAAGTGAGGAAGCTAATGATGATGATCATGAAGCTTCTGATCAAGTTTCTACCAAACCTCGTAGGTCAACCAGAGTAATATCCGCACCAGAGTGCTACGGTAATCCTGTTCTGGAGGTCATGTTACTTGACCATGATGAACTTACGAACTATGAGGAAGCGATGATGAGCCCAGATTCCGCAAAATTGCTTGAGGCCCTGAAATCTGAGATGGGATCCATGTATGAGAACAAAGTGTGGACTTTGGTTGACTTGCCCGATGATCGGCACGCCATAGAGAATAAATGGATCTTCAAGAAGAAGGCTAACACTGATGGTAATGTTATTGTCTACAAAGCTTGACTTGTTGCAAAAGGTGTGCCAGACCTAATGTGTGCCTTGCTATTAGTTTAGCAGGGAGGTACCAAAGTAATCCAGGAGTGGATCACTGGAAAATGGTCAAGAACATCCTGAAATACCTAAAAAGGACTAAGGATATGTTTCTCGTTTATGGAGGTGACAAAGAGCTCATCGTAAACGGTTACGTAGATGTAAGCTTTGACACTGATCCAGATGACTCTAAGTCACAAATCGAGTATGTATTTTATTGAATGGTGGAGCTGTCAGTTGGCGTAGTTCCAAGCAGAGCGTCGTGGCGGGATCTACGTGTGAAGCGGAGTACATAGCTACTTCGGAAGCAGCAAATGAAGGAGTCTGGATGAAGGATTTCATATCCGATCTAGGTGTCATACCTAGTGCATCGGGTCCAATGAAAATCTTTTGTAACAATAGTGGTGCAATTGCCTTGGCAAAGGAATCCAGATTTCACAAGAGAACCAAGCACATCAAGAGACGCTTCAATTCCATCCGTGATCAAGTCAAGGAGGGAGACATAGAGATTTGCAAGATACATACGGATCTGAATGTTGCAGACCCATTAGCTAAGCCTCTCTCACGAGCAAAACATGATCAGCACCAAGACTCCATGGGTGTTAGAATCATCACAATGTAATCTAGATTATTGACTCTGTTAATCGAAGATGGTTAAGTTTCCTGACCATAGAGTCTAACACCCATGGAGTCAATAATCTAGATTACATAGTAATGATTCTAACACCCATGGAGTCTTGGTGCTGATCATGTTTTGCTCGTGGAAGAGGCTTAGTCAATGGGTCTGCAACATTCAGATCTGAATGTATTTTGCAAATCTCTATGTCTCACTCCTTGACTTGATCACGGATGGAATTGAAGCGTCTCTTGATGTGTTTTGTTCTCATGTGAAATCTGGATTCCTTCACCAAGACAATTGCTCCAGTATTGTCACAAAAGATTTCCATTGGACCCGATGCACTAGGTATTACACCTAGATCGGATATGAACTCCTTCATCCAGACTCCTTCATTTGCTACTTCCGAAGCAGCTATGTACTACGCTTCACACGTAGATCCCGACACGACGTTCTGCTTGGAATTGCACCAACTGACGGCTCCACCATTCAATATAAATATGTATCCGGTTTGTGACTTAGAGTCATCCGGATCAGTGTCAAAGCTTGCATTGACGTAACCGTTTACGACAAGCTCTTTGTCACCTCCATAAACGAGAAACATATCCTTAGTCCTTTTTAGGTATTTTAGGATGTTCTTGGCCGCTGTCCAATGATCTGTCAGATTGCGGGTTTCGGCTAACCCTTGAGGTTCAAACTCTAGGGTGCGCACGAGGAACTCTCTCTCCCTAGTTTGCTCGCTCAACGATCTCATGGCCTAGCTCGACAAACCCAAGGAACAAGAGACACGAGGATTTATACTGGTTCGGCCCACCTTGCGGTGTAATACCCTACTCAAGTGTGGTGTTGGTGGATTGCCTCACGGGCTCAGGATGAACTAGTACAGTGGATGAACAGCCTCAAGAGGAGAGACGATCTAGAGCTCGGCGAGCTAGTGGATATGAGAGGGAATGGATCCGATTCAGGATGAGTCGATCCTCCCCTATGGTGGTGGCTAGTCCTATTTATAGAGGCCCTGGTCCTCTTCCCAAATGTTAGGCAGGAGGGATCCCACAACGGCCAAGTTTGAAGGGAGACAACTAGTACAAGTTGTGCTGACAAAAGGTGGTCTTCGCCTGCTAAAGGCTCTGGTGGCGACGTTGTTGTGGGGTCCGTGGTGACCTCCGTACTGCAGTCCTGCTGGTCTTGGTCTTGTTGCACCGATATGGAAACCTTTGCCTGACGCCTCAGGACTCCTCGCCTGCGCCTGCCTTTTTAGAACGAAAGAGGAAACTGGTACATTGTGCCCGCTGGCGCCCGCCTGGCCTTGGTCGTCATGGCTCACGTCACGTGAACCTCGCGACGTGCCTCTTGGTGTCGTCCGCCTCGGGAGGCTTGGCCCCTCGCAAGGGTCTTGGGTGGTTGTTTTTGAAGATGGGACACACCAGGGCATTGGTGGAGCCACGCACAAGCCCGCAGGCAGGCAAGTCTGGGCACCCCCGGTCCCAGAATGCCGACAGTAGCCCCCGGGCCCAAGGCACGCTCGAGCTTGGCTTCGAGGCGAAGCCAAAGGGCAATTGTGGAGCGCCGTAGGCCCCAACCACATGTGGCCTTGATTGACGCGTGGCGATTGGGGGGACGCGGGCACCTCCACTTTCCCACACGGCCTCGGCAACCGTTCTCGCCTGACAAAAGGTTGGCGCACACTATAGAGTCTTCATTGCCTTCCTACGTATTGTTCCAGATCCCCTTTCCTGTTCTTCGCCCAAGAGACTCCAGATCTGCCAGGACCCCTCCCCTAGCTTGCAGCCGATGGCGTCCTACAAGGCGAAGGCCACGCGCTTGCCCTCCTAGTATGAGCCCGCCTGGAGCACGCCCAATGTCTCAGAGAAGAACTTCGCCACCGCGCTCCTGGTGGCGGTGGGCGACAGCAACGAGGGGGGAGAGACCATGATTCGGGTCAGCTCCGCCAAGCCGGAGGCTCTGTAGCACCTTCTACCCCTTCTTCATGCATAGTGTCTTCGCGGGGCTCGTCCCCCCTTTCTCTGAGGTTTCCTACGCTATCCTCCGCCATTACAAGCTCCATGCCCTCCACCTTCATCCCAATTATGTCCTTCTCCTATCAATATTTGCCTTCTATTGTGAGGCATTCATGGGGGTGATGCCATCCTTGGCGCTGCTCTGCCATTTCTTCTCCCTCCGGAACAAGGATGGTGTGGCATACTCAGGGTGCGCCAACTTCGTTGTGGCAAACAGGGCGAATGCAATCTCGAGAGCCGGGAACAAGGTAGAGGGCTTCCGAAACAAATGGGTCCTCATGAACGCCAAGAGCCCCTACCCTCGGCTGGTGCTGCCGACCGGGAGGCCAGTGCATCAGATGGGTGGACCACTGAGAAGCTCATCGACCCGCGGGCGGAGCAGGTGTTGGGGAGGATGGCGGCCGACCTGAAGCCAGATGATCTGAAGGCGGAGAAGCTGACGGGCGCCATGATCGTCAAGGAGTTCCTGTCACAGTGCCTGGCCCCGCTCCACGTGTGCTCGCGCCCCTTGTGGAGGCTCATGGAAGAAGGAGGGGGTGACCTCCGCTTGCGCCCGGATGCCTTGTCCGACGAGGAGCTAGACAAGGTCCTCCACCTCCTGGTTGCGGAGGTCATGGGTATCCGCCTGACACCCATCTTCCACTGTAGCACCGCCTAGATGGGTCGAAGATCGCTGCCGCCATGCCCGTCTTCAATGAGCGCGGGCTCGAGCCGCCGGCGCCTATCGATGCTCCGGTGGTGGCAGCCTCGGTGGTGGTGTCCTCCGGTGAGTCCGGCGAGGAGGAGAGGGCTGACGCGGGGAGCTGGGGAGACCTGCCCTCTCCACATGGTGGACCTCCTCCGCACCCTTCGTGACGACGACGAGGCCAGCAAGCACCCGGTGATGGAGTCGCTGATCTCTGCTGGGGTCATGAGAAGGTCCGGGGGACCCCCCTCCCTGAAGAAGCCGCCGGCCGGGGTCCTGAAGAAGGGTAGATCGGTGCTGATATCCCGAGGCAACGCTGCTGCTCCTTCGTCAGCCGGCGCTGACACGGGTCAGCCTGTCGTGCCCTTGCCAGCCCCTGGGGCTCGCGTGCCTATGCCCTAGGCCGCGAAACCTTCGGGCTTGGTGCTCCAGAAGAGGCCGAGGGAGCACACCGTCGTAGATCAGTAAGCACTTCGTCCTAATCTTTCGTCCATGTCCTTGCTGTAGTTTCTTGATGTCTACCTTGCACTGACAGGACAACATTGGTGGCGAAGAAGAACAAGGGGGCGACCGCAACCCCTGAGGCCCTGCAGTCAGCTGCTGCCGCGCCTCCTCTGGCGCAGAGGGATGGTGGTGGCTCCCGAGCCTCAGCATCTGGGTCGTCCTCGCAAGATTCATAGGCCTGACCTCAGGAGAAGATGATCTTCATGGCCAAGCCAGCTCCAGAGGCGCCTGCTCCCAGCTTGCTTGCTGAGGCTCCGGAGGATCAGGAGCCCCCGGCCTCTTCTGCTACCGCCGAACTGCAGGCCTTGGCGCCGATGCTTCCTCCTCCTCTTCCTACCACGTCGCTGGGCCGCGATCCTTTTGCCTTGCCTGATGCTCTGGAGGAGGCTTTTTCCACGCTGGCCCAGTTTCGGGACGATCTTCAGGGCGCCTACTGCCGCGTCATGGTGCCTGGAGCTGATCTCGGGGTGGTTGCGGTCCGAAGCGTCCATGAGGGCAGCGTGGGGCCAGGCGGTGGCGGCTTCCGAGAAGGGTAAGAAGGCTGTCGACTTGGCCATGGCCGCCCGCAAGGTGGTGTTGAAGGATGCCGAGGACGCCAAGGAGCGCTGCCGGATGGCGGAAGCCGAGCTGGAGACCTTGCGCAATGAATGTGATGCCGAAGCTCATCAGTACGAGGCATGGGAGGAGAAGCTAAAGACTCGAGAAGACGCGGTCGCCGGCCATGACATGGAGCTGGAGCAGCTGGCGCGGGCGCATGCCGTGGAGCACCGCCGCCTGGAGGATTTGGAGAAGAAGGTGGAGGCGGAGAAGGCCTAGCTGGAGGCCAAGGCGAAGGTTCTTGCTGAAGATCGTGTGGTCTTCAAATCCCTTGAGATGAGGTCCTGTGAGGCTCTGTAGGAGCTCTATGAGAAGGGCTTGGAGATGCCTTTGGTGACTGATGATGATGGCCCTGCCCAGCTACTCCCTCAACTCATCACGGCGCTCGAGGGCGTCGTCAACGGGATCGGCCCCATGGTGGAGGGGGAAGCCCGTGCGCTCTCCTCATCAGCCCTGACGCATGTCTTCAGCCACCTTCATCTTCGTGACCCCAACGTCGACCCCGACGCCCTGCTCGAGCCCATGGACGAGGAGCACAGCGAGGCTGCTGCCGAAGCCGTGAAGGACCGGGTGGAGGCCCTGTTGAAGAAATTCCTTGCCATCGACCCAGCGCCTCCGGCTGACGGTGCCGCCGACCCTGCGACCACGGCCGACGGCACGGGCGATGGCGACACTGCTGACGTGGAGGCGCCCTCTGATGACAGCGCCCAAGGCTGAAGATGAGGCTTGCCGGTGGACGGTGGTGCTCGTTCCCGTTTTTACTTTCCTGCAAACTCTCCTGCGATGTGCAACATGCCTCATGGAGGCGTCAAAACTTGTGTTTGGGATTGAAAGAATAGTATGTCTTGTAATAATTTGTTAGGATTCCGCGATCTCCTTCCCGTTTGCTTGTTGTTCTATGTCGGCGGGGCCCGGCCCCGCGCATGCCTCAGCCGCCGTTGGGTCGCCCAGATCACCAGGACGAGACCAAGGGGTGAGGGGCTATGTGACCAGTTAGGCTCCTGAGTCACGATGCTCAGGAGTCCCCCTTGACGCGCAAATAGCCTGCAGAAAGAAAATGCGAAAGTAGGGCTTAGTGTTCTGCATCGGCAGGGCCCGACCACGCGCATGCCTCAGCTGCCGTTGGGTTGTCCGGATCACCAGGACGAGACCAAGGGGTGAGGGGCTACGTGCCAGTTAGGCTCCTGAGTGGCGATGCTCAGGAGTCCCCCTTGACGTACAAACAGACCTCCATACCTGTCCTCGTCGAGGTCCTGCTCAAGAGAGGGGCGCGACTACCAGGTCCGGAGGACCTGGCAGGGTGGCGTACGCCAGTCGTGACCTAAGCGCAGCCCACGTGCCCAGCCCCCTCGCACTACTCTCCCCGGGGGAAAGCATTGCGACGAGGCTGGACACCGAGCCGGGTGGCTCCCTGAGGTTGATGCGGCCATGGGGCCGCCCTCAGTTGTTTATCACCAGAGCAGAGCATAGCGCTTCCACACTTGCACGGGCATAGCCGCTCCTTGACCGTGTCGACTGCCAGCGCGGAGCATGGTGCTTCCACTGATGCATGGGTGATGGCCCCCTCTGAGTGGAGCCCCCGGGGCGTGTACAGCCCCGCCCTGACATGTCACTTGCATGGCAGGGCCAGACGAGGTGTGTCTAGGCACTCGTGAGCCAGCGCGGGACTCACGAGGCCCTACCTCAAGGCGGGTTGCACCTGACTTGAATCTTGACATCCGTGGTGGACCTACGAGATGGTTAGGCAACCTGCGCCGAATGAATCTCCTGTGGCAATCACATGAGAAGGCCAAACACCAATGACCCTAGGAGATGACGTGAACGGGCATGGCCCACCAGACAGAGCTCATTTGTTGGGCTTATCGACGTTGCAGGGACAGACCTAAGCACAGACGCCATGCCCAGTCTTCTCATGCAAAAAATCCTGAAGAAAGACAACCGGCGCGCGGCTCCCATGGTGACGAGGCACCGGGTCACGCACCCTCACTCATCTGCTCGTGATTAGCTCATGTGAGGGAAGGGCACCAAGGGCCATGGGAGGTGACGTACACAGGAGCTGGCCCGCGAGCCAGAGCTCAGCCTCTTGGGGTTTATCGACGCTGCAGGGACGGACCCGAGCACAGACGACATGCCAGTCCTTAATCATGAGGCGGTCGTGGGTGGGCTTGCAAGGGCGCACGACGTTCATGGTATCGAAGTACCAGACAGGCAGGTGATAACCATAAGATGACTCAAGTAATGAGGCAAGCTAGTTCGAATAGATGCAAGAATGATACATGCCATAGGGACAGACCCATGCGACCCGGCGATGATGCAGTCCGAGGGGCGCCCCCAGCAGAGTAAGATAAAGATGCAAAAGCATGCATGTTGCAGGGACAGGCCCATGCGACCCGGCGATGATGCAGTCCGAGGGGCGCCCCCAGCTGAATAAACCAGAAAATGTCACCTCGCACCGTTGTTGAAGAGGCATTGGAGCAGCTAAAGATGCGAGCTGGAAAATTCGCTCATCACGAGTCGTCCGGCGGCTAGTTCCCAGGGGACCCTAGAGGTTCCAACTCCTCCTCCCCCAGGACGGCCTAGCACCTGGCCTTGCGAGCCGCCAGGACGCCTTGTCTGAGCCAGTTGAAGGCGGCAACTGCATTGGCAGGCCGAAGGACATGCGAACGTAGCTGTGTGGGGGACCTCCGCACCGACCAACGCTCGATGGCCAGAAGCGCCCCTGAGATGCGGCCTTGTTGAGCCCAGGAACGTCGACGTAGACGCGTAGCTCGTCATCCGTGCCAGGACAAGGAGCTGCACCAGGTGGTGGGCGGCGGTCGCCGCGCATGGCTCTTGCCTCTTGAAGCTCCTTGGTGGTCTTGGTGATGAACTCCTAAGCACCGGGCACCTCATGCCCTATGCCCTCATGAGGGAAGTGTGCGGTGAAGCATGCCTCCACGTGGTTCTCGGGTGCCTTCCTCGTGACGTTGGTTAAGTATGAGGTCCTCCAAAAGAGAGCCCCCGAGCACAGCCTGAGGAGGGCGTCGGGCGCACCTTCCTATGCGAGGGAGGGAGGCGCCCCAGCTATGGGCGCAAGTCTTGAGGTAGTGCTGCTGGAGACGCCGCTCTCCTGAAGCCCTTGATGGAGCAGCTGATTCTTCTTCTTGGAGATGGCCTCAGGAGGGTAGATGGCGCCTTCGTTATCCAGGTCTTCGGTCGCTGCAGCTTGGTAAGCATGCCCGAGGGAGCACACCGCGTCCTTCTCCTCGCAGGCGATCGTGATGACGCTGTAGCTCCTGGGCATCTTGAGGACGTTGTAGCCGTGATGGGTCACTGCCATAAACTTGGCCAGGGCTGGGACCCAAGGATGGCGTTGTACGACAGGCAGATGTGGGCGACATCAAAGTCGGTGAGCTCGATGCGGTAGTTGTCGCGCCTGTCGATGGTGAAAGGAAGGAGAACCTGCCCGGTTAGGGTGGTGGAGCCGTTGGTCACTCCTGAGAAGGGCTTGGTAGGCTGTAGCTGATTGTATGGCACTTGGAGGTGGTCGAACCTCTCGACGGACAGGACATCGAGCCTGGCGACGCCGTCGATGAGGGTCTTGGTGACTTGGACATTGCTGATGATGGGTGAGCAGAGCATCAGGAGGGCGCCGGCAGTTGCCGCGCACTTGAGTTGGTCGGAGGAGCTAAAGGTAATGGTGCACTTGGACCACCTGAGTGGGCGCGCGGCCTTGAGCCTGAGGAGGGCCGCGTTCACCTCGCGAGCAAACTGCTTGAAGATACACTGAGAGGCTGGGGCCTAAGTGCCACACAAGATGCAAGCAATGGCGTGAGGCTCCTGAAAGCCCCCAGCCCCCTCGTCCTGATGATGGTCGTCGTTCCTTCTTGGTAGTGGCAGAAGCGGAGGGAGGCTAGCGTTGCCCTGAGGGCGGTCCTCACGAGGTTGGTCTCTCCAAGCACCCTCGCGAGGCTGGTCTTGCCAGCGGTCCTCACGATGCCGGTCGCGCCACTCCTGACGGGGGTCGCGGTCGTCCCAGCGTCCTCCACTCCATCCTCCTCCTTGGTTGTAGCCTCGGTCGTTGCGCTCGAGGCATCGGCCGAAGCGCCCATTGTGGATGGACCTGAGCTCTTGACAGTCGTTGGTGTTGTGGTTCTGCATGTTGTGGAAGGCGCAGAACGGGCGGTTGGCTTTGGATGACTCGGGATGGTCACACCCGTGCTTCATCTCCGGCACCGCCGCGAGCACAGCAGCCCCCTTGCGCTTCACGTCCTTCGTCTTGGCCTTCTTGTCTTCCGGGTCAGCTGCTGAAAGCTCTAGGAGGGAGAGGCGTCCCTCCTCAGCCCTTGCTCACTTGGTCGCCATGTTGAACATCTCCAAAGCTGGCACAGGTCTCCATGTATGGCGAGCTCCTCCTTCATCTTGACATCGCGGACACCATCGGAGAATGCTGAGATGATGGCCTCATCAGTCACCTTGGGGATCTTGAGGTGAACACTATTGAAACGCTGGATGTACTTCTGCAGGGTCTCCCCTGGCTGCTGCTTGACGCGCTGCAGTGTTGGGGAATGCAGTATTTCAAAATTTTACCTACGATCATGCAAGATCTATCTAGGAGATGCATAGCAACAAGAGGGGAGAGTGTGTCAACGTACCCTCATAGACCAAAAGCGGAAGCATTTAGTAACGTTGTTGATGTAGTCGAACCTCTTCGCGATCCAACCGATCCAAGTACCGAACGTATGGCACCTCCACGTTCAGCACACATTTGGCTCGATGACGTCCTTCGGTCTCTGGATCTAGTTGAGGCCGAAGGAGAGTTCCGTCAGCACGACGGCGCGGCGACGGTGATGATGAAGTTACCGATGCAGGGCTTTGCCTAAGCACTATGACGATATGACCGAGGTGTGTAACTGTGGAGGGGGGCACCGCACACGGCTAAGACAAATCTTGGAGTGCCTTTGGGGTTCCCACTGCCCACGTATATAAAGGAGGGAGGAGGAGGAGGCCAGCCTAGGAGGGGCGCGCCTATAGGGGGAGTCCAACTAGGATTCCCAATCCTAGTTGGAGTCCCCTTCCTTTTCCAAGAGGGGGGAAGGGAAGGAGTAGGAGAGGGAGAAGGAAAGAGAGGGGGGCGCCGCCCCCTCCCTAGTTCAATTCGGACTTGCCATGGGGGGGCGACCAACCCTTGAGGTCCTTCTCATCTTTTTTTATGGCCCATTAAGGCCCACTACTTCCCCCGGCGAATTCCCGTAACTCTCCGGTACTCCAAAAATACCTGAATCACTCGGAACCTTTCTGATGTCCGAATATAGCCTTCCAATATATCGATCTTTACGCCTCGACCATTTCGAGACTCCTCGTCATGTCCATGATCTCATCCGGGACTCCGAACAACCTTAGGTACATCAAATCACATAACTCATAATACAAATCATCATCGAACGTTAAGCGTGCGGACCCTACGGGTTCGAGAACTATGTAGACATGACCGAGACACATCTCTAGTCAATTACCAATAGCGGAACCTGGATGCTCATATTGGCTCCTACATATTCTACGAAGATCTTTATCGGTCAAACCGCATAACAACATACGTTGTTCCCTTTATCATCGGTATGTTACTTGCCCGACATTCGATCATCGGTATCATCATACCTAGTTCAATCTCGTTACTGGCATGTCTCTTTACTCGTTCTGTAATGCAAGATCCTGCAACTAACTCAGTAGTCACATTTCTTGCAAGTGTTATAGTGATGTGCATTACCGAGAGGGCCTAGAGATACCTCTCTGACAATCGGAGTGACAAATCCTAATCTCGATCTATGCCAACTCAACAAACACCATCGGAGACACATGTAGAGCATCTTTAGAATCACCCAGTTACGTTGTGACGTTTGATAGCACACAAGGTGTTCCTCTGGTATTCGGGAGTTGCATAATCTCATAGTCATAGGAACATGTATAAGTCATGATGAAAGCAATAGCTATAAAACTAAACGATCATTTATGCAAAGCTAATGGATGGGTCTTGTCCATCACATCATTCTCTAACGATGTGATCACCTTCATCAAATGACAACACATGCCTCTGGTCAGGAAACTTAACCATCTTTGATTAACGAGCTAGTCAAGTAGAGGCATACTAGGGACACTCTGTTTTGTCTATGTATTCACACATGTACTAAGTTTCCGGTTAATACAATTCTAGCACGAATAATAAACATTTATCATGATATAAAGAAATATAAATAACAACTTTATTATTGCCTCTAGGGCATATTTCCTTCAGTCTCCCACTTGCACTAGAGTCAATAATCTAGTTCACATCGTCATGTGAATAGTTCACATCTTTATGTGATTAGTTCACATCTTCATGTGACTAATACCCAAAGGGTTTACTAGAGTCAATAATCTAATTCACATCGCTATGTGATTAACACCGAAAGAGTGGTCATGTTTTGCTTGTGAGAGAAGTTTACTCTACAGGTCTGCAACATTCAGATCCATATCTTTTTGCAAATTTCTATGTCTACAATACTCTGCACAGAGCTACTCTAGCTAATTGCTCCCACTTTCAATATCTATCTAGATCGAGACTTAGATTCATCTAGATAGGTGTCAAAAGCTTGCATCGGCGTAACTCTTTACGATGAACTCTTTTATCACCTCCATAATCGAGAAATATTTCGTTAGTCCTCTAAGGATAATTTTGACCGCTGTCCAGTGATCTACTCCTAGATCACTATTGTACTCCCTTGCCAAAATCATGTTAAGGTATACAATAGGTCTGGTACACAGCATAGCACATTTTATAGAACCTATGACTGAGGCATAGGGAATGACTTTTTATTCTCTTTCTATTTTCTGCCGTGGTCGAGTTTTGAGTCTTTACTCAACTTCACACCTTGCAACACAAGCAAGAACTCCTTCTTTGATTGTTCCATTTTAAACTACTTCAAAAACATGTCAAGGTATGTACTCATTGAAAAATTTATCAAGCGTCTTGATCTATCTCTATAGATCTTGATGCCCAATATGTAAGCAGCTTCACCGAGGTATTTCATTGAAAAATTCTTATTCAAGTATCCTTTTATGCTATCCAGAAATTCAATATCATTTCTGATCAACAATATGTCATCCACATATAATATCATAAATGCTACAGAGCTCCCACTCACTTTCTTGTAAATACAGGCTTCTCCAAAAGTTTGTATAAAACTATATGCTTTGATCAACTCATCAAAGCGTATATTCCAACTCCGAGATGCTTGAACCAGTCCATAGATGGATCGCTGGAGCTTGCACACTTTGTTAGCACCTTTAGTATTGACAAAACTTTCTTGTTGTATCATATACAACTCTTATTTAAGAAATCCATTAAGGAATGCAGTTTTGACATCCATTTGACAAGTTTCATAAAATGTGGCAATTGCTAACATGATTCGGATAGACTTAAGCATCGCTACGAGTGAGAAAATCTCATCGTAGTCAACACCTTGAACTTGTCAAAAACTTTTTTCGACAATTCGAGCTTTGTAGATAGTAACACTACTATCAGCGTCTGTCTTCCTCTTGAAGATCCATTTATTCTCAATGGCTTGCCGATCAATGAGCAAGTCCACCAAAGTCCACACTTTGTTCTCATACATGGATTCTATCTCCGATTTCATGGCCTCAAGGCATTTTGCGGAATCTGGGCTCATCATCGCTTCCTCATAGTTCGTAGGTTCGTCATGGTCAAGTAACATGACCTCCAGAACAGGATTACCGTACCACTCTGGTGTTGATCTTACTCTGGTTGACCTACGAGATTTGGTAGTAACTTGATTAGAAGTTTTCATGATCATCATCATTAGCCTCCTCACTAATTGGTGTAGGAATCACTGGAACTGATTTCTATGATGAACTACTTTCCAATGAGGGAGCAGGTACAATTACCTCATCAAGTTCTACTTTCCTCCCACTCACTTCTTTTGAGAGAAACTCCTTCTCTAGAAAGGATCCATTCTTAGCAACAAAGATCTTGCCTTCGGATATGTGATAGAAGGTGTACCCAACAGTTTCTTTTGGGTATCCTATGAACACGCACTTCTCCGATTTGGGTTTGAGCTTATCCGGTTGAAACTTTTTCACATAAGCGTCGAAACCCCAAACTTTAAGAAACGACAGCTTAGGTTTCTTGCTAAACCACGGTTCATATGGTGTTGTCTCGACGGATTTTTAGACGATGCCCTATTTAACGTGAATGCAGCTGTCTCTAATGCATAACCCCAAAACGATAGTGGTAATTTGGTAAGAGATATCATAGATTGCACCATATCTAATAAAGTATGGTTATGACATTCAGACACACCATTACATTGTGGTGTTCCAGGTGGCGTGAGTTGCGAAACTATTCCACATTGTTTCAAATGAAGACCAAACTCGTAACTCAAATATTTGCTTCCACGATAAGATCTTAGAAACTTTATTTTCTTGTTACGATGATTTTCCACTTTACTCTGAAATTCTTTGAACTTTTCAAATGTTTCAGACTTTTGTTTCATCAAGTAGATATACCCATATCTGCTCAAATCATCTGTGAAGGTCAGAAAATAATGACACCCGCCGTGAGCCTCAACACTCATTGCACCACACACATCAGTATGTATTATTTCCAACAAGTCTATCGCTCGCTCCATTGTTCCGAAGAACGGAGTCTTAGTCATCTAGCCCATGAGGCATGGTTCGCAAGCATCAAGTGATTCATAATCAAGTGATTCCAAAAGTCCATCAGCATGGAGTTTCTTCATGCACTTTACACCAATATGACCTAAATTGCAGTGCCACACATAAGTTGCACTATCATTATTAACTTTGCATCTTTTTGGCTTCAATATTATGAATATGTGTATCACTACGATCGAGATTCAATAAACCATTTATATTGAGTATATGACCATAGAAGGTTTTATTCATGTAAATAGAACAACAATTATTCTTTGACTTAAATGAATGATCGTACTGCAATAAACATGATCCAATCATATTTATGCTCAACGCAAACACCAAATAACATTTATTTTAGGTTCAACACTAATCCCGAAGGTAAAGGGAGTGTGTGATGGTGATCTTATCAACCTTGGAATAACTCACATCATCACCTCACCCTTAACTAGTCTCTGTTTATTTTCCAACTCCCGTTTCGAGTTACTACTCTTAGCAACTGAACCAGTATCAAATACTGAGGGGTTGCTATAAACACTAGTAAAGTACACATCAATAACATGTATATCAAATATACCTCTGTTCACTTTTCCATCCTTCTTATCCACCAAGTATCTAGGGCAGTTCCACTTCCAGTGACCATTTCCTTTGCAGTAGAAGCACTCAGTTTCAGGCTTAGGTCTAGCTTTGGGCTTCTTCATGGGAGTGGCAACTTGCTTTCCATTCTTCTTGAAGTTCCCTTTCTTTCCCTTGCCCTTTTACTTGAAACTAGTGGTCTTGTCAACCATCAATACTTGATGCTTTTCTTGATTTCTACCTTCGCTGATTTCAGCATCGCGAAGAGCTCGGGAATCGTTTTCGTCATCCCTTACATATTATAGTTCATCATGAAGTTCCAGTAACTTGGCGATAGTGACTACAGAACTCTGTCAATCACTATCTTATCTGGAAGATTAACTCCCACTTGATTCAAGCGATTGTAGTACTCAGTCATTCTGAGAACATGCTCACTAGTTGAGCTATTCTCATCCATCTTGTAGGCAAAGTACTTGTCAGAGGTCTCATACCTCTCGACTCGGTCATGAGTCTGAAATACCAATTCCAGCTCTTGGAACATCTTATATGCTCTGTGGCGTTCAAAACATTTTTGAATTCCTGGATCTAAGCTGTAAAGCATGGCGCACTAAACTATCAAGTAGTCATCATACCGAGCTTGCCAAAAGTTCATAACGTCTGCATCTGCTCCTGCAATAGGTCCGACACCTAGCGGTGCATCAAGGACATAATTCTTCTGTGCAGCAATGAGGATAATCCTCAGATCACGGAGCTAGTCCCAATCATTGCTACTAACATCTTTCAACATAGTTTTCTCTAGGAGCATATCATAAATAAAATGGGGAAGCTATATGCGAGCAATTGATCTACAACATAGATATGCAAATACTATCAGGACTAAGTTCATGATAGATTTAAGTTCAATTAATCATATTACTTAAGAACTCCCACTAAGATAGACATCCCTCTAATCATCTAAGTGATCACGTGATCCATATCAACTAAACCATGTCCGATCATCACGTGAGATGGAGTAGCTTTCAATGGTGAACATCACTATGTTGATCATATCTACTATATGATTCACGCTCGACCTTTTGGTCTCAGTGTTCTGAGGCCATATCTGCATATGCTAGGCTCGTCAAGTTTAACCCAAGTATTCTGCATGTGCAAAACTGGCTTGCACCCATTGTATGTGAACGTAGAGCTTATCACACCCGATCATCAGGTGGTGTCTCGGCACGATGAACTGTCACAACGGTGCATACTCAGGGACAACACTTATACCTTGAAATTTTAGTAAGGGATCATCTCATAATGCTACCGTCGTACTAAGCAAAATAGGATGCATAAAAGATAAACATCACATGCAATCAAAATATGTGACATGATATGGCCATCATCGTCTTGTGTTTTTATCTCCATCTCCAAAGTACCATCATGATCTCCATCATCACCGGCATGACACCATGATCCCCATCATCTTCATCTTTATCAACGTGTCATCACATGGTCGTCTCGCCAACTATTGCTTTTGCAACTATTGCTATCACATACAGATAAAGTAAAGCAATTATATGGCGCTTGCATATTATGCAATAAAGAGACAACCATAAGGCTCCTGCCAGTTGCTGATAACTTTAGTAAAACATGATCATCTTATACAACAATTTATATCTCATCACGTCTTGACCATATCACATCACAACATGCCCTCCAAAAACAAGCTAGACGTCCTCTACTTTGTTGTTGCAAGTTTTACGTGGCTGCTACGGGCTTAGCAAGAACCGTTCTTACCTACGACATAAAAATCACAACGTGGTATAGTGATTGCTTTTTGATCTTCAGAAAGAACCATGTTCATTGAATGCGATTCAACTAAAGTTGGAGAAATAGATACCCGCCAGCCACCTGTATGGAAAGCACGTCGGTAGAACCAGTCTCATGAACGCGGTCATGTAATGCCGGTCCGGGCCGCTTCATCCAACAATACCGCCGAATCAAGAAACAACTAGTGATGGCAAGCAATATGTATATACCCACACCCACAACTCCTTTGTGGTCTACTCGTGCATATAACATCTACGCATAGACCTGGCTCTGATGCCACTGTTGGGGAACGCAGTATTTCAAAATTTTACCTACGATCACGCAAGATCTATCTAGGAGATGCATAGCAACAAGAGGGGAGAGTGTGTCTAGGTACCCTCATAGACCGAAAGCGGAAGCGTTTAGTAACGTGGTTGATGTAGTCGAGCGTCTTCGCGCTCCAACCGATCCAAGTACCGAACATACGGCACCTCCACGTTCAGCACACGTTCAGCTCAATGACGTCCCTCAGGCTATTGATCCAGTTAAAGCCGAAGGAGAGTTCTGTCAGCATGACGGCGTGGCAATGGTGATGATGAACTTACCGATGCAGGGCTTCGTCTAAGCACTACGACGATATGACCGAGCTGTGTAACTATGGAGGGGGGCACCGCACACGGGTCAGACAAATTGAGGGAGTCCTGGATTAGGGGGTCTCTGGACAGCCGGACTATATCCTTTGGCCGGACTGTTAGACTATGAAGATACAAGATTGAAGACTTCGTCTCGTGTCCGGATGGGACTCTACTTGGCGTGGAAGGCAAGCTAGGCAATATGGATATGTATATCTCCTCCTTTGTAACCGACCTTGTGTAACCCTAGCCCCCTCCGATGTCTATATAAACCGGAGGGTTTTAGTCTGTAGGACAACATATAATCATACCATAGGCTAGCTTCTAGGGTTTAGCCTCTCTGATCTCGTGGTAGATCAACTCTTGTAATACTCATATCATCAAGAATAAATCAAGTAGGGCGTAGGGTTTTACCTCCATCAAGAGGGCCCCAACCTGGGTAAAACATCGTGTCCCCTGCTTCCTGTTACCATCCGCCTTAGAAGCACAGTTCGGGACCCCCTACCGGAGATCCGCCGGTTTTGACACCGACATTGGTGCTTTCATTGAGAGTTCCTCTGTGTCATCGATGTTAGGCTTGATGGCTCCTACGATCATCGATAGCAATGCAGTCCAGGGTGAGACTTTTCTCCCCGGACAGATCTTTGTGTTTGGCGGCTTCGCACTGCGGGCCAACTCGCTTGGCCATCTGGAGCAGATCGAAAGTTACGCCCCTGGCCACCAGGTCAGGTTTGGAAGCTTAAACTACACGGCCGATGTCCGCGGAGACTTGATCTTCGACGGATTCGAGCCCCTGCCTTGTGCACCGCGCGGTCACGATGAGTACGATTCGGCTCTACCATCGGACCGTATTCAGGAGATCGCACCGGCAGCCGCTCCGAGCCTCAATTCGGAGCCAGTTGCGCCATCCATGGACGGGTGGATGGACCCCGTCACGGAGGTCGTACCCTCAGCGACGATCGAGCCGAATATCGACCTTACCCTTCACGGGAGCCGTGTTGCCAAATTGTCGGATCCTTCTCCGGCCACGGACTCCGAACCGCCTACACCCGTTCCTATCGAATCCGATTGGGCACCGATCATGGAGTTTACCTCCGCGGATATTTTCCAGCACTCGCCCTTCAGCGACATACTAAACTCATTAAGGTCTCTCTCCTTGTTAGGAGGATCCTGGCCGAACTACGTCCAGCAGGATTGGGATACGGATGACGAAGAAATTCGCCGCCCACCCACCACCCACTTAGTAGCCACTATCGATGACTTAACCGACATGCTCGACTTCGACTCCGAAGACATCGACGGTATGGACGACAATGTGGGAGTCGAAGAGGAATCATTGCCCACAGGGCACTGGACAGCCACCTCATCATACGATATATACATGGTGGACACACCAAAAGAAGGCAATGGCGATGAGACAACGGAGGATGAACCCTCCAAGAAGCAACCCAAGCGCCGGCGTCAGCGGCGCCGCTCTAAGTCCCGCCAAGGCAAAAGTGGTGATACCGGCACCGGAGATAATAGCACTCTGGACAGTGCCGAAGACAACAACAATCCCCTCCAGCAAGATTTAGAGCAGGAGGATGAAGGAGCCAGCCCTCCTGAGAGAGCGGCAGATGGAGAGGCGGAAGATGGTAATTACATGCCTCCCTCCGAAGATGAGGCAAGCCTTGGCGATGACAAATTCGTCGTGCCAGAGGATCCCGTCAAACAAGAGCGCATTAAGCGCCGGCTTATAGCCATGGCAAATAGCCTTAAGAAAAAGCAGCAGCAGCTTCAAGCTGATCAAGATTTGCTAGCAGACAGATGGACTGAAGTCCTGGCGGGCGAGGAGTATAAACTCGAACGCCCCTCCAAGAGTTACCCAAAGTGTGGGTTGCTACCCCGACTGGAGGAGGAAGCGCCGAAACCTACATCCTCGGCGTATGACGCGGCTGATCGGCCACCTCGTGGCCGCGACAGAGAGACATTCCAGCCAAAAGCTCAGCCCGCACCCCGGCATCATTCAAATAAAAAGGCATGGGGAAATACGCCAGACCTGCGAGATGTATTGGAGGACAAAGCAAAACATGCAAGGTCAATCTACGGATCACGAGGGCGCGCCACTATGCGAGACGATAACCGTCACGCCGGATACAGTAAAAGTAAGTCCGGCCGGGCCGAACACAGCGGGCAAGACTCACTCGAGCTGCGCCGCGACATAGCCCAGTATAGAGGCGCCGTACACCCCTTATGCTTCACAAGATGAAGTAATGGATCATCAAATCCCAGAGGGTTTCAAACCCGTAAATATAGAATCATACGACGGCACAACAGATCCTGTGGTATGGATCGAGGATTTCCTCCTGCACATCCACATGGCCCGCGGTGATGACCTACACGCCATCAAATAACTCCCACTCAAACTCAAAGGACCATCTCGGCATTGGCTCAACAGCTTGCCAGCAGAGTCCATTAGTTGTTGGGAAGATCTGGAAGCCGCATTCCTCGACAACTTTCAGGGCACTTACGTGCGACCACCAGATGCCGATGACTTGAGCCACATAATTCAACAGCCAGAGGAATCGGCCAGGCAATTCTGGACACGATTCCTAACAAAGAAAAATCAAATTGTCGACTGTCCGGATGCAGAGGCCCTAGCAGCTTTCAAGCACAACATCCGCGACGAGTGGCTAGCCCGGCAACTTGGCCAGGAAAAGCCGAAATCTATGGCAGCCCTCATGACACTCATGACCCGCTTTTGCGTAGGAGAAGACAGCTGGCTGGCTCGCAGTAATAACATATCAAAGAACCATGGTACTTCAGATACCAAGGACGACAATGGCAGGTCATGTTGCAACAAGCATAAGCGCCGCATTAACAGCGACAATACCGAGGATACGGTAGTCAATGCCGGATTCAAAGGCTCTAAACCCGGTCAGCGGAAAAAGCCATTCAAAAGAAGCACTCCGGGCCCGTCCAGTTTGGAATCTATACTCGATTGCTCGTGTCAAATACACGGCACCCCCGACAAGCCAGCCAACCACACCAACAGGGACTGTTGGGTGTTCAAGCAGGCCGGCAAGTTAAACGCCGAAAACAAAGATAAGGGGTCACATAGCGATGACGAGGAGGAGCCCCAGCAGCCGAACACCGGAGGATAGAAGAGGTTCCCCCCACAAGTGCGGACGGTGAACATGATATACGCAACCCACGTCCCCAAGAGGGAACGGAAGCGTGCGCTCAGGGATGTATATGTGTTGGAGCCAGTCGCCCCAAAGTTCAACCCATGGTCTTCCTATCCGATCACCTTCGATCGCAGGGACCACCCCACTAGTATCCGTCATGGCGGATTCACCGCATTGGCCCTCGACCCAATCATTGACGTATTTCACCTCACTCGAGTCCTAATGGACGGCGGCGGCAGCCTGAACCTGCTTTATCAGGACACGGTGCGCAAAATGGGTATAGACCCCTCAAGGATCAAACCCACCAAAACGACCTTTAAAGGCGTCATTCCAGGTGTAGAGGCCCATTGCACAGGCTCAGTAACACTGGAAGTGGTCTTTGGATCTCCGGATAACTTCTGAAGCGAAGAGTTGATCTTCGACATAGTCCCGTTCCGCAGCGGCTATCATGCACTGCTAGGGCGAACCGCATTTGCACGATTCAACGCGGTACCGCATTATGCATATCTAAAGCTCAAGATGCCAAGACCTTGGGGGGTCATCACAGTCAATGGAAACATAGAGCGCTCTCTCCGCACGGAGGAGCACATTGCGGCCCTCACAGCAGAAGCACAAAGCAGCCTCTTAAGGCAATCAACTAGTTCGATGATTAAGGACCCGGACACCTTCAAGTGCGCCTGGTGTAATCCGCAACAGGACCGCCTGGCACGTTCTGAGATCGCATAGCAATGTGGCCCCCACCCCGGTCCCAGCCAAACGGCAAAATCCGTGCCACGCGTACATAATTACGCACTAAAAATACCATGGGCACAGGCGGGGAGGGGGCACGATGGCGGCACGCCCCAAGCCGTAGCTTAAACCACGCTAGGGGCTTCCAGCTTTGTTATTTTTCCCTTTCAGGACTTCAATCTCTGGAAACCCTGTCCGGCAGCATGACTGTTGAACACATGATGCAGCATCCAAGGAGGCAGAAAGCTATGTCACACCATGGAACTCCCAGGTGGATTATAATAACGAGTGAAATATTTGCTTTAGTACTATTCCCCAGCTTGCCCTTGGAAGGGACATGTCAAACAGTCCTACCTTCTGCTTATCGCACTACTTGTATCATTCTGCTTTAACGCACCTTTTTCAATAAAAAATGCATAGCATTAAGACTATTATTGCATTCTTCTTATATACATATATATGTTCATTTATGACATCCAGCACCCGTACACTATGGTACGGCCAATACGCTAGGGGCTTAAGCATACCCCATAATACGGCGTGAGAAGTCCGAACACTTTCGACAGTGCGGCACCCCGAACTTATAGCATTATATGCATCAGCTCTGAATCATGTCTTGGGTCAATAGTTGGGTTTGCCCAGCTCCCATGTTTTGGTACCTTACGTTCCGCTATATCGGCTAAGGTAGCACTGGGAGAACTACTGCGATTGTGCCCCGGTTCTGCTGGGCTAAGCACCTCAGTAGAGAAAGCTAAAACTGGCTGTAATGATAAGGCGAGAGACAGGTCACTGTTCGAGAGGTTTCGAGTCCCTAAAGGCTTATGCCGCTTAGAGCGAGGAGTCGGCCCTGTCCGGCTTAAGGCGTGTATCGCGCCCCGAATTCAGCCTTCCGAATACTAGGGGCTTCGCCGAAATTTAAAATTATAGAATTCTATGGCTAAGTGAGAGTGATAACGCATTATAGTCTGATTGCCTTGTTCGTTGTGCTAAGCACCTCCCTCGAAGGACCCAACAATGGGAACAAGAGTGCTCAGGTTTATCCCGAACACCCCAGCACTCGTGGCGTGGGGGCAGAAGCCGACGACTAGCCATCTCTCAGATTTGATAAACAACCGAACAGAAGGTAATATTTTAAATTCAAACAAGCGTTGCATAGCGCATATGAACAAGTTTTCATAACTATAGGATTACACGAGCGAGTTTACTCGAATATTATATCTTTCGTACACTCGTCCGCTACGAGACGAGCACCCTTCAGGACACCCTCATAGTACATCTCGGGGTGGCGATGCTCCTTACCCTCCGGCGGCCCTTCCTTAATCAGCTTCACGGCGTCCATCTTAGCCCATTGCACCTTCACACGGGCGAAAGCCCGGCGTGCACCTTCGATGCAGACGGACCGCTTGATGACTTCCAGCCATGGGCAGGCATCCACAAGCCGCCTCACCAGGCCGAAGTAGCTGCCGGGAAGGGCGTCGCCAGGCCACATCCGGACTATAAAGCCCTTCATGGCCTGTTCGGCCGCCTTGTGCAGCTCGACCAGTTGCTTCAGCTGGTCGCTCAGAGGCATCGGGTGTTCGGTCCCAATATACTGAGACTAGAACAGCTTCTCCGTTGAGCTTCCCTCCTCGGCCTGGTAAAACTGTGCGGCATCCGACACGCTACGGGGCAAATCTGGAATGCTCCTGGAGAGCTCCGGATTCGGGTAAGTAACAAGTAATTTACTTTCACATGCTTGCTTTGCATATAGAATGCCTTACCCGCCGCTATCTTCTTCATCGCATCAATCTCCTGGAGGGCCTTTTGTGCTTCGGCCTTGGCACTCTTTGCGCTCTTGAGGGCTGCGGCAAGCTCAGACCCTCGCGTCTTCAAGTCAAGCTCCAACGCCACGTGCTTTGTCACGAGAGCGTGGAGCTCTTGCTGCACTTTTCCCACCCAAGCCTCATGCCTTTCCCGCTCGGTGTGCTCCGTGGCCGCTTTGTTTTCGGCCTCGGATAGCACTTGCTTCAGGGTCGCCACATCGGTCGTGGCCCCTGGCAAATTTACGATGATCCTGTCATTTTGCAAACGCATTCTTTTTATACATATCCATATACTAGGTACTACTTACCTTTGTTCTCCTCGAGCTGCCTCCTGGCAAGGCCGAGCTCGTCCTTGGACCCTTTAAGGTCCTGCTTCAGTGCGGCGACCTCCGCAGTTAGTGCGGCGGAGGCCAGCAGCGAAGCCTACATACGCATATTGACATACTTATATTAGACTCCTGTGATATTGTTTGATCCTCCGTTCAGCTTTTCTTTGTGAACACTGAACATAGCACCAGGGGCTACTATCTATGCGGTAATATTTTTCCCCATATTCCAAAAACTTACCTCAAAGCCTGTTAGAAGGCTGGCACAGGCTTCAGTCAGTCCGCTCTTGGCGGACTGAACCTTCTGGACCACCGCACTCATAATAGTGCGGTGCTCTTCATCAATGGAAGCGCTCCCAGCAGATTGTCCGGTGCCTCTGGATGGACAGAGGTCACCGGCACAGGCGTCTTGCCCCTTTTGGAAGGAGGCCGCCTGCCCAAGTCCGAAACCACTGGGGGTTCCGGCGCGGTGTTCGACTGAGGGCCGAACTCAGAGCCCTCGGGAGCCTTGCTCCATCTGCTCTCGGAGTCCGGAAGGTCGCCTTGAGGCACCTCCGGGACTGTCTCCCCTCGACCCAGTGCCTCTTGAGACAATACCTCAGCGTTGTTCGTAGGGCAAGGGGAGGTGGTGGTCGGAAGTGGATCGCTATCCATATCCGACGAGCCCAGGGAGCCGTCCGACGATACGTCGATACGGGCTCGTGGCGGTCTGCATAGTCATAATTCAGCATTAGGAGAGGCAGTGCGACAAAGGTATGCTATGAGTTACTCTGGCATCCGAATACTTACGACTTCGCCAGGGGCTTGGCCCTAAGCAGCCACTCGTCTTCGCCTTCGGCGGCGGTGGTGGAGTAGTCCGGAAGGAGAGTCCTTCCCTTCTTGGACCCTTCGGGCCCAGGTTGGGGTGGCCTTCCTTTTCTTGTCTCCCCCGACTAGAGGGGGAGCATCTTCATCTCCCTCCTCGTCTTCGGGGGAGGAGTGCGTGACGGAGTTATCGGATGATGAGTCCGATAACACCTGGCGTCGGGAACTCTTTCGGATTCCCTTGGCCTTCTTGGTCTTTTCCGGCACCTGGTAAGGAGCCGGAGTCAGCATCTCCGTCAGGAGAGCATCCGTACTGTCTTCGGGCAGAGGGTCCGGACAGCTAATCTGCCCCGACGTCTCCACCCAGTCCTGTCAAAGGCATGGAGCTCAGACCCCGCACATGGTTAAGCTAGGGGAAATAAATATCCTACCGGATGTATAGAACTCACCGAATGCGCTCGACGCTTCACGCTTAGCCCGCGGTCCTTGGTGAGAGAGGGAGGGACCTCAGCGCCCTTGAACATCACCTTCCAGACGTCCTTGTGCGTCATGTCGAAGAGCTCGCTCAGAGTCTGGTGCTGGGCCGGGTCGAACTCCCACAAGTTGAAGTCCCGTTGTTGGCACGGGAGGATCCGGCGGATGAGCATGACCTGGACTATGTTGACAAGCTTGAGCTTCTTGCCTGCCATATTCCGGATACATTTCTGGAGTCCGTTCAGCTCTACCGATGAACCCCAGGACTGGCCCTTCTCTTTCCAGGAGGTGAGCCGCATGGGGATTCCAGATCGAAACTGTCACACCCTAGCTAGTTCAAACATTAGAGTGTGCATCATGTTTAAATTCCTTTTAAATTTGAAATGGGGATGACAGAAACCCCAGCACCCCCCTGGAAACAACTAGGGTTTACTAAAAACTTTTTCAATGAACCTGAAATGCCCTTCTAAAAAGCCCACCCTTTTTGTTTTGGGTTAAAACCTTTGACTAAAATGGTGCACTCTTTTCTAGGACATTCTGGATTTTTTGACTTAAATCATAAGTATTTGAATTTGGGCATTTAAATGCTATAAAATATTTTAAATGCTCAAATAATTCTGGAAATAAGTGTGGGCTGTTGGAAATAATCTAAACAGAGCCTACGATTATTTTCAGTATTTTTGTAAGTGCCTAAGTATTTTTAATAAAGCCACAAACTTACAAAAAAATAGAAAAACAGAAATAAAAGAGGAGCAGGAAACTTACCTGGCCACAGCCCACCTGGCCGGCCCAGCATTGTGCTGGCCCACGCCAGCCAGCTGCTTCTCCCTCGCCAGGCAGGCACAGAGGTGACACCAGCGAGCACGAGCTCGCCACGGCGTCAGCTGCTTGCCGCCCGCGAGGCCAAGACACCTGGGCGAGCTCCACGTCGCCGCCCCGACCCCGTGGACATCTCATTCGCCCCCTGCCTCTCTCCCTCGCTCCCTCGAAGCCATGGCCGACGCAGCCGCCGTCATCTTGCCACCGTAGCCACAGCCACCATTGTCCCCGTGTCACCCCACCGTGCCCACGAGCTCCGCAACATCTCCCTCGACCTCCTCGACGAGCCACGAGGCCTCGGACGCGCTGCAACGCCGCCACCGCTGCCGTTCCCCTCGTCGGTCACCGGAGATCGTCGTCGACGTTTTGCCGCCTTCCAAGCTTCCCCGAGCCCACTTCGACGCCCGCTGCACTCACCGTGAGCTTCTCTCTCTTCTCCCCCTAGCCACGTCGCTCGAGCTGCCCTCTAACCCCGTTGGCCATGATGGCCGACAGCTCGGCTCCGCCGGCCATGTCGTCGCCGTGGCCACAGGCGCGTAAGCTCGATTCTAAGCGCGTCACCACACTCACCACGTTCCCAGGAGCCTAACGCACCACTCCCCGCGCCTCGCCGTGCCCCGTAGCTTCGGGTTCATCCTCGCCCGAACTCCGGCGACCGCCAACGTCGTCGCCGGCGTCGTTCCCGTCCTCCCCGAGCTCCACTTCCTCCACCAAACGACGCGGCTCGCTCCCCGTGTCACGTAGCTGCTCTCCACCGTCGATTTGGTCGCCAGAGACGCAAACCCAAGCCCCTCCGCCGCGTCTGTCGTCGCCGGTGTCAAGCCGCCGGTGAGTTGACCACGTCTGACCCGTGTGGGCCCAAGTTGACTCCCCCTAAGTCTATGACATGTGGGGCTAGTCTGCTAACTAGTTTAGGATTAGTCTTAACTAATTTTAATTAGTTTAGACACTGACGTGTGGGCCCAGGCCCCACTGACAGCTAATTAGTGTTAATTTAATTCTGATAATTAGCTGAGTAACTGATAGACAGGACCCACCAGTCAGGTTTGACCTGGCTGACCCAGTTAACCGCTGACGTCACACCTATGTCATGCTGACGCATTAATTCAATTACTGGAATTATTCTTATATAGGAAATTCCAGAAAATATCCAAAACTTCTAAAAATCATAGAAAATCAACCATAGCTCCAAATGCAAAGATTTATATATGAAAAATGATCAGAAAAATTCAATCTATCTATCTGTAATGGTTTCATGCATGACGAAACAAGTTAACCTTGCTGTTTAAGCAGAATAAGGTAATGCACTAATAAGGCCATGTTTAATGAGCTAACATTTGAATCTTTGATTCAAATGAGTTCATCCCCTTCTGTTTTAGCTTGCATTAGGCCAAGACACTTTCATCTTTCCATGTCACAGCATGCATCATATTGTTGCATATTGCCATGTGTTGATTATGTTTGGTGTGATTTTCGTGGTAGGTTCTGCCTCCGAGGATAACCCCGAGTATCCGTCTGAAGGGCAGTACCCTACTACCACTACAACAGGCAAGCAACCCATTGATCATTCCGATACAACCCATGTTCTCGCTTCTGCTCTTGTTTACTGCATTAAGACAATGCGATTCAAACTGCTGTGTGCTACGGTAGTTG
This sequence comes from Triticum dicoccoides, assembly GCF_002162155.2. Taxonomy (NCBI): domain Eukaryota; kingdom Viridiplantae; phylum Streptophyta; class Magnoliopsida; order Poales; family Poaceae; genus Triticum; species Triticum dicoccoides. The sequence continues at coordinate 253,179,601 of NC_041380.1, forward strand.
AACCCTTATCCTCTGCATGACCTGTCATTGCCACAGTAACTAGATGAAACCCACTAGCATGTGTAGGAGTTGATTGAGCCATGTATGTGATTCCTACCTTGCTATGCCTGCTATGCTTAGAGTTGTGTCAGGTCTGGTTCATCTGGGTGATGAGCTAGAGTGAAATGATTATGTCGGTAATGTGAGGGATGTGTGGAACATGTTTTGGTAAAGGTATCGATGAGAGGCCATGTAGGAGTACATGGTGGGTTGTTTCATTGAGGCCGTCCCTAAGAACTGAGATCTGTATGTGTGATTTTAAGATTCAGCTACTACCATGCATTGAGATCCTTAATTGACCCTCTCGGCTTCTTAAATACCCTAGTACTCTGTCCAGGAGTTGCAAATAGTTTCTGGTGTTTGTAGCTTATGTGTTGGCGGTCGTGCGTAGCACTGACCCTGGGGGTGGGCTATGTTGCGGTAGATACACCGTGGCACGGTGTACCGAGTCACCCGTTTGGTGTCTCGGGAACCCCGTTCACATCGTTCGGGGCCGTATGTGGAAACCTCGGCCGGACTCCCTGCAGATGGAACCTGGATAGGTGATGAACCTGGACTAGAGACTTGAGTGTTTAGGTAGGCCGTGGCCGACACCCTCGTTGGGCCTCCGCTTGAAGGTTGCCGAGTACATGTCGTGTAAACGGCGGTAAGTGGTAAAAGCGTGTATGAAGAAGTACACCCCTGCACGGTATAAAACTATTCGAATAGCCGCGTCCGCGGTAAAGGACTATTTGGTTGCCTATACAGTTCATAGACAAGTTAATGGTTACTACTAAAAGACTCAAGATAAGTGTGAGTACCGAGGATGGCCCTCTCGTAGGATGACGAGGGAGAATCCCCGGTGGAGTATTGTGTTGGTGAGTAGTGGACTCGTGTGCGAAAACTATTTTACTGGTGGAGTTCTGTAGGATAGCTTAGCCAAGAGTCAAAGCTGGCTTGCTGCAATAACCCCACCACATTCTTGAGAATGAGCATGTATAGTAGATTCTGTTGTAAGACTTGCTGAGTACCTTTGTACTCATGTTTGCTTAATTACTGTTTTCAGACGACAACACCGCCCCCTCCGATGGGTTCTACGTAGACCTTGATGTCGACAAGTGACTAGCCACCCAGGTGGTGATCCTGGCCATGGAGGGCCCTATGTAGATAGACAGGCTTCGGAAGCCTTCTTGCTTTCTAGTGTCTGTACTCAGACCATTTACTTCCGCTTGTGCTTGTATGTTTGTATGACTTGAGTGTCGGGTCATGTGACCCCTACCTGTATGAACATGTTATGTATGGCTCTATGGAGCCTTTAAATAAAGTACTGGAGTTGTAGAGTTTTGTTGTGATGCCATGTTGTATGTACTCATATCGGGCATATTGTGTGTATGATTGAAATGCTTGGTATGAGTGGGATCCGACAATCTAGTTGTTTATCCTTGGCAGCCTTTCTTATGGGGAAATGTAGTCTAGAAATGCTTTAGTTATATGTAGGGGAATTGATTGTGGGAGGGAACGTAAGGCTCTTTTACTCCTTTACCTTATGCCCTCTGATCTGAGTCATTCTCTTCTCATTCAACGTGGGTTAAGGACTAGGCTCTCTTCTTCTATCAGGTTCACGTGTTACTAATCCGTAGTAGCTTATAGGATTGTTGTTACAAGCCCCAGTTCAGTTTCTACTATTTCTAGTATGTTGCTAGTTGAATCAGAACCTTGATATGATGTTGTTGAGTGGTATTGCAAATTGTTGTGGATGTCTCAAATCTTTCCTGAGCATTTACAGCTGTTATGCTGTCCAATTTTCCCTAGAAATTCTAATGTCTTTGCATTGTGGTTGTGCTTTCAGATGGCCAACCGTGCTCAAAACCAAGTGGTTCGCCTGACCTGATGCCTCGACGTGCCCGGTCATACTGCTATGTTAGTCCGGGTAATGATCGAGACGGGTTACCATTGGTATCCCGAATACACCGTCGAAGAGCAATTCCGAGACTTTAATCAAAGCCAATATTTCTGCACCGTCAGGATATTTCCTTCTTATCCTGGATCTACCGAGCCCCTCCACTATTCCTATGGACTCGGGGTTACTGTTGAGATGGCTGTGCAGGATGCTGCCTATTCCATGATGACCATCATGCGAGTTCGGACTGGCCTGCTTTGGAACACCGACTTCCGTTACATGCCAGCTTCACTTCCGGGAGTGCAAGGGTATCTTCAGGCTATCTATGCTGACTCCACTCAGGAGGACTCATTAACTCGTACCACTGCCGAGATGCTCAAAGATAAGGACCGAGAGAATCGGGCCTTGAGGCTGGAGCTTTTTAATACCTGTGCTGATCATTGGGCCACATTGACTCGGTTTGCACCTGCGGTGCAAGCTGGATGTATGGATACAAGGGATCTGTATCCTGTGAGATCTGCTCTGCCAGACATGGTGGATTGGCATGATGTGGGAGGCATCACCCCACCCCGTGGTCCCCGCAGGCCACCATTTGTTGGTCCAAGACCTCATCCTAGCCCCTTTGGTCCACAAGCTCCTCGGGACCGTCTGTTCCCGGATGATCATGTTGAACTTCCAGGCTATGGAGGTGACTTCTATGAGGACTACTATGGAGCTGTCTGAGTTAGTAGTAGTATCACTAGTATTGTAATAGTTGTATCTCCACTATCCTGCGTGACATGTGGAATATGACTTTGTGTGTAATCAATTCCGAGGTGTAGACAAATAATTTATAGGAGCTTGGAATGCCTCCGATGAGATGTAACGTCTTTCATCATAGTTGTACTGTAGCCTGGGCTTGTACTAAACTATGTATGATGTGTATGACCGTTGGTATATATATGGCAGTTTTATATTACCATGACATACGGATGAACATCTCTGCATTCCGTGTTATCCATTACATTCTGCACTTCCTTGCTAAGTTTGAGCCATCCTTATCTAAACTGTTGTCTTGTTTTCTCCTAGGATGGTCAACACCCGCAGCAACCCTGCTGCCCCGGAGCAGGGGGAAGCCAGTACAGCTAGGGGCGAAAATCTGCCTCACCCGCCCTCTCTGGCCGAGGTGATGCTGGAGGCGGAAAGAAACAAGCGTGAGACTAACCGCCTGCTAGAGCGGATTGAGCAGAACACTGCACGCCATCAACAAAATGAGTTGGTGTCAATCAATGACTTTATCAAGCTGTACCCACCAAAGTTTAACCATTCCGTCGAGCCCCTCGACGCGGATGACTGGCTCCGCAGCATCACCCACAAGCTATGTTCTGCCAATGTAGCCGAAGCTGACAAGGTTACTTATGCTGCCTATCATCTTGAAGGCCCTGCTAGCCTTTGGTGGGAAAACTTCGAAGCTATGCGCCCGGTCGGCCAAATTACTACTTGGGCTGAATTCAGTGAGGCTTTCCGTGAGCATCACATTCCGGAAGGTCTCATAGATCGCAAGAGGGAGGAGTTCTGCAATTTCACCCAAGGAAGACTGACTGTGGATGCATATAGTCGTGAATTTGGGAATCTGGCACGTTATGCCCCTGAAGAGGTATCTACTGACGCTAAGAAGCAGGCAAGGTTCCGCAAGGGACTTAGCCCTGAGCTTCGCCGTGATCTTCGTCTGCATGAGTGCACATCCTTTCAGAAGTTGGTCAATAAAGCCATCAGCGCTGAGACAGGCCAGACTGATTATGACGCTTCACGCAAGCACTCCCGTGATTTTGGCTCTTCATCCGGCTCTGGAGCTCAGAAGCGCCGGGTGTGGATTCCAAGCACGGCACTGCCACCCAGGTTTATTCCGAGGCCATCCTTTGAGGCGCCTCATCCCAACCAGCAGTTTGCACCGCCCAAGCCCTATGGTGGCCCCGCTGCTAATGCTACTCCACGCCCCAATGTGGTGACATGCTTCAAGTGTGGAGAGCCGGGTCACTATAGCCGAGAGTGTCCCCAGAACAACAACCCCAATCAAACTGGAAAGTCCGTTGGCCGTGGTAAGCTCGCGGGAAAGACATTCTACGCCAAGTCGGTCACTACTACACGTGGCCATGTCAACTATGTTTCAGCCGAGGAGGCTCATGAGGATCCTAACGTCGTCCTTGGTATGCTCCTTGTTAACTGCCATCCGGCATCTATTCTTTTCGATACTAGAGCATCTCATTCATTCATATCCGAGAACTATGCTTGATTGCATAACACGACATTCTGTGACATGCCACTTCTATGGTAATTCAAACTCCGGGTTCCAAATGGCAAACTTCTAGAGTAAGCCATGGGAACAAAATTCTTGTTGATAGACTTGTCTTCCTTGCATCCTTAATAGCTCTCAAGTCCTCGGACATAAACATCATCTTGGGTATGGACTGGATGTCAGCTCATTATGCTAAGATTGATTGTGCCACTAGAACCGTTCAACTTACTCATTCATCGGGCAAGACAGTCAATGTATTAACTCGAGTGGCCAAGCGCCAACTTTACTCCCTAAATGCCAACCCCCTTCCAGACCTTGAAGATGTTCCGGTAGTCCGAGACTTTCCGGATGTATTTCCAGAAGAACTGCCAAGTGTTCCACCTGACAGGGATGTCGAGTTTGTGATAGACCTTGTTCCAGGAACCGTTCCAATTTCTAGAAGACCCTACAAGATGGCACCCTTAGAACTAGCCGAGCTTAAGAACCAACTCGATGAGTCCTTGAAAAAAGGTTTCATCCGTCCTAGTTCCTCTCCTTAGGCTTGCCCCGTCCTCTTCGTCAAGAAGAAGGATGGAATGGATCGAATGGTTGTAGATTACCGACCTGTCAACTTGGTCACCATCAAGAATAAGTATCCACTTCCCAGGATCAACGATCTGTATGAACAGCTCGCTGGGTCCTCAGTCTTTTCCAAGATGGATTTGAGGTTGGGCTACCATCAAATCAAAATCAGAAACAGGGACATTCCCAAAACAGCCTTTGTTACTCGTTATGGCCAATACGAGTACACCGTTATGTCCTTCAGTTTAACCAATGCCCCAACCACCTTCTCTCGGTTAATGAACTCGGTCTTCATGGAGTATTTGGATAAATTCGTCGTAGTATACCTCGATGACATACTCATCTACTCCAAGAATGAAGAGGAACATGCCGAACATCTAAGGCTGGTATTGATGAAACTTTGAGAGCATCGCCTTTATGCCAAATTCTCCAAGTGTGAATTTTGGTTGCCAGAAGTGACCTACCTAGGCCATGTAATCTCTGGTAAGGGTATTGCTATCAATCTCGAGCGAGTTCAAGCTATCCTTGATTGGACTCCACCTGAGACGGTCAAGCAAGTTCGGAGCTTCCTTGGCTTAGCGAGCTATTGCAGTCGCTTTGTCGAGAATTTCTCCAAGGTTGCTAAACCTCTAACTGAACTCCTCAAGAAAGATAAAAAGTTCGAGTGGACTCCACAGTGCGAGTTCAGGTTTCAGGAACTGAAAAGACGCCTGACATCTGCTCCCGTACTGGTACCACCAGATTTCTCCAAGGACTTTGTTATCTATTGCGATGCCTCGCGACAAGGACTAGGTTGCATACTCATGCAGGATCGTCAGGTAATTGCCTATGCTTCACGGCAATTACACCCACATGAGGAAAACTATCCCACACATGATCTAGAGCTTGCAGCTGTAGTCCATGCACTTAAAACTTGGCGACATTACCTCCTCGGTAATCGCTGCGAGATCTTCACCGATCACCAAAGTTTGAAATATATCTTCACCCAACCAGATTTGAATCTCAGGCAAAGACGTTGGGTCGAGTTGATCTCAGATTACGACTTAGGAATAACCTACACCCCGGGCAAAGCCAATGTCATGGCCGATGCGCTAAGTCGTAAGTCCTATTGTAACAACCTAATGTTACAACAAAGTCAACCACTTCTCCATGAGGAATTTCGTAAGCTTAATCTGCACATTGTTCCTCGAGGATTCTTTTCCACCCTGGTGATGAAGCCTAATCTTATGGATCAGATCATAACCGCCCAACGGTATGATAAGGGCATATCCCGGATTAAGGAAAACATTGCTAGCAGAGTTGCTAAATGTTTTTCCATGGATGAGCGAGGTGTTGTCTTCTTCGAGAACCGCTTGGTGGTTCCCAAGAAACAACATCTACGCCAGTTGATTCTTAAGGAAGCTCATGAATCCCCTCTCACCATTCATCCCGGTAGTACTAAAATGTATCAAGACCTACGCCAGAGGTTTTGGTGGACTAGGATGAAGAGAGAAATTGCTCAATACATTGCTAGCTGCGATGTCCGTCGTCGTGTTAAAGCGGAGCATCAACGGCCTGCTGTCACCCTTCAACCTTTGGCTATTCCTGAGTGAAAATGGGATAAAATCAGTATGGATTTCATTACTGGGTTTCCCAGGACCAAGAGAGGGAATAATGCCATCTTCGTCGTGATCGACCGTCTTTCCAAGGTAGCCCATTTCCTACCTGTTCGTGAGAGTATCACCGCTAGCCAGCTAGCTGACTTGTACATCTCCCGAATAGTGTCTCTTCATGGTGTTCCATTGGAAATTAACTCAGACCGTGGGAGTCTCTTCACCTCTCGATTCTGAGAAAGTTTCCAAAATGCTATGGAAACTCGTCTCTCTTTTAGCACCACCTTCCACCCTCAATCAAGTGGTCAAGTAGAATGAGTCAATCAAATTCTGGAAGATATGCTCCGAGCCTCTGTCATCTCGTTCGGAATGGGTTGGGAGAAATGTCTTCCATTCACGGAGTTTGCTTACAACAATAGTTATCAAACTAGCTTGGGCAAGGCTCCTTTCGAAGTTCTCTATGGACGAAAATGTCAAACGCCTCTTAACTGGTCAGAAACCGAGGAAAGACAACTCTTTGGCCCGGATATGATTCAGGAAGTAGAAGAACAGGTTCGCGTTATTCGTGAGAAATTGAAAAAAGCCCAATCTCGTCAAAAGAGTCAATATGATCGTAAACATAAGCCTATGACTTATGAAGTCGACGAGAAGGCCTACCTCCGGGTTACTCCGTTAAAGGGAACCCATCGTTTCGGTATCAAAGGCAAATTGGCTCCTCGTTACATCGGACCCTTTCGCATTCTTGCCAAACCAGGAGAAGTTGCCTACCAATTGGAACTACCTTCGCATCTTTCCAGAGTTCACGATGTCTTCCACGTTTCTCAACTCAGGCGTTGCTTCGCGGATCCTATCCATGGAGTGGACCACGAAACGCTTGATCTACAAGATAACCTCTCATATCGGGAATATCCTGTTCGTATCCTTGATCAAGCCGAGCGTACCACTCGACGTCATAATATCAAGTTTCTCAAGGTTCAATGGTCACACCATTCCAAGAAAGAAGCCACTTGGGAAAGGGAGGATCGTCTTCGACTCGAGTACCCCACCTTCTTTCCGGAGGATCCTAAATCTCGGGACGAGATTCTTTTGAGTGGGGGTGAGTTGTCACACCCTAGCTAGTTCAAGCATTAGAGTGTGCATCATGTTTAAATTCCTTTTAAATTTGAAATGGGGATGACAGAAACCCCAGCACCCCCCGTGGAAACAACTAGGGTTTACTAAAAACTTTTTCAATGAACCTGAAATGCCCTTCTAAAAAGCCCACCCTTTTTGTTTTGGGTTAAAACCTTTGACAAAAAAGGTGCACTCTTTTCTAGGACATTCTGGATTTTTTGACTTAAATCATAAGTATTTGAATTTGGGCATTTAAATGCTATAAAATATTTTAAATGCTCAAATAATTCTGGAAATAAGTGTGGGCTGTTGGAAATAATCTAAACAAAGCCTATAATTATTTTCAGGATTTTTGTAAGTGCCTAAGTATTTTTAATAAAGCCACAAACTTACAGAAAAATAAAAAACAGAAATAAAAGAGGAGCAGGAAACTTACCTGGCCGCAGCCCACCTGGCAGCCCACCTGGCCGGCCCAGCACTGTGCTGGCCCATGCCAGCCAGCTGCTTCTCCCTCGCCAGGCAGGCACAGAGGTGACGCCGACGAGCACGAGCTCGCCACGGCGTCAGCTGCTTGCCGCCCGCGAGGCCAAGACACGTGGGCGAGCTCCACGTCGCCACCCCGACCCCGTGGACATCTCATTCGCCCCCTGCCTCTCTCCCTCGCTACCCCGAAACCATGGCCGACACAGCCGCCATCATCTTGCCGCCGTAGCCGCAGCCACCGTCGTCCATGTGTCACCCCACCGTGCCCACGAGCTTCGCAACATCTCCCTCGACCTCCTCGACGAGCCACGAGGCCTCGGACGCGCTGCAACACCGCCACTGCTGACGTTCCCCTCGTCGGTCACCGGAGATCGTTGTCAATGTTTTGCCGCCTTCCAAGCTTCCCCGAGCCCGCTTCGACGCCCGCTGCACTCACCGTGAGCTTCTCTCTCTTCTCCCCCTAGCCACATCGCTCAAGCTACCCTCTAACCCCGTTTGCCATCACGGCCGAGAGCTCGGCTCCGTCGGCCATGTCGCCGCCGTGGCCACAGGCGCGTAAGATCGATTTCGAGCGCGTCACCACACTCACCACATTCCCAGGAGCCTAACACGCCACTCCCCGCGCCTCGCCGTGCCCCGTAGCTTCGGGTTCATCCTCGCCCGAACTCCGGCGACCGCCAAGGTCGTCGCTGGCGTCGTTCCCGGCCTCCCCGAGCTCCACTTCCTCCACCAAACGACGTGGCTCGCTCCCCGTGTCACGTAGCTGCTCTCCGTCGTCAATTTGGTCGCCGGAGACGCAAAGCCGAGCTCCTCCGCCGCGTCTGTCATCGCCGGCGTCAAGCCGCCGGCGAGTTGACCACATCTGACCCGTGTGGGCCCAAGTTGACTCCCCCCTGAGTCTATGACAGGTGGGGCCGGTCTGCTAACTAGTTTAGGATTAGTCTTAACTAATTTTAATTAGTTTAGACACTGACATGTGGGCCCAGGCCCCACTGACAGCTAATTAGTGTTAATTTAATTCTGATAATTAGCTGAGTCACTGACAGACAGGGCCCACCAGTTAGGTTTGACCTGGCCGACCCAGTTGACCGCTGACGTCACACCTATGTCATGCTGACGCATTAATTCAATTACTGGAATTATTCTTATATAGGAAATTCCAGAAAATATCCAAAACTTCTAAAAATCATAGAAAATCAACCATAGCTCCAAATGCAAAGATTTATATATGAAAAATGATCAGAAAAATTCAATCTATCCATCTGTAATGGTTTCATGCATGACAAAACAAGTTAACCTTGATGTTTAAGCAGAATAAGGTAATGCACTAATAAGGCCATGTTTAATGAGCTAACATTTGAATCTTTGATTCAAATGAGTTCATCCCCTTCTGTTTTAGCTTGCATTAGGCCAAGACACTTTCATCTTGCCATGTCATAGCATGCATCATATTGTTGCATATTGCCATGTGTTGATTATGTTCGGTGTGATTTTCGTGGTAGGTTCTGCCTCCGAGGATAACCCCGAGTATCCGTCTGAAGGGCAGTACCCTACTACCACTACAACAGGCAAGCAACCCATTGATCATTCTGATACAACCCATGTTCTCGCTTCTGCTCTTGTTTACTGCATTAAGACAATGCGATTCAAACTGTTGTGTGCTACGGTAGTTGAACCCTTATCCTCTGCATGACCTGTCATTGCCACAGTAACTAGATGAAACCCACTAGCATGTGTAGGAGTTGATTGAGCCATGTACGTGATTCCTACCTTGCTATGCCTGCTATGCTTAGAGTTGTGTCAGGTCTGGTTCATCTGGGTGATGGGCTAGAGTGAAATGATTATGTCGGTAATGTGAGGGATGTGTGGAACATGTTTTGGTAAAGGTATCGATGAGAGGAAATGTAGGAGTACATGGTGGGTTGTTTCATTGAGGCCGTCCCTAAGAACTGAGATCTGTATGTGTGATTTTAAGATTCAGCTACTACCATGCATTGGGATCCTTAATTGACCCTCTCGGCTTCTTAAATACCCTAGTACTCTGTCCAGGAGTTGCAAATAGTTTCTGGTGTTTGTAGCTTATGTGTTGGCGGCCGTGCGTAGCGCTGACCCTAGGGGTGGGCTATGTTGCGGTAGATACACCGTGGCACGGTGTACCGAGTCACCTGTTTGGTGTCTCGGGAACCATGTTCACATTGTTCGGGGCCGTATGTGGAAACCTCGGCCGGACTCCCTGCGGATGGAACCTGGATAGGCGATGAACCTGGACTAGAGACTTGAGTGTTTAGGTATGCTGTGGCCGACACCCTCGTTGGGCCTCCGCTTGAAGGTTGCCGAGTACATGTCATGTAAACGGCGGTAAGTGGTGAAAGCGTGTATGAAGAAGTACACCCCTGCAGGGTATAAAACTATTCGAATAGCCGCATCCGCGGTAAAGGACTACTTGGTTGCCTATATAGTTCATAGACAAGTTAATGGTTACTACTAAAAGACTCAAGATAAGTGTGAGTACCGAGGATGGCCCTCTCGTAGGATGACGAGGGAGAATCCCCGGTGGAGTATTGTGTTGGTGAGTAGTGGACTCGTGTGCGAAAACTATTTTACTAGTGGAGTTCCGTAGGATAGCTTAGCCAAGAGTCAAAGCTGGCTTGCTGCAATAACCCCACCACCTTCTTGAGAATGAGCATGTATAGTAGGTTTTGTTGTAAGACTTGCTGAGTACCTTTGTACTCATGTTTGCTTAACTACTGTTTTCAGACGACAACACCGCCCCCTCCGATGGGTTCTACGTAGACCTTGACATCGACGAGTGACTAGTCACCCAGGTGGTGATCCTGGCCATGGAGGGCCCTATGTAGATAGACAGGCTTCGGAAGCCTTCTTGCTTTCTAGTGTCTATACTCAGACCATTTACTTCCGCTTGTGCTTGTATGTTTGTATGACTTGAGTGTCGGGTCATGTGACCCCTACCTGTATGAACATGTTATGTATGGCTCTCTGGAGCCTTTAAATAAAGTACTTGAGTTGTAGAGTTTTGTTGTGATGCCATGTTGTATGTACTCATATCGGGCATATTGTGTGTATGATTGAAATGCTTGGTATGAGTGGGATCCGACAATCTAGTTGTTTATCCTTGGCAGCCTTGCCCACCATGGCTCTGCCGCATTCTGCTTGTTGGCCGCCCACCACCTTCGGCTTGATATTTAAGGTCTTTAACCACAGGCCAAAGTGGGGCCGGATGCGGAGGAAAGCCTCACACACGACGATGAACGCCGAAATGTTGAGGACGAAGTTCGGGGCCAGATCATGGAAGTCCAGCCCGTAGTAGAACATGAGACCATGGATGAATGGATGGAGGGGAAACCCCAGTCTGCGGAGGAAGTGGTGGAGGAAGACTACCCTCTTGTGAGGTTCAGGGGTAGGAACGATCTGCCCCGCAGCGGGCAGACGATGCGCGATATTCGCGGCCAAGTATTCGGCTCCGCGTAGCTTCTTGATGTGTCCCTCCGTAATGGAGGAAGCCATCCATTTGCCGCCCGCTCTGGACATGATCGGAGAAGGTTGAGGGGAAGGATGTGGGCTTGGGCGTTGGAGCTCGAGTGCGCAAGAGTGGATGAGCAAGGAGGAAGCAGACGTGGGTAGAAAAAGGTTAAACCCTGTCCCTTTATAAGGGCGGCCGAAACTATGTGCCCCCACTAGCCTGGTAAAACTCGCTTATCCCCCAAGCGTCGTAATCGATGGCGCGGTTGGGTTACCCATGCCTGTATTGATGAGAATCCCGTAATAAGGGGGACACGATCTCTGCTTTGACAAGACGTGTCAAAATACTGCCTCGCGTTATGTGCGGGGCTAGTTAAAGGAAACGGTTCGAATAATCACTGGGCCATGGCATAATGTCACGTTGCCAAAACAAGTCAGCAGATTAGATTTGTGGAAATATTATTCTCTCTACGGTGGTATGTGGAACTTATTTTGCAGGGTCGGACACTATCCTTGTATTCAAATTCTTCTGTGGTGTATTCGGAGGGGGAACCCGCCTTGCAATGCCGAAGACAATACTGTGCGCCGGACTCATCGTCATTGAAGCCTGGTTCAGGGGCTACTGAGCGAGTCCTGGATTAGGGGGTCTCCGGACAGCCGGACTATATCCTTTGACCGGATTGTTAGACTATGAAGATACAAGATTGAAGACTTCTTCTCGTGTCCGGATGGGACTCTACTTGGCGTGGAAGGCAAGCTACGCAATATGGATATGTCTATCTCCTCCTTTGTAACCAACCTTTTGTAACCCTAGCCCCCTTCGGTGTCTATATAAACCGGAGGGTTTTAGTCCGTAGGACAAAATACAATCATACCATAGGCTAGCTTCTAGGGTTTAGCCTCTCTGATCTCGTGGTAGATCAACTCTTGTAATACTCATATCATCAAGAATAAATCAAGCAGGACGTAGGGTTTTACCTCCATCAAGAGGGCCCGAACCTGGGTAAAACATCGTGTCCCCTGCTTCCTGTTACCATCCGCCTTAGACGCAAAGTTTGGGACCCCCTACCCGAGATCCGCCGGTTTTGACACCGACACAAATCTTGGAGTGCCTTTGGGGTGCCCCCTACCCACGTATATAAAGGAGGGAGGAGGAGGAGGCCGGCCTAGGAGGGGCGCGCCTATAGCGGGAGTCCAACTAGGATTCTCAATCCTAGTTGGAGTCCCCTTCCTTTTCCAATAGGGGAGACAGGGAAGGAGTAGGAGAGGGAGAAGGAAAGAGAGGGGGCACTGCCCCCTCCCTAGTCCAATTCGGACTTGCCATGGGGGGCCAACCCTTGAGGCCCTTCTCTCCTTTCTCGTATGGCCCATTAAGGCCCACTACTTCCCCCGGCAAATTCCTGTAACTCTCCGGTACTCCGAAAAATACCTGAATCACTCGGAACCTTTCTGATGTTCGAATATAGCCTTCCAATATATCGATCTTTACATCTCGACCATTTCTAGACTCCTCGTCATGTCCGTGATCTCATCCTGTACTCCAAATAACCTTCGGTACATCAAATCACATAACTCATAATACAAATCGTCATCAAACATTAAGTGTGCGGACCCTATGGGTTCAGGAACTATGTAGACATGACCGAGACACATCTCTAGTCAATAACCAATAGCAGAACCTGGATGCTCATATTGGCTCCTACATATTCTACAAAGATCTTTATCGGTCAAACCGCATAACAACATATGTTGTTCCCTTTGTCATCAGTATGTTACTTGCCCGAGATTTGATCGTTGGTATCATCATAACTAGTTCAATCTCGTTATCGGCATGTCTCTTTACTTGTTCTGTAATGCAACATCCTGCAACTAACTCATTAGTCACATTGCTTGCAAGGCTTATAGTGATGTGCAGTACCGAGAGGGCCCAGAGATACCTCTCCGACAATCGGAGTGACAAATCCTAATCTCGATCTATGCCAACTCAACAAACACCATCGGAGACACCTGTAGAGCATATTTATAATCACCCAGTTACGTTGTGATGTTTGATAGCACACAAGGTGTTCCTCTGGTATTCGGGAGTTGCATAATCTCATAGTCATAGGAACATGTATAAGTCATGATGAAAGCAATAGCTATAAAACTAAACGGTCATTTATGCTAAGCTAACGGATGGGTCTTGTCCATCACATCATTCTCTAATGATGTGATCACATTCATCAAATGACAACACATGTCTATGGTCAGGAAACTTAACCATCTTTGATTAACGAGCTTGTCAAGTAGAGGCGTACTAGGGACACTCTGTTTTGTCTATGTATCCACACATGTACTAAGTTTCTGGTTAATACAATTCTAGCATGAATAATAAACATTTATCCTAATATAAAGAAATATAAATAACAACTTCATTATTGCCTCTAGGGCATATTTCCTTCACGCAGGTCACCAGCGGCAGGCGGCGGTCGCGAGTGCCTTGGAAGTTGGCGACGACGCGCTCGCGCACCTTGCCCCAGGAGGAGATCAATCCCGTAGGCAGGTTCAGGAGCCACGAGTGTGCGCCATCCTTGAGAGTCATGGGAAACCAGTTCGCCTTGACCTTCTCGTCGTCGTTGGCCGCCTCGATGCTCAGCTCGTAGAGCTGCAAGAACTCAGCAGGGTCGGGGGTGCCGTCATAGTGCGGAGGCTGGTCGGGCTTGAACTTGTCAAGCCAGACGACGCTACACAACTCGGGGGTGAAGGCGCGGCAACCTGCCATGGTCACTGGATCCCGCCGTGGAGGCGGAGCCCAGTCTTAGTACCCATGCGCCACCGCCACAGGCGGTGCACGATTCTGGCGTGGTGGTGCAGGGAGTGCATGAGCGTCTTCTTGCGGCCGAGGGATCTCTTGGCAGCTTCCCTCTTCGTGTGTGGGCGCCCTGCGCGGCGGGTCGCGTGTCTGGGGGCAAGGGTGGCATCTTGATGTGGAGGTGGTGGAGGCGCTCCATGGGCTACATCGCCCGCAGCTGGAGGTGGGCGAGGTAGTGAGAGAGACGGTGCGGGAGAGCCCCAGCGGCGCTGACGAGCTCGGCGATGCGGTCCAGCCAGTCTTCGTATAGGTCGTCGACCGGGCAGTAATGCACGAGCTCGCGTGCCATGAGCAGCGCGGCCTGCATGTCTGTGGGTGCGCGACGAGTGTGGGACGACGAGTTGGCCGGAGTCAGCGGCGGGGTGGCGGTGCGTCCGTCCCGCCGCACAGAGGGGTGCAGCGATGAGGCTTGCTGCTCGTTTCCCGCCGGGCCGGTAGCGGCGTTGGCAGCGGGTGATGAAGAACAGCGGGGAGGTCCACCAACAGGCGTCGTCTGAGCGAGGCGAGCGGCAAGGGCGGCCCGTCGCTCAGCACGGGCTCGGCGAGCATCGGCCATGGATGCGGCCGAGCAGTGGTATGTCGATCGAGGGAAGAAAGGCTTCAATGCACCCCTACCTGGCGCGCCAAATGTTAGATTGCGGGTTCTGGCTAACCCTTGAGGTTTGAACTCTGGGGTGCGCACGAAGAACTCTCTCTCCCTAGTTCGCTCGCTCAACGATCTCACGGCCTAGCTCGACGAACCCAAGGAACAATAGACACGAGGATTTATACTGGTCCGGGCCACCTTGCAGTGTAACACCCTACTCCTGTGTGGTGTTGATGGATTGCCTCAAGGGCTAAGGATGAACTAGTACAATGGATGAACAGCCTCAAGAGAAGAGGTGTTCTAGAGCTCGGCGAGCTGGTGGATATGAGAGGGAATGGATCCGATCCAGGATGAGTCAATCCTCCCCTATGGTGGTGGCTAGTCCTATTTATAGAGGCCCTGGTCCTCTTCCCAAATGTTAGGCGGGAAGGGATCCCACAACGGCCAATTTTGAAGGGAGACAACTAGTACAAGTTGTCCTGACAAAAGGTGGTCTTTGCTTGCCAAAGGCTCTGGTGGTGACGCTGTTGTGGGATCCATGGTGACCTCAGTCCTGTAGTCCTGCTGGTCTTCGTCTTGTTGCACTGATATGGAAACCTTTGCCTGATGCCTCGGGACTCCTCGCCTGTGCCTGCCTCTTTAGCACGAAAGAGGAAACTGGTACACTGCACCCGCTGGTGCCCACCTGGCCTTGGTCGTCACGGCTCACGTCATGTGAACCTCGCGAGGTGCCCCTTGCATAGTGATCTCCGCTCCTTGGAAGCCAGCCTAGTGAGGCTGCTCCCAAGGAGGTCTTGGTGTCGTCCGCCTCGTGAGGCTTAGCCCCTCACGAGGGTGTTGAGTGGTTGGTTTTGAAGATGGGTCGTAGCAGGCCGTTGGTGGAGCCACACACAAGCCCGCAGGCAGGCAAGTCTGGGCACCCCCGGTCCCAGAACGGACATGATCCACTCCTGGATTACATTGGTACCTCCCTGCTAAACTTATAGCAAGGCACACATCGGGTCTGGTACACAGCATTGCATACATGATAGTGGCTGAGGCATAGGGAATGACTTTCATTTTCTCTCTATCTTCTGTAGTCGTCGGGCATTGAGTCTGACTCAATTTCACACCTTGTAACACAGGCAAGAGCCCTTTTTTGACTGATCCATTTTGAACTTCTTCAAAACTTTATCAAGGTATGTGCTTTGTGAAAGTCCAATTAAGCATCTTGATCTATCTCTATAGATCTTGATGCCCAATAAATAAGCGACTCCACCAAGGTCTTTCATTGAAAAATTCTTATTCAAGTATCCTTTTATGCTATCCAGAAATTCTGTATTATTTCTAATCAAAAATATGTCATCCACATATAATATTCGAAAGGCTACAGAGCTCCCACTCACTTTCTTGTAAATAT
The DNA here is from genome assembly GCF_002162155.2 of Triticum dicoccoides. NCBI lineage: Eukaryota > Viridiplantae > Streptophyta > Magnoliopsida > Poales > Poaceae > Triticum > Triticum dicoccoides. Next base: position 253,195,859 of record NC_041380.1, read on the forward strand.
AGGCTTCTCCAAAAGTCTGTATAAAACCATATGATTTGATCACACTATCAAAACATATATTCCAACTCCGGGAGGCTTGCACCAGTCCATAAATGGATCGCTGGAGCTTGCACACTTTGTTAGCACCTTTAGGATCAACAAAAGCTTCTGGTTGCATCATATACAACTCTTCTTTAAGATATCCATTAAGGAATGTAGTTTTGACATCCATTTGCCAAATTTCATAATCATAAAATGCGGCAATTGCTAACATGATTCGGACAGACTTAAGCATCGCTATGGGTGAGAAGGTCTCATCATAGTCAACTCCTTGAACTTGTCAAAAAACCTTTCACAACAAGTCGAGCTTTGTAGACAGTAAAATTACCATCAGCGTCAGTCTTCTTCTTGAAGATCCATTTATTCTCTATGGCTTGCCGATCATCGGGCAAGTCAACCAAAGTCCACACTTTGTTCTCATACATGGATCCCATCTAAGATTTCATGGCCTCAAGCCATTTCGTGGAATCTGGGCTCATCATCGCTTCCTCATAGTTTGTAGGTTCGTCATGGTCTAGTAACATGACTTCCAGAATAGGATTACCGTACCACTCTAGTGTGGATCGTACTCTTGTTGACCTACAAGGTTCGGTAGTAAATTGATCTAAAGTTTCATGATCATCATCATTAGTTTCCTCACTAATTGGTGTAGGAATCACTTGAACTGATTTCTATGATGAACTACTTTCCAATTCCGGAGAAGGTACAATTACCTCATCAAGTTCTACTTTCCTCCCACTCACTTCTTTCAAGAGAAACTCCTTCTCTAGAAAGGATCCGTTCTTAGCAACGAATATCTTGCCTTCGGGTATGTGATAGAAGGTGTACCCAATAGTCTCCTTGGGATATCCTATGAAGACACATTTCTCTGATTTGGGTTCGAGCTTATCAGGTTAAAGATTTTTCACATAAGTATCACAACCCCAAACTTTAAGAAATGACAGCTTAGGTTTCTTGCTAAACCACTGTTCCTATGGTGTCGTCTCAACGGATTTAGATGGTGCCCAATTTAACGTGAATGCAACCGTCTCTAAAGCATAGCCCCAAAACGATAGCGGTAAATCGGTAAGAGACATCATAGATCGCACCATATCTAATAAAGTACGGTTACGACATTCGGACACACCATTACGATATGGTGTTCCAGGTGGCGTGAGTTGCGAAACTATTCCACATTGTTTCAAATGAAGACCAAACTCATAACTCAAATATTCACCTCCATGATCAGATCGTAGAAACTTTATTTTCTTGTTACGATGATTTTCCACTTCACTCTGAAATTCTTTGAACTTTTCAAATGTTTCAGACTTATGTTTCATTAAGTAGATATACCCATATGTTCTCAAATCATCTGTGAAGGTTAGAAAATAACGATACCCGCCATGAGCCTCAACACTCATCGGACCGCATACATCAGTATGTATTATTTCCAACAAGTCAGTTGCTCGCTCCATTGTTTCGGAGAACGGAGTCTTAGTCATCTTGCCCATGAGGCATGGTTCGCAAACATCAAGTGATTCCAAAATCCCATCAGCATGGAGTTTCTTCATGCGCTTTACAACAATATGACCTGAACGGAAGTGCCGCAAATAAGTTGCACTATCATTATTAACTTTGCATCTTTTGGCTTCAAAATTATGAATATGTGAATCACTACAATCGAGATTCAACAAAAATAGACCACTCATCAAGGGTGCATGACCATAAAACATATTACTCATATAAATAGAACAACCATTATTCTCTAATTTAAATGAATAACCGTCTCGCATCAAACAAGATCCAGATATAATGTTCATGCTCAACGTTGGCACCAAATAACAAGTATTTAGGTCTAAAACTAATCCTGACGGTAGATGTAGAGGTAGCGTGCCGACAGCTATCACATCGACTTTGGAACCATTTCCCACATGCATCGTCACCTCGTCCTTAGCCAGTCTTCGTTTAATATGTAGCTCCTGTTTCAAGTTGCAAATATGAGCATTAGTAAGGTACACAGAAATAACATGTATATCAAATATACCTTTCACTTTGCCATCCTTCTTATCCGCCAAATATTTGGGGCAGTTCTGCTTCCAGTGACCAGTCCCTTTGCAGTAGAAGCACCCAGTTTCAAGCTTAGGTCCAAACTTGGGCTTCTTCCCTTGAGCAGCAACTGCCTTGCTGTTCTTCTTGAAGTTCCCCTTCTTCCTTTGCCCTTTTTCTTGAAACTAGTGGTCTTGTTCACCATCAACACTTGATGCTCCTTCTTGATTTCCACCTCCGTAATCTTTAGCATTGAGAAGAGCTCGAGAATTGTTGTAACATCCCAAAATTCTAAATTTTGGAATGTTATATTAAATAAATATTTGTGTTTGTTTGTTTGATTGAATGTTTGATTGATTGACCGAAAGTGAGTGAAATTTGAAACTTTTGAGAGTTTAATGAGAGGGAATGAAATGACTTTCCCAAAACCTTCACCTTGCATTTTGATCCCTAGGAATTCAAATTAATTTCATCACAAAACCCTAGAGTGAAGATGATATGACTTCTTCCATTCAAAGAAATGAAAAGGGGTTTGAAAAGATTTGAATTCCATCTGAAAGTATTTCAAATTTGAAACTTTATGCAACTCAATGATTTCTACGAGAGAAGATAAAATGACTTCTTCAATTATATCAAATATGAGTTGGAAGTTACAAACAATCAAATTAAAAGTCATTTGGAAGTATTTTGAAACTCCCTTTCAATTTGGAATTATTTGGATTTTATTCAAATTATTTTTCTCCTAAAAATAAATAAATGGAAAAACCAGGGTTAAATGATTCCCTTCAATGGAAAATTAGGAGAAAATAAATTTGAAATCATTTTGGTATTCTAAAAATGATTTTATTGAGTTTTATTGCAATAGTGGTGTTGTTTGAATTTTTTTGATTTTTTTAAATTTTGTTTGAACTTGATAAATAGTTCATGCTGTAGGAATTATGTTTGTGAAAATTTTGATATATTATAAGCCTATATAAAAATGTGTTTTTATTTGTTTTGTTTCTTTTGTCATTGTTTTTTTTCTTACTAAAAAACAAAGCTGCGTCCGCCAGGCAGGCCAACCGGCCCACCCAGCAGGCCAGGCGAGACCATAGCTCGAACAGCGCCAACCGGCCCACCTCCACACCTCTCGCACCCGAAGGCGTTTCTCCTCGGTCGCCCGACCCCTCGCTCGCCTCCTGCTACCGCTGACGCATAGACCCCACTGCCAGATCGCCCCGCCCGCATCCTCTTCTTCCTCCTCCTGCAAGCCACGCAGGGCATCGCCGCCGCCGGAATCCCAAACTTCTCGGGATCGCGATCTCCCGATTTGCCCCCTCCTCCAAGAAACCCTCCCCCTATATATACCCCTCCTCCTCATCCATTTACGCCCTAAAGACGCCCCGAACCCCTCTCCATTGCCTGCAATCCCTCGCCGAAACCCGAGCGCCGCCGTGCACATTATCGCCCTAGCTCTCCACTACGACCACCTCATCGCCGTCCGAACCCACCACCGAACCCCCCTCGCTCGCCCGCACCTCCCCGTGCCCTCGCCCTCGCCCGAAACCCACCGGAGCACCACCAACGTCGACCACCCGACGCCATCTTCGCCTCGACCTCACCGCCGTTTGACTCTGTTGTCTCCAAAGCCGCTACCGACCACCGCCGAGCTCGCCATCCAGCGCCTCGTCGTCTGGTGCTCTTCCCCGACGCGGACGACCACGGGAGCATCGCCACCGTCGACCACAGCCACCACCGTCGTCGTCGGAGTTCCACCGCCGCCGTTGTGAGCTCTCCTTCTCTCCTCCCCGTCCGATCTTAATCTAACGATGTAGATTAGATCCCGCGAACAGTTAGGTTTATTTTTGTTAGAGCGGGTTTTAGTCACAGTTTTTCTTCGGTTTAGATCTAACCGGCCGATTGGTTTAGTTTATTTGATCGCTCGTACGTGTTTTAGTTAGGAATTGACCGAGCGCAGTTTAGCGTCGGATCGCACATCCTCTAGCCCAGTAGCAGCCTCACGCGTAGCTAGTGCTCGATTGTTTTTTTTGTTTTTTTATTTCGTTTCTGTTTCGAAAACAGAATAGTTCTGTTTTTAGAAAATCAATATCTTTTAGGTTTTAAGTCCAAATTGAGTGATTCTTTTTGCATTAGATTCAAAATTTCTTGAAGTTTCTGTTTGTGCCATTAGTTTTCAAATTTATATAGTTTAAATTCGAATTATTTCAAATATGCTTCAAACACTATTTTGGCTCTAGTTTGAGTTCTAGAATATATTTTAAGTTGATTCTTTTTGCTCCTGGTCACTAGGACCTTTGACTATCCAGTAGTGTTGAGTATTTCATTTTAGTCTATTTTTAATTAGGGTTTTAGGCAAAACAGTATTGTTTTCTATGTTGTGTAGTTCTTGTTTTGCTTGTAACTTAGTAAGTTTTGTTTAGATTTAATTGATTCTTTTCGCAAAGTTTTGTTGATTGAAATATACATATGTTAGACTTCAGTACATAATTTTAGAAATTATTATTTTTTTAGTTTTGCTACTGTTTAGGATTTCAGTTTAGCATAGCTAGTATAGTGTATGTAATAGCTAGTATTGTAGTTATTTTTGCTAGAAATTATTTTAGATAATTTATTTCTGTTGTTTTAATGGAAATAGACTTTATTTTCTGTTAAGAAATTGTTTAGATTAATTTAGTGTGGTTATGAAAGTTATTGGTTCATAGTGTGTTGGTTTTCCCTAGTTTTCTTTAAAGTTTTCTTTGGATATTTAATTTTGGTCTTCTTTGATTTCATTATTATTTTCTTTATTTATTTTATTTAGTTGAGTGTTATTTTGATTGATAGTATTGATTGCTAGAATTGATTGCTTATGTGAATACTACGTTTGATTATATAGATTCCAACAGAGTGACGAATAGTTCTACAAGTCATTATTTTTGAGAGTGTATTTATCTTCATCAACTTACCAGGCAAGTTCACTTTGACCATGTTTTCCATACCTTTGTTTATTTGCATGTAGTAGCACCCTTTCAACAATCCCTCCAGTAGTGTTATTGAATCTTGTAGTTGGGTAGAATGCATGAGGTAGAAACCCATCTCCCTGTTACCAAACCCGGGACGTTATATATTTTTAACGCTACGCTATAGTAGACGGGGTTTGGTATGAGTGCATGAGAGTGGTGTGAAGAAGGAGGACTCTACGTCAATGGCGACAACTTCATGATGGCACCGGCAAGGACTGCATCTTCAGGACTCCTCAAGATTTCGAGACTCGAGACAAGAATTCAATACACACTATTGAGTGAAGGACGGTTGACGGGCACCCTGGAGAAACCAGTGGTTGGCCGGGATGCATGGAGAAGCGCCATGACATCTTGCGGAAAGCTTCACCCAGACTCAAAGAGACGGAAGAATACTTCATGCTCGGAAGCTTACCTGTGCAACCACAAGTCACAGTGGGCTCTGGCTTGGTTGACCTTAGTTGTGACTCTGGCTAGGACGGTGCTAGCATATGTAGAACTACGGTAGGATTGGATGAGCATCGGACAGTGGTCAGAGGAACTCTTAGGAAGACCATGTTTCGGTCATCTTGTTCTCAAACACCCTGAAGTGCGAGAATGTAAAGAGAGGGATCGAATCTTGCGGGTAAAGTGTACAAACCTCTGTAGAGGGTTAAAACCTAATTGATTAGCCATGTCCCCAGTTACGGACAATTTGAGCCTCTGGACTTGGATCTATCTCGGAACTCTCAACACCGGACTGATAATTTAATTGTGGGCAACTTATGATGATTTGGGTATGAGACATCGGTTGGCGGAACCATGTCATGATAGAAAACTCCGTAGTACAGACTCCTGATATTCCTTTGTTGTAGGGAAAATAAAACCAGCTTTTACGCAAAAACATCAGAACAGAGAGCCACAAAGCCATATTGCATATAGAATAGTATTATCATCTACTTTCTCATGTTGTGATCTTGCCGGTACATTCAATGTACTAACCTACACGGCTACAACATCTCATGTTGCAGATATGTTTCTTCTGACGAGTAAGAGTACGGTGCAGGGTTACGGTCTACACTCAACCTGCCGATGGCGTTGATGGGACTCCACGCCCGATTGTTTGTTTTCGTTGAGACTTATGAGGTATATATCAGTTTTACGTTATTTGTACATGTGATTGCACTTTGATATATACATTGATGTACTGTGTGTGCCAGCATACCGATCCAGGGATGGCACAGATACACAGAGGCTTGACCGTCTGAGGTCGGGTCGCTACAATTATCTTTTCTATCCCTTGCATATTATAGTTCATCACGAAGCCTTTATAGCTTGGTGGCAGTGATTGAAGAACTCTATCAATGACACTATCGTCGGGAAGATTAACTCCCAGCTGAGTCAAGTGGTTATGGTACCCAAACATTCTGAGTATGTGTTCACTGATAGAACTATTCTCATCCATCTTGCAGCTATAGAACTTGTTGGAGACTTCATATCTCTCAACTCGGGCATTTGCTTGAAATATTACTCCTGGAACATCTCATATGCTCCATGACATTCAAAACGTCTTTGAAGTCTCGATTCTAAACCGTAAAGCATGGCACACTGAACTATCGAGTAGTCATCAGCTTTGCTCTGCCAGACATTCATAACGTCTGGAATTGCTCCTGCAGCAGGTCTTGCACCTAGCGGTGCTTCCAAGACGTAATTCTTCCGTGCAGCAATGAGGATAATCCTCAAGTTACGGATCCAGTCCGTGTAGTTGCTACCATCATCTTTCAACTTAGCTTTCTCTAGAAACGCATTAAAATTCAAGGGAACGGTAGCACAGGCCATTGATCTACAACAACATAGATATGCAAAAAAACTATCACGTACTAAGTTCATGATAAATTAAAGTTCAATTAATCATATTACTTAAGAACTCCCACTTAGATATACATCCCTCTAGTCATCTAAATGATCACGTGATCCATATCAACTAAACCATGTCTGATCATCACGTGAGATGCAGTAGTTTTCAATGGTGAACATCACTATGTTGATCATATCTACTATATGATTCACGTTCGACCTTTCGGTCTCAGTGTTCCGAGGCCATATCTGCATATGCTAGGCTTGTCAAGTTTAACCTGAGTATTCCGCGTGTGCAAAACTGGCTTGCACCCGTTGTATGTGAACGTAGAGCTTATCATACCCGATCATCACGTGGTGTCTCGGCATGACGAACTGTAGCAACGGTGCATACTCAGGGAGAACACTTATACCTTGAAATTTAGTGAGGGACCATCTTATAATGCTACCGCTGTACTAAGCAAAATAAGATGCATAAAAGATAAACATCACATGCAATCAAAATATGTGACATAATATGGCCATCATCATTTTGTGCCTTTGATCTCCATCTCCAAAGCACTGTCATGATCTCCATCGTCATCGGCTTGACACCTTTATCTCCATCGTAGCGTCGTTGTCGTCTCACCAACTATCACTTCTACGACTATCACTACCGCTTAGTGATAAAGTAAAGCAATTACATGGCGATTGCATTTCATACAATAAAGCGACAACTATAAGGCTCCTGCCAGTTGCCGATAACTTTTACAAAACATGATCATCTCATACAACAATTTATATCTCATCACATCTTGACCATATCACATCACAACATGCCCTGCAAAAACAAGTTAGACGTCCTCTACTTTGTTGTTGCAAGTTTTACGTGGCTGCTACGGGCTTCTAGCAAGAGCCGTTCTTACCTACGCATCAAAACCACAACGATTTTTCATCAAGTGTGTTGTTTTAACCTTAAACAAGGACCGGCCATAGTCAAACTCGATTCAACTAAAGTTGGAGAAACAGACACCCGCCAGCCACCTATGTGCAAAGCACGTCGGTAGAACCAGTCTCATGAACGTGGTCATGTAATGTCGGTCCAGGCCGCTTCATCAACAATACCGCCGAATCAAAGTACGATGTTGGTGGTAAGCAGTATGAATATTATCGCCCACAACTTTTTGTGTTCTACTCGTGCATATCATCTACGCATAGACCTGGCTCGGATGCCACTGTTGGGGAAGATAGCATGCAATTTCAAAAAAATCATACGATCATGCAAGATCTATCTAGGAGATGCATAGCAACGAGATGGGGAGAGTGTGTCCACGTACCCTCGTAGACCGAAAGCGGAAGCGTTAGATTAACGTGGTTGATGTAGTCGAACGTCTTCACGATCCAATCGATCCAAGTACTGAACGTACGGCACCTCCATGTTCAAGACACGTTCAGCTCGATGACGTCCCTTGAACTCTTGATCCAGTAGAGGGTCGAGGGAGAGTTTCGTCAGCACGACGGCGTGGCGACGGTGATGGTGATGTGATCCGCGCAGGGCTTCGCCTAAGCACTACGACGCTATGACCGGAGGAGTAAACTATGGAGGGGGTCACCGCACACGGCTAAGAAACAACTATTGTGTCCTTGGGGTGCCCTCCTACCCACGTATATAAAGGAGGGGGGAGGAGGAGGCCAGCCCAAGGGGGGCGCGCCAAGAGGGGGGAGTCCTACAAGGACTCTGTTCCTAGTAGGATTCGGCCCCCTCCTTCCTTCCAACAGAGAGGGGAAAGGGGAGCCGCGCCCCCCACCCCTTGTCCAATTCAGATTGGGCTTGGGCGGCGCTACCTCCTATGGCAGCCTCCCTCTCTCCTCTATGGCCCAATAGGCCCATTAACTTTCCCCGGGGGTTCCGGTAACCTCCCGGTACTCCAAAAAATCCCTGGTCTTCTTCGGAACCATTCTGGTGTTTGTATATAACCTTCCAATATATCAATCTTTACCTCTCGACCATTTCGAGACTCCTCATCATGTCTGTGATATTATCCGGGACTCCGAACAAACTTCGGTCACCAAAACACATAACTCATAATACAAATCATCATCGAACATTTAATCGAGAACTATGTAGACATAACCGAGACACATCTCTGGTCAATAACCAATAGCGGAACCTGGATGCTCATATTGGCTCCTACATATCCTACGAAGATCTTTATCAGTCAAACCGCATAACAACACACGTCATTCCCTTTGTCATCGGTATGTTAGATTCGATCATCGGTATCCTCATACCTAGTTCAATCTCGTTACCGGCAAGTCTCTTTACTTGTTTCGTAATGCATCATCCTGCAACTAACGCATTAGTTACATTGCTTGCAAGGCTTATAGTGATGTGCATCACCGAGAGGGCCCAGAGATACCTCTTCGATACTCGGAGTGAGAAGTCCTAATCTTGATCTATGCTAACTCAACAAACACCTTCGGAGACACCTGTAGAGCATCTTTATAATCACCTAGTTATGTTGTGATGTTTGGCACACAAGGTGTTCCTCTGGTATTTTGGAGTTACACAATCTCATAGTCAGAGGAATATGTATAAGTCATGAAGAAAGCTATAGCAATAAAACTAAACAATCATAATGCTAAGCTAACGGATGGGTCTTGTCCATCACATAATTCTCTAATGATGTGATCTTGTTCATCAAATGACAACACATGTCTATGGTCGGGAAACTTAACCATCTTTGATTAACGAGCTAGTCAAGTAGAGGCATACTAGGGACACTCTGTTTTGTCTATGTATTCACACATGTACTAAGTTTCCGGTTAATACAATTCTAGCATGAATAATAAACATTTATCATGATATAAGGAAATATAAATAACAACTTTATTATTGCCTCTAGGGCATATTTCCTTCAAAATCCTAATCTCGATCTATGCCAACTCAGCAAACACCTTTGAAGATAATTGTAGAGCATCTTTATGATCACCCAGTTATGTTGTGACGTTTGATGGAACACAAGGTATTCCTCCGGTATCCGGGAGTTGCATAATCTCATAGTCGAAGGAATATGTATTTGACATGAAGAAAACAATAGCAATAAAACTGAATGATCATTATGCTAAGCTAACGGATGGGTCTTGTCCATCACATCATTCTCCTAATGATGTGATCCCGTTATCAATGACCACTCATGTCCATGGTTAGGAAACCTTAACCATCTTTGATCAACGAGCTAGTCTAGTAGAGGCTTACTAGGGACATGTTGTTTGTTTATGTATTCACACATGTATTTAAGTTTCCGATCAATATAATTATAGCATGAATAATAGACCTTTATCATGAATAAGGAAATATAAAATAACAACTTTATTATTGCCTCTAGGGCATATTTCCTTCAGGATTCCCGCAGGCCACGGGGCCATTGATGTGGCGATGCGGCTGTTGGTCGCGGAGCGGCGTGGCGGTGCTGGTGGCCGGCGGCGCCCGTGCGACCCAGATCTAGGCCCTTTCGGGCTCCATGCTGGGATGGGCCGGCGGATCTGTGTGTGGCGGCGCTGCTCCCCGGTGCAGTGGCGAGGAGGCGGTGGTCTACGAGCGGTGGTGGCTTCGTTGACCGGAGAGCTGCAGCGCGACGGCAGGGGCTGTCCGGACCCTTTTGGGTCTAGCCGGGCTATGCGCCTCATAAGCCCTTGTCCGTGTGTCTAGTCGGCTCCACGGCTGCGGCAGAGGATGTCCCCTCCCGTCGACTGAGTTGCGGATGCCCCTGAGCCCACTATCTCTTCTCCATCCTCCAGGTCTCGTGTCGGTGGCCTCAGGGAGACGGCGAAACTGGTTCGGCGACCGTGGTGGCACAGACTGGTGGGTGGCGATCTGGGCGGTGCACTTTGGATCATCCGGGATGGTGGTGGGGGTTTGGGTCAGGAGGAATCCCCGGCGACTCATCCGGCCCTGATGCGATGACGCCTGCGGACGCCGTCGGACCTTCCTGAAGGACGCCGGATACATCCTCCCCCCTGCCCCCCACGTACCGTGGGAAACACTAGGACTTGTCCGGGCAACAACGGCGTCATCGTCGCCTCCTTCTTGAAGGTGTTGCTTGGTACACGACGCTTCGGAGAGTTTGGTGCATGGTGGTACTTCTCCGGAGGGTGCAACGGTAGCTGATCATCTTCGTTTCGTTGAGCTGCCGTGGTCGGCTTTTGTTTCTTGTTCTTTTTCTCTATTTTTTTCCTTTGGGCTTGTTTGTGTTGACCCCAGCTAGCTGGCTGTATCAGATGTTATTTTATAATATAAAACGGGGGAAATCCTTTATCGCCAGTAGCTAGTGAACTAGTACGTACTCCCTCCGTCCCAAAATACTTGTCATCAAAATTAATAAAAAAAAGGAATGTATCTAAAACTAAAATACATCTAGATACACCCCCTTTTATTCATTTCGATGACAAGTATTGCCGGACGGAGGGAGTAGTTTATAGCTAGCTATATACCAAGAAACACTAGCAGTATGTGTAAAGCTAGGCGCCTAGGTGTGTAGTCCGTGCGCTTCAAAAAAATCAACTGACCCTGAAACTATTTTCAGGCGACTGGCATATAGCCACGCTATATCTCTACTTCTAATGTCTTAGTTGGTAGTCTCGCCTCACTCCCACATCATTCCACCACTCTTATCTTTCTCCCATCTTTCACAATGGCATACTTGGGCCGGCCCATTAACGTGTTCGTCCATGCAAGCTCTGGACACCATCCTCCGGACGCCCCGACGCGTGCACTCCTCGGGTCCTCGTGTCGCCGTTCTCTTCTTCTCCCCGATCTCCTCGCCCTGCCCGATGACGCCGACTCCCCCAGGCACTGTCCGATGTCCGCGAGTCCTTGGTGGCCTGCCGCCGCCGTCACATCCGAGGTGCATAGGGGCCGGAATTTGCACCACCGCCGCTCGACCCCCCTCCCCTGCC
>NC_041380.1:253207861-253261739 GCF_002162155.2 Triticum dicoccoides
ACCATCATGAGTTGAGGAAGAGCACCATAAGGGAGGGGTTAGAAGGAGAGAGGTCGGGTCTGAATCTGGTAGGTTCCACCGCACTGCAAGGATGATCCATAGCTGGTTGCGGACGATCACCTGCGAGGACGATCCATGCCAGTCGGGGATGATCAGTTCCATCGCACTGCGAGGAGATAATCCATGACCGGTCAGGGATGGTCACCTGTGGCGCGCATGTGATTTCTGTGAAGCATGTTGAACAGAAATTCCACTAAGTCATATCCGGATGTAGTGTCTGACGTCAAAAAAGCAGGGTATGTATGTTGGGGAAGTAGAGTGTCTAGTGGTAGTTGGCAATTGGACAAGGCGCACATGAATTGCATGTGGCTGGCTGCTAGCAGGTATTGCCCAGACTGCACAATAAATTTATTAGTAATGGAAATGTAGTGTGTAGTTACTGAACTGAATTTACTACAGTGGAGTTGTGGGATACTCCAATGAAGAAAGTGTAGTCATCTATCTATCTATCATGTGCCCACCGCCAATATAATAAGCCGTGTTCGCACACGAACACGTCACCGTGTACCTCCAACGCTGAGGGTGATGCACCACAGCTTACATCGAAGGAGACCCGTTCGGAAGCGCGGTACGCAAGCAATCCGGCGGGTACTTTTCAGGACCCGAAACCCCACACGCTCGGGAGGGACCTCGTTTGGACGTGCGGTGGCTATGAGCTGCCATAGGTCAGTTCGCCTACCCCTAGAGCCTCAAGGATCGCTGCCCTTCAATATGAAGAACGAATGAAGAACGAGAGAGAAAGAACAAGGGAGAGATGTAAAACTAGGGTAAAAAGTAGATGGGTTTTGCGATTGTGTGTTGTTGTTCAATCCCGTCACCCCTTAGGTATATAAGAGGCGGCTGAACTTCCTGTGCAAGGAAAATGCTTGGATTCACGCCCAAAACCCTAATCAAATTCGGATTGGTTTTGTCCAAACTTTCCAAAACTGTTCGGTTTAAACTGGCTGCACCTTGCGGGTCTTTTTTTGATAGTAAACAATCTCGAATGAAAATGCGCCCGAAAGCATATTTACTCGTTTCGACGAGACGAACAACTTTCATGTTGAACGTTTTTCGATTCGAGGCCATCTTCAGGGCCGAATCGCTCGCGCTACCCATCAGACATCATGTCTGGTGGGGCGCGCCATATGTAGCCTCGTGGCAGGGCTGCATTCGAATGGCTTTTGTTAGGAGGGAGAGATGTATTTGGTGGAATAGTTGTTGTATTGGTTGAGCCTGGTGGGCATGTATATAGGAGTACAATCATATACTTGGAGTACAAGACAAGTCAGAACAAATCCTAGTCTATCTCGTCTTTCCTAAAAAACATTATACTCAACATCCCCCGCAGTCACAACGGTAGCGACGCAGACGGTGAGACTGGAGAAGAATCCGAAGGCAAGCCAACGGACACCCTCCCACAGTCGTAATGGTCGACGCATCACGGAGTTGTGGCTGGAGTGGCATCTGAAGAGGTTGCTCAAGCAAAGCGGTAGCCCTTTGTGTCGTTGTCGAGGTAGCCGAGAGCGTGGGTGGTGGAGCCATGGTCGAGGTAGCCATGCGAAGAATGTCGTGGTCGATGTCGAGTCGGGGTAGCTGGTGTCGAGGAAGTTGTCGTGGAGCCGCGGGTGCAAAAAGGCGCCGAGTTAGCCATGGGAGCAGTAGTGGTGTGCCGGGGAGAAGACGTTGTTGACGACGCATCGCGCCGGGGTTGCCAAGCCCGGGGACATATCGTAGACGAAGGCACACACAAGTGGTGCCAGCACCGGGCATGCGGAGACGGACGAAGGCAAAGTTGACGAAGCACCGCACAAGGCTTGCCAGGCCCGAGGACACGTCGTGGATGAAGGCATGCTTGAATGTTGCCAGCACCGGGCATGCGTATACGGGGACCTGCAAAAGATGTACGCCATGTCGAAGAAGTCGGAGAAGCAAGAAGATAAGGACTCGGCAACGGTTGCAGCGCCAACTGGCGCGGGGCCGATGTCGCATGCGGTTGTCAGAGTAGACGAAGTAGACGAAGTGGTCGAGGTAGATGACGATGACGCTGGCGACGGGCTAGTGTTGGACGAAGACGAAGGGGTTGGACGGGCAGCGGCGGCGGCTACGGGGGTAGTCGCGGCGGCGACCGAAGAAGAGTGGTGGCGGCGGCCTGACGGCGGCGGCGGCTAGGTTAGGAGCGCGACGGCGATGCTCGAAGGAGGCGAAGAACCCGACAGCGTGATGAAGACTGGCGTAGACAGTGGCGTTCCCGCGCCTAGGGAGGCGGCGCGATGCTTACCACATAGAAGTCGACGCTATCGGATTTCGGGTTCCAGCAAAACCCTTGAGGTTCAAACACTGGGGTGCGCACGAAGATCTCCTCCCTCTCTAGTTCGCACACTCAATGATCTCACGGCCTAGCTTGACGAACCCAAAGAACACGAGACACAAGATTTATACTGGTTCGGGACACCATTGTGGTGTAATACCCTACTCCAGTGTGATGTGGTGGATTGCCTCTTGGGCTAAGGATGAACAGTTACAAGGGAAGAACAGCTTCCTGAGGAGAGGTGTTCTCGTGCTTGGTGAGCTTGTGTGGTTGAGGATGATCTGGATCTCTCCCCTTCGCTATGGTGGTGGCTAGTCCTATTTATAGAGGCCCTGGTCCTCTCCCCAAATATTGAGCGGGAAGGGATCCCACAACGGCCAAATTCGAAGGGAGACAACTAGTACAAGTTATCCTAACAAAAGTAGTCTTCGCCTACCAAAGGCTCTGATTGTGACGCCGTCTTGGGCTCCATGGTGACCTCTGTCCTGCTGTCCTGCTGGTCTTGGTCTTGTTGCACCGATAGGGAAACCTTTGCCTGATGCCTCGGAACTCCTCGCCTGCGCTTGCCTCCTTAACACCAAAGAGGAAACGAGGATACTGTGCGCGCTGGCGCCCGCCTGGTCTTGATTGTCATGGCTTGCGTCATTGGAACCTTGCCAGGTTCGCCCTGCCTTGATCTCTCCGCCCCTTGCGAGCCAGACTGGTGAGGCCTCTCCTGAGGAGGTCTTGCGTCGTTCGCCTCGTGAGGGTCTTGGGTGTTTGCTGGTGAAGATGGGCCGTAAGGGGCCGCCGGAAGAGCCACGCTGCGGGCCGCAGGCAGGCAAGTCTGGGGACCCCCGTTCCCAAAATGCTGACAGTAGCCCCCGGGCCCAAGGTGCGCTCGGGCTTGGCTTTGAGGCGAAGCCAAAGGGCAAGTGCGGAGCGCCGCGGGCCCCAATAGCCTGCGGCCTTGGTCGACGTGTGGCGATTGATTGAACGTGGGCGTCTCTGCTTCCCCATGCTGCCTCGGCAACTGCCCGACTTGATGGGTCCTTGCTGCATGCAGGAAAAGGATCATTACCTTAGATCGTGGAGGCCGACGATTGGCCTCCCCTTGGCTATAAATGGGAAGTGGGGGCGGAGCCCCCATCACCCGTATCTTCTTTGCCTCTCCTGCTTCTTCTCCGGCCTTGCTCCACTCCTTGCTGGTGTAGTCATGGCGCCGATTCAGAGGTTCTCGACCACGGAGAAGGGCAAGACTCCCCTCAACGAGCCCAAGCTGCTCCCGCCAAATAAGAGGAGGTCCCATGGTCGCGAGATGGTCGTGAGGCCGGTGGTGTCGTGGCTGTGGTACGAAAGGCCACCTCCTGGGTACCCGTTGCCCTTGTTTGCTCACGCCGATGATTCCGGAGGGAGGAGCGATGAGCGCCGCCGCCCGCGCCAGGGCCGTGGCTGCCGTGCCACGGAGGCGCACACCGTTGCCCTAGGGGTCCATGTTGCGGACTCCTCGCGCGAGTTCGTGCTGTGGGCGATGATGCCCTCGAGCACTTGGATTTGCCTTCTGCGGTTCTTCACCGCCGAGATGCCACCGAGGGGCCCTCTCGAGCTTTGGCTGCAGCGCGCCGACTGCGACGCCCCGGTGACTGGAGCGGAAGTTGAAGTCGTCGCCTCCAGGGGGATCTTCATGACTCGAGGCTGGGGCGAGATCGCCTGAGCCTGCCACGCGAACGGCACCCTCGCCATCCACTTCGAGTACGACAGCACCTCCATGCTGTTCTTCAAGGTCTTCGACGAGGAAGGTCGCCGCTTGGAGTGCTGCCCTGAAGGGGGTCACCAGGATGGCACAGCGGCGGGCGCCGGGCCTATCGCTGGCCCAGCCCGCAGCTCCTCCAGCGACAGCGGTGACTCATGGTGGTCCAGCGACTCTCCCGAGCTCATGGAGTCTCCGGAGACGAGCGACGACAGCTACGTGCCCTCGAGCTCTCGTTGGGCCCGGAGCAAGGTCGCCGCGTCCGCCGCCACCGCCGTTGATCCGGATGGGGTTGGCGCGGGCCTTCCATGGCCCACTGTTGATGATGGCGTCGACGATGTCCGGCGTGTGTAGATAGAGCTCCTAGGAATTCCATTCCTTTTGTTCCCTGTGAGGAATCGAAACGGACCCCGTGGGGGTGTGTAAAGCGTTTGTAATTCCTTTTGTTAATACTATCCTTATTGCGAAAATTTTGCGAGCACATGCCCTGCTGAGGCTTAGTCTCCCCCTTTCCAATCTCACAACAGCTTGGTGCTCTACGCTGACAGGTCTTGGTCCCTAGGAAGGCTGCAGCCGTCGCTGGTATGCCAGGTCGCGATGTCGTGGTCAAGGCCAGGAGGTGAGCGGCCCAAGGTCCAATAAGAGCTCCCGAGGCGCGATGCACGGGAGGTCCCCTTTAGTGCGCAAGCAGCTACCTAAGGATGGGAAAGGGAGGCGTTGTTGCCGCAGCAGGGTAGCGAAAAGGCGAGAATCTTATGTCGCGGCGCTGGGTTGGTCCAGGTGCAAGACTTATCTTGGCGTTCTGGAGCCGGCTTCCTGTGCCACACCAGACTTGGGTGTTGGCCGCTGCTAGGTAGCTAGGTTAGGCCCATGCGGGCCTCCCTCTCTCCTCCATGTTCTTCCTGGTGCTCTGCGTCCTCAGGCCCCGGCCCTCGAGCGAGCTCAGCCGCCGCTGGTATGCCAGGTCGCGATGCGGTGGTCAAGGCCAAGGAGTGAGGGCTGGAGAGCCAGTAATAGCTCCTGAGTCGCGATGCTCAGGAGCCCCCCTTTTAACGCGCAAGCGAATTGCATGGGAGAAGGGAGAGAGTCCGCGGTACCGCCCGATGTAGTCCTCATGAAGTTCTTGCAGGTCAGCGCGGGGAGGGGAACAAATCGCCGCGGTGATCGCCCGTCCATTGTCGGCTTGTGGGAGGGGACTCCCTACTGCGGAGAGCCCCCAGGGCATGTACAGCCCCGCCCTGGCATGTGGCTTGCACGGCAGGGCTAGGCGAGGTGTATTTGGACGCTCGTGAGCCAGCGTGGGACTCACGAGGCCCTACCCCAAGGCGGGTTGCGCGTGGTCTTGATTCTTGATGGCTGTGGTGGTCCTGCGAGATGGTTAGACAACCTATGCCGAAAGGATTTCCTGAGGCTATCGCACGAGAAGGCCAAGCACCAACGACCCCGAGAGGTGACGTGAGCGGGGCCGGCCCGCCAGACAGAGCTCAACCATTTCATTTATCGACGCTGCAGGGACGGGCCCGAACACAGACGCCGTGCCTAGCCTTCTTATGCGAAGGATCCTGAAGAAAGAAATCGGCGCATGGCTCCCTTGGTGGGTGACAATCGAGCAGGTGATATCATAGATAGATTATGCATGAGAAGCAAACTGGCTCAGGTAAACGTATGAACGATACATGCCACTGGGTTGGACCCGAGCGGCTTGGGGTTAATGTTACCCGTGGGGCACTCCCAGCAGAGTGAACTGAAGATGCAAGCAGATACATGCCGCAGGGACGGACCCACGCGGCCTGGAAATGATGCAGCCCAGGGGGCGCTCCCAGCTAAATGAACTTGGAAAGATGTCACCTGGCTTGGTTGCTGAAGGGGTGTTGGGGTAGCTGAAGACGCGTAGAGAAGATGTCGCCCCTCACGAGCCATCAAGGCCCCGAGCCTCGGGAGGCTCTGGCGGCCTCCGGAGGACCATCTCCATCTCCGCCAGGACTGCGCGACGCATGTCCTCCTGACCCGCCATGACGCTCCGTAGGTTGCGCTAGAAGGCGGCAGCCACGCTCAGCAGGCCGAACGGCATGCGAACGTAGCTGTGAGGTGGACCCTCGCAGCGCCCAACACGCGAAGGCCAGAAGCGCTCCTGAGATGCGGCCTGGTTGAGCCCTGGGATGTCGATGCAGACACGCAGCTCACCACCCTCGCCTGGGTGGGGAGCAACGCCAGGTGGGCGGCGGTCGCCGCGTATTGCTCTTGCTTCCTGAAGCTCCTGAGATGCCTTGTCGATAAACTCCTGAGCGTCGGGCGCTCCTCGCCTGGCGCTCCTCGCCTGGCGCTCCTTGCCTGGCGCCCTCCTAAGGGAAATGTGTCGCGAAGCACGCCTCCATGTGGTGCCCGAGCGCCTTCCTCGTGATGCTGGCCAGGTCTGAGGCCCTCTAGAAGAGAGCCCTCGAGCCCTGCCCAAGGACGGCACCGGGCGCGCCTCCCTATGCGAGGGAGAGAGGCGCCCCAGGCACGGGCGTAGATCCTGAAGTGGCGCCGCCGGAGGTGCCGCTCCATTGAGGCCCCGCGTGGAGCTGCTGCTTCTTCTTCTTAGGGTTGGCCTCAGGAAGGTACTGCACTGCGTTGCTGTCGGGGTCTTTGAGTGATGCATCTTGAAAGGCACGCTCGAGGGAGCACACCGTGTCCCTTTCTTCGTAGGGGATAGTGATGATTCCGCCGCTTCCGGGCGTCTTGAGGACGTTGTAGCCATGGTAGGCTACTGCCATGAATTTGGCCAGTGCTGGGTACCCGAGGATGGCATTGTACGGCAGACGGATGTGGGCGACGTTGAAGTCGATGAGCTCGGTGTGGTAGTTGTCACGCTGACCGAAGGTGACAAGGAGGCGAACCTGCCCTATCGGGGTGGTAGAGCTGTCACTCACTCCTGAGAAAGGCTTGGTAGGCTGGAGCTGATCGTATGGCACTTGAAGGCTGTCGAAAGTCTTGACAGATAGGACATTGAGCCCGGCGCCGCCGTCGATGAGGGTTTTGGTGACTTGAACATTGTTGATGACGGGTGAACAGAACATCGGGAGAACGCCGGCCGTTGCCGCGCACTTGAGCTGGTCTGCCGAGCTAAAGGTGATGGCATACTTGGACCACCTGAGCGGGCATGTGGCCTCGATCCTGGGGAGGACTGTGTTCATCTCACGAGCAAACTGCTTGAAGACTCGTTGAGAGGCTGGGGCTTGAGCTCCGCCCAAGATGCAGGCGATAGCTCGCGGCTCTTGGAAGCCCCCAGCCCCCTCGTCCTGTTGATGGTCATCGTTCCTTCTTTGCGGCGGGCAGCGAAGGGAGACTAGGGTTGCCCTGAGGACAGTCCTGACGAGGCAGGTCCCTCCAGGCACCCTCACGAGGCTGGTCCTGCCAACGATCCTCGCGAGGCTGGTGCGCCACTCTTGGCGGGGCCCATGGTCCAACGTCCTCCACCACGTCCACCTCCTAGGCCGTAGCCCCGGTCGTTGCGCTCAGGGCATCGACCGAAGCGTCCATCTCAAATGGCCCTGAGCTCTTGGCAGTCATTGGTGTTGTGCGTGTGCATGTTGTGGAAGGCGCAGAACGTGCGGCTGCCCTTGGATGACTCAGGAAGATCTCGGTCGCGCTTGGTGTATGGTTCCGCCGCGAGCACGGCCACTCCTTTGTGCTTCACGTCCTTGGCCTTGGCCTTCTTCTCCTCTGGATCCGCAGCAGCGAGCTCGAGGAGGGAGAGGCGCCCCTCCTCAGCCCTTGCACACTTGGTCGCGATGTTGAACAACTTCAAGGTCGTGCACAACTCTTCATGGATGGCCAGCTCCTCCTTCATCTTGATGTCGCAGACGCCGTCGGAGAACGCTGAGATGATGGCCTCGTCCGTTACCTTGGGGATCTTGATTCGCGCATTGTTGAAGCGTTGGATGTACTTCTGCAGGGTTTCTCCTGGTTGTTGCTTAATGCGGCGCAGGTCACCCGCGACCGGGGGGCGGTCGCGCGTGCCCTGGAAGTTGGCGATGAAGCGGTTGCGCATCTCGTCCCATGAGGAAATCGAGCCCGGGGCAGGTTCAGGAGCCATGAGCGGGCATCGTCCTTGAGAGCCATGGGAAACTAGTTCGCCATGACTTTTTCATCGCCGTTGGCCACTTCGATGCTCAGCTCGTAGAGCTGCAGAAACTTCACAGGGTCAGGGGTGCCGTCGTAGCGAGGAGGCAGATCTGGCTTGAACTTGCCCGGCCGATGACGCTACACAACTCAGGAGCGAAGGCGCGGCAGCCCGCCGTGGCCACTGCGGCCTGTCGTGGAGGCAGAGCTTGGTCGTGGTGCCCCTGCGCCGCCACGGCACGCGGCGCATGGCCCTGTCGTAGCAAGTAATCCTAACGCAGCGAAGCTGGGAGCGGTGGAGCATTTCCTTGTGGATGGGGGATCACTTGGCAGCTTCTTTCTTCGTGCGCGGGCACGTGGCGCGGTGGGTCGCGCCGCTGGGCCGCGCATCTTGGAGCGAGGATGCCGTCTTGACGCTGGGGAGGCTGAGGTGCTCCCTGAGCCGCACGCCTCGGCGCAAGGGTGCCATCTTGTTGCGAAGGAGGCGGAGGCGCTCCGTGAGCCACATCGCCCACCGCTGGGGGCGGGCGAGGCAGCGAGAGGGACGGTGCAGGAGAGCCTCCCGCGGCGCTGATGAGCTCGATGATGTGGTCCAACCAGTCCTCGTAGAGGTCGTCGACTGGACGGTAGCGCAGGAGCTCGCGCGTCATGAGTAGTGCGGCCTGTGCATCCGTGGGTGCGCGGCGAGCGTGAGATGACGAGCCGGCCGGAGTCAGCGACGGGGTGGCGCACGGAGGGATGTAGCGAAGAGGCTTGCTGCTCGTTTGCCGCCGGACCGGTGACAGCGTTGGTGGCGGGTGGCGGAGAACGACGGGGAGGCCCGCCTACTGGGGCCTTCTGAGCGACACGGGCGGCGAGAGCAGCCCGGCGCTTCGCGCGAGCCCGGCGAGCGTCGGCCATGAGCTTGGTGGAGTGACGAAGCGTGGGTCGATGAAGAAGAAGGCTTCGGCGCTCCCTCACCTGGCGCGCCAAATGTCGGATTTCGGATTCCGGCAAAACCCATGAGGTTCGAACACTGGGGTGCGCATGAAGATCTCCTCCCTCTCTAGCTCACACACTCAATGATCTCACGGCCTAGCTTGACGAACCCAAAGAACACGAGACACAAGATTTATACTGGTTCAGGCCACCATTGTGGTGTAATACCCTACTCCAGTGTGGTGTGGTGGATTGCCTCTTGGGCTGAGGATGAACAGTTACAAGGGAAGAACAGCCTCTTGAGGAGAGGTGTCCTCGTGCTTGGTGAGCTTGTGTGGTTGAGGATGATCTGGATCTCTCCCCTTGGCTATGGTGGTGACTAGTCCTATTTATAGATGCCTGGTCCTCTCCCCCAATATTGAGCGGGAAGGGATCCCAAACGGCCAAATTCGAAGGGAGACAACTAGTACAAGTTATCCTGACAAAAGTAGTCTTCGCCTGCCAAAGGCTCTGATGGTGACGCCGTCTTGGGCTCCACGGTGACCTCCGTCCTGGCATCCTGTCAGTCTTGGTCTTGTTGCACTGATATGGAAACCTTTGCCTGATGCCTCAGAATTCCTCGCCTGCACTTGCCTCCTTAACACCAAACAGGAAACGAGGACACTGTGCATGCTGGCGCCCGCCTGGCGCCCGCCTGGTCTTGATCGTCATGGCATGCGTCATTAGAACCACGCGAGGTTCGCCCTGCCTTGATCTCTCCGCCCCTCGCGAGCCAGCCTGGTGAGGTCGCTCCTAAGGAGGTCTTGCATCGTCCTCCTCACGAGGCTTGGCCCCTCGCGAGGGTCTTGAGTGTTTGCAGGTGAAGATGGGCCGTACAGGGCCGCTGGAGGAGCCACGCTGTGGGCCGCAGGCAGGCAAGTCTGGGGACCCCCGTTCCTAGAACGCCGACAGGCGCGCGGGGATGACCGAGTAGACCGCGCGCCGCGACGCTACGCCTCGAAGGGGCGACGTAGCGGCAGCGCGTGGGTCAGGACGACGGCGGGGAAGACCTCATGGCGGTTGCAGGGACCGCGTGCCACGCTCGCTACGGCCCAACCGGGCGACGCAGTGGCAGCGCGAGGGTCGGTGCAGCCTCGGGGACGGCCTGAAGCGGACGGCCTAGGGGCGGAGGTTGACTGCGGGCCGCAGCGCTACGGCCCGAAGAGGCGACGTAGCGGCAGCGCGCGGGTTGGTGCGACCACGGAAACGGCCTTAGGGCGGCGGCAGGAACCACGTGCCGCGGTGCTACTGTCCAAAGGGGCGACACAGCGGCGGCGCGGATCGATGCAACCACGAGAAAAAACACAAGGCGGCGGCGCTACGGCCCAGTGAGGCGATGCAGCGGCAGCCGGTGAAGAGGCGTGTAAACTTGACGTTGATCTTCACTTAATCTTACGGAGATGTGCATCGGGTGATCCACGCAGACGCGCGATGAGCAAAATTGAGAAGACGCGGACGAGCGGTGATGCACTCCAGCCCGTGTAACACGTCCTTTTCCAGAACGTGCACCCGTGCATGTGTCTTCATGTGCATGCACGTGAGACATAGCTCCAGGATGCGGACGGCGGACGATGGCTTAGCGGCAGCCACACTAGCGCATGCGCGTGAGCGGCAGCAGTGCAGGACGCGCGAGGAGATTTTTTTTTTCAAAACTATAACTTTTTGTACAACAAATTCGGAAACTATAGCACTTAATGCAAAAAAAAATCAAAAGTATGACCCCTCGGCCTCGCGTTGGCCGAAGAGGGTGTTTTCGGCCTGGGTTTGGCCGAAAAGGACGTTTCATCCAGATGTTGACCAAAGTAGGGCTCACATGGGCCGAAGAGGTGGCGTCGGTTGTGGGCCGGCCGAAAATCATAGCTTCGGCCCACGCGTGGCCGAAGTGGCTCTTTTCGGCCAGCAAGCGGCCGAAGAGCTTTTCGTCCGGGGGTTGACCGAAGAGGTCGGGATAAGGCTCGCGCGGCCGTCTCCTTCCTCTGGACTGCTCGCCCTCTGTTTCCTCCTCCTCTCTCTCTCTTTCTTCTCTGTAACCTCACACGCCTGCGCCAATCTCCTCCCGTTTGCACCCATTTTCACATCCAAGACACAGAATAGATAGATCATAGCATTCTCCAACGGCCTATGGTGTATTTTTTGGTAAGGCATAGTTTTTTATGCGTTTCGGAGGGAGGAGCCATGGTAGGGTGGAGGAGGTGCGGTTGGGGAGGAGGTGGTGGTGAGGAGGAGCAACAGCTATGGAGGAGGAGGTGTGGCTTGGGGGTGACCGGAGTTGAGCCTCCGGTCGTCGAGGGGGCGGCGCTGCCGTTGTCCGGTGATGCAAGTACTCTGCGAGGTGGCCGGTGCCGCTGAGTGAAAGAGAGGAGCAAGAAGCTAGGGACACACGCTTCGAAGGTATAACCATGCCGCCACAAATTTTCTCTTAATTGTATATTTAAATTAGTTTAGATAAGTCATATTGTGAAATGTAGTGTTAATATATTTGTGGAGGCATTTTAGTGCATAGTTAGTGTAACGGGTAATATTAGTGTTCGTTGTAATTAATGAGAAGATGACTATGTCTGACAGGTGAAAATGTCTGAATCAGTAAATCTAAATGTTTACTATGGTGCTGGTAATGTTCGATATAATGAGTTGGGGGTTGATCTTAGCGAGTTTAAAAATGGCGTCATGACACTAGCAGACCCGGACAGACTGGACATTAGACAGTTGAAGTATTGGTTGACAACTAGTTTCGGGCTGGATCCTGAAGTATGTTCCATCAGTATTCATGCATTGTGGACCAAATCTTGTAAAATTTCAAGTGATAGTTGATGCCGAGAGATAG
Organism: Triticum dicoccoides; assembly: GCF_002162155.2. NCBI lineage: Eukaryota > Viridiplantae > Streptophyta > Magnoliopsida > Poales > Poaceae > Triticum > Triticum dicoccoides. The sequence goes on from NC_041380.1 coordinate 253,219,826, forward strand.
GAGCCAGCATTGGTTGTCCCTATTAAGACGCTGCCGAGACCGAAGAATCCACCCATATGCACTTGTGCAACCTGTGCCGAAGGAGGAGAATACCGTATAACTCCAGAAGGGGTATGAACCCGGCCAAGGCAGTGAAGTGGCTAATGAGATTGTTTTATCCGGGTCACAACCACAAGATGTGGATGCTAGCCAACCCAAGAAAGAGTCGGACTATGTGCCACACAATGTTTGTGGTCCTGATACTGGGCAGAGTAGCCAGTCGATAATATTAGTTGGTTCTGGTTTTGGTGATGGGGATGAGGAAGGGGATGAAATGCAGAGGGTGATGGAGGAAGAGGACAAGGATGGATTGGTGGAGGAACTGGATTCTGAAAATTCTGAGGATGAAGTGGAGGTGCCAATTCCTTCTGCATGGGAGCGGGACATATCCATCGGCCTTACGGTCAACGATGGCTATGAGACTCCATGGCAGTATAATCTGAACCAAGTACAGATAGGGGCTATGTTTGATACAAAGAAAAAATTGAAGTATGCGGTGATAAAATGGGCTATGTCTACGCAGAGGGTTTTCCGGACACACATATCAAGTCCAACAAACTATACCGTGAAATGTGTTGAAACAGGTTGTCTTGCGAAGGTGCACGGGCACGTGCCGAAGTATGACATCCACTGGGTTGTCACCATTGTCGTCCCACATAATTGTGTGGGGAAGAACCTGCTGGTGAAGCATCCGAACCTGACTTCAAGTCTCATTGCACAACTCATGTATACTGAGATAGTAGAGAAGAAAGATATGGAAGCAAAACACATCCAGACAGCAGTGAAGGTCAGATGGAATTATGTCATTCCTTATGGGAAGGCTTGGAGGGCTAAGCAGAAGGCTATGGAGGAAAGGTTTGGGACGTTCTTCGACTCATATGATAATGTTGTCCGTCTCCTTGGCACACTGAAGGAGAGGAATCCAGGCACTTATGTGAACGTACAACACATGAGGTTGCTGAGTATACCAGATTTCAAGGTGTTGAAACGAGTGTTCTTCTCTTTCGCTATGTGCATCGAAGCTTTCCGGCATTGTCCTCCAGTTATGTTTGTGGATGGTACATTCCTGACTGGACAATATAGAGGGCAAATCCTGACTACTATTGGTGTGGACGGGAACAATCAAATCATCCCACTTGCCATGGCATTTGTGGAGGGTGAGAACTTTCCCAGCTGGGTATGGTTCTTCCGGCAAGTGAAAATTGCCATCGTGAAGGACCGACCAAGCGTGTGTGTCATTCATGACAGACATGCTGGTATATTGAAGGTCGTGAAGACACTACGTAATTCAACGGTTGACGAACCAACACCTTGGACGGACTTGCAGAGCCGGTGGTGCATGCGCCACCTTGGGGCTAATTTTTTCTCATAGTTCAAGAACAAGCAGTTGATGAACTTGTTCAAAAAATTATGCAAGCAGAGCCAGCAGCGCAAATACAGATTTATTTGGTCAAAACTAGATGAGTTTACTAAGAAGCAGGTTCGTGCGAGGAAGAAAATGGAAGAAGATCAGGTTAAATTAGCAGCACTCATCGCAGAGCTAGAGGAGCCAGTAGGTCTTTGTGACTTGCCAGCCATTGACCCTCCTAATACTAAGAGAAAGAAGGGAAGGGCAATAAAGAATTTTTCTGAGTGGATAGAGAAAGAGCCTCTAGTGAATTGGTATTTGCTGCATGACACACATGGAGCTAGGTATGGCCACATGACAAGCAACCTTGCAGAGGTGTATAACTTTGTGTTGAGAGGGAATAGAGCATTTCCACTCACAACTATTGTGGAGGCTGTATTCCATGGCACTTTGAGATATTTTAGAGAAAGGCACGAGTTAGCAAAGAAGCATATTGAACATAATCACAACACACCTTATTGTAGTCGTGTCATGGAATGTGGCAGGACTATGTTTTAATATGTAATATGTCAGGACTATGTTTTAATATGTAATATGTCAGGACTATGTTTAATATGTAATATGTCAGGATTATGTTTTAGTTTGTAATATCTCAGGACTATGTTTTAATTCGTAATATGTCAAGACTATGTTTTAATTTGTAATATGTCAAGACTATGTTTTAATTTGTAATATGTTTGTACTATGTTTTATTTGCACCTGAGATTTGTTGTTTGAATTGCAGATATGTCTTCATATCCGTTGCTTAATGGTAACATCGATAGAAAGCACCGGGGCGCCCTTATGGAAGCGGGCACGAACTTAGACGTGTTGGTCACTCGTACCCAAAGACTAACTGGATGATACACGATTCATGGGTTGATAGGTATGTGTGCATATAATGGAATCCATATAATGACTTACTATGTTTGTCATACTTTTCATAGCCGCTAACAATCTCTTTATTTTGTAGGTTAAATTGGGTTGGACTTCTACCCTTGGCACGACTGGTTGAGGGTACATTGGATGAGTGGGTTGATGGTCCAGACTTAGATGAGGCAGGTGAACCATTGCAGTTACACAAGAGCCAAGTGAAATGTTTCTCTTACGACAAGTCACTCCTTACCTGCTTAGTAGATAGATGGAGACCAGAGACACATATGTTTCACTTTCCCCGGGGAGAGATGGCACCTACTTTACAGGATGTGTCTTACTTGTTGGGATTACCTCTGGCCGGTGCTGCCATAGGTCCCTTAGAGGCAGAATCTGGTTGGCAAGCAGCGATGCAGACCCGTTTTTTGGCTGCGGTGCCGACTGCTAGGGCCATAGACAACGATCCTCACGGGCCTCTTTTTAGATGGTTGAGCCAGTTTCAGGTAACCTTCACGGCCCTTAAACAAATGTTGTTTTTTAGTTCCCCAATGTTCATACAATCATTACATTTCTATGTAGATTGTCTCGTTAGGATATCCCGATGTTTAGTTGTCGGAGGCACAGATTGACCGGTCCCTAGAGGCATATATTCTTTGGCTATTCGGCAAGACGATGTTTACGGAGAACCACGTGACCACTATCGATGCACGACTCATCGGTATTGCACAAGCGATAGCTGACGCACGTTGCCCTGGGGATATTCTACAGAGGAGTTTTGGTTCTGTTGTGTTAGCGGCTACGATACAGATGCATGTGCAAAGCTTGCTTGTTGAAGTCTAGAAAATCTAGTCTTGTTGGATGTCCATTATTGTTGCAGCTCTGGTCATACGAGAGATTCCCTATTGGATTACCCTATGTCTACGTTGATAAACCTTTTGGTTTGGAGGACTTAGCTGGGGCTTATGTGCCTGCTATCGGCGACTTGCCTACTATGGGATCTGTTTGGGCACGGCGAGAGGTACTTTCATATTAAATAACAATTAATTCCATTATTTCTTGCCATTCAATAGTATTACTAATGCTTAATTATTGTCATGCACAGAGACAGTTTGCGCATAGCCAGGTTAGGGGATGCTACCCGTCCTTCACGGCGCAGTTTGATAGTTTGCACGAGGATCAAGTTATCTAGAAGCCATACTCGCCTGAGGCTATATCATCGAGGTGCCCAGTTGGGGTTTCTGGATTGTGCACTAGAGATCGACACTATTGGATGACCAAGGCCAAGTTGGTATTCGACGTGACGGTTGAGGAGATGGCTCTTCATAGGGTGATGAGACAGTTCGGTCTACATCAAGAGCCTGAGATTCCAGATATTCCACACTTGCTAGAACACGTGCATAAGTAAGTACTAATACTATTTTAGTTTTCAGCTCTGCATTCATAATATACCTAATCATGTATCGCGCATGTCAATCTCAGGGATAGTCGCCTAGGAGGAAACAAGTCCATGGCTTATTGGCTTAAGAGCATTACCCCTTACGTTGAGAATGGACTACCGCGCTGACAAATATCTGGGGTGAGGTTCGTCCCTTTAACTGGGAAATGTTCGGGTTATATCTGCAGCGTTACCAGCATACAACGAGGATCTACTTGGTTCCATCAGTTGCTCCTGATCAGATCGAAGCCCCTCTCACCAGCGATATGTACCCAACTGCCTCTGTTGTGGGAACCAGACACCACGCGGTACGTGCCTTGGTTCTCATATGTTAAGCCTTTTGTTAATCTGGACATATTCACTTGGTTATCTATTCGTGGTGTCTATCATACAACGAGGATATAATTGGTTAACTCTTCCTGTACAGGGTAACTTGACAGTACTGGCGCGAGAGGAGGTTTCCGCCTTAATGCAGCGCTTTCAGAGGGGAGAAACTATCCCACCGCGAGAGGGCGTCTCATGGTTGAGGCGTCTTGATGACAAGCTACACGGGATTTACGCAGATGTTACGTGTAGACGGTCTTCGGATGTTGCACTTCCTCCTCCAGCACATCGTCCGCCAAGTCCCTCTATACAACATTCAAAACCACGGCCCTCTGTGCACCATTCAGAACCACGACCCTCTGTGCACCGTGCAGAACCTCATCCTTCATGGCCAGGGAGCTCTTCCTGGCATCAGCCACCTCCTTCACAGTCAGGGAGCGCTTACTGGTATCAGCCACCTCCTTCACAGCCAGGGAGTGTTTACTGGCATCAGCAGATGGAACTAGTTAACACTACTCACTACATTCTTTTCAACAGTGTAGTAATCATTCCTGCATTCTCAGCAGTCACTAATGCTTACCGGTGGTGCTTCGTTCTTGCATTTGTATTAATTTTACATGTTTTACTTTACCGCAGGCGGCAACCAGTCGCAACCGTTCATGCATTCAGTGCAGTCACCGATGCTTAGTGGTGGTGCTTCGTACTTTGAGGGCCACGGCGAGGATGATGACCAAGCTACAAACATTTATGGTTTCTCGCAGACAGTGTTTCACACTCCACCACCACCGACGCAGGAGACACAGACCGTGACAGACGAGGTTAACTATGGCCGTGGTTATCGCGAGCCTCGTCCACCGCCTCAATGCTTATCGCCTTCCGGTCCTCGCCCGAGGAAGACCCAGACTCGTCGTCGTCCCCCGCAGTGATATGCTTATCTATCTATATATGACTCATTATCTATGTTAGTTTCAGACTATTCGCAGCCGTGAGTCAATATTTATGTATGAGACATGCTTCATGTATGTCTTACTATTGCACTTGCTTCTATCTGATCAGGAGACATATATTGTTTATGTATGCGAGAGACATATTACTATTAATTCACATTCTTATTCCAGTTACATTTCCAAAGACACTACAACCGAAATTCAAATGAAATTCAAATAGAACATAATGCCCTTCAATAATACAGTACAAACTAATAATGCAAATACATCTGAATGAAACGGTACAACTGGAATAAATCTTACATACTACATGAAGTCATCATCGTCGTCCTCCATTGATGCAGCCCTCTTGCCCTTCGACGATGCAGAACTCTTGCCCTTCGAGGATGCAGAACTCTTACCCTTGGACGATGCAGAACTCTTGCCCTTCGAGGATGCAGTACTCTTGCCCTTGGACGATGCAGAAGTCTTGCCCTTTGACGATGCAGAACCCGGAAGCGGCGGCATGAAGATATCATCTTCGTCCTCGCTCTCCTCAGTCCATAAAAATGGATGCTTTTCTGCAGTCCTTCTGAAAGTTTCACTCTTCGGCTCCACCACCTTCTTCCACCTTTCTTGCAACCTAATAAGTTCTTTACGTACCTCCTCATAGGTCCTTTCAGGCCACTCAGACCTACATAATTCGTGAGCCAACTCATTCATTATGGTGTCACTACCGGTGAGTTCGTACCATGGAACAATCCTATTGTCCATCCTGAAATCGGTAGCTAGACTCAGAAGAGTCCTGCTCATCTCAGGGTGAAAACTACGATCGAATGGATAATGGGACATCTCGACTACACTAGATTGGAATGCTTATCCACCTCCGCTTGAAGGGGGTTTTATAGATAGAGAGGAGAAACTGGCGGGAAAGAATGACTGCGGTATGGTGGGAAAGGGTTGACGGGAACATAAGGCGGGAAGGGGTTGGCGGGAAATGGGTGGCGGGAACATAAGGCGGGAAGGGGTTGGCGGGAACAAATGGCGGGAAGGGATTCGCGGGAAACGGGTGGCCGGAAAATACATTTCAGCCTAATGTATGAGCCATGCAACTTTGGCCTACAGGAGACCAAAAAGGACTTTTCGGCCTAAAGTTGACCAAAAAGTCTATTTCGGCCTACACTAGACCAAAAAGTGCCTTTTCGGCCAGGTCCCCACCATTTCGGCCAAGGGAAGGCCAAAAAGCCAACTTCAGCCTAGAGTTGACCGAAAACTCTCGTTTCGGCCAGTGCGTGGCCGATAGGGTGCTACTTTTGATTTTTATCCAAATCATGCTATAGTTTCCGAAAATGCTATAAAATATGTCACAATTTTGAAAAAAAATCGCGCGAGGAGCCGCTGCGTCAACAGATGACGTCGCTAAAGCGGGGTGCCTTGCAGCAACCGATTGATCCGATGTTGAAGTTGACGCGCGCTGCAGATGACGAACGGTGGCGGGCGACGCAAGCCGGTCTGAGATCGGAAAACCAAAAAAGAACTGCCGATCAAAACGATTGGGAGAGAGAGAGAGAGAGAAACCCGAATCAAAGGATTGGGAAAAATACTCTAGGGAAGCCGGTCAACATGACCGATGGACGAATCCTAGCTACGGGCAGCGCGGCCCCCGGTGGCGATCATGGAGATCGACCGCCCCGGGGACAGCGCGGAGCGGAAGCGGCGGCGGCGGCTAGGGTTTGGATCGGTTAGGCTGATACCATGTTAGAAGGGAGAGAGGGATTTGGTGGAATAGTTGTTATATTGCTTGAGCCTCGTGGGCATATATATAGGAGTACAATCATCTACTTGGAGTACAAGACAAGCTAGAACAAATCTTAGTCTATCTCGTCTTTCCTAATAAACATTATACTCAACAGCTTTAACTTTTGCATATGATCTTGGATTGAGATGACTTTTATATCAAAATCGACCGTTTCGACGAGACGAAGACAATTCGTGTAGAAACTTTTCTCATATGAGGTCATCTTGGGGGCGTAATCAGCCGAATAGTGTTCTGGATAGTAAATCTCAGTACTTCGAACACAACTTCGGCCTTAGAGATGAGACTGGATGGCTATGACCCAAATATCAAAGTTTATCCTTTTGATGATACGAAACTTTCTCACGTTGAGAACTTTTCCATTTGAGGCCACCTTAATTAAGTTCTTGACCATGCCAAAATCTGGTGTCAACATATACCCCCCTGTTTTTCGTCAAACTTGTGTGCCGAAAAATTACTTGCACGATGCTTTTTCTAAGGACGATGTCAAAACTCTATCGGCCATTTTATGTGCTTAGGGCGATAATTTATATATCGGACATGTTTATGCTTAGGGCGATAATTATATATCGGCCATTGATTTTAACTTCTTGTTTACATCATACCTTGGAACCGATTACCACCAATCGGCTTTAAAGAGATGGGAATGAACCCGTTCCTCGTAGCACTAAGGAAATCAAACTCCGAGAGGTCCCGCCCTGTTAAGCAAGTAACATTGGGATGATTCCAGTCCACTGACGCATCGGCCAAAGCAACACAAGCCGAATTATCCGCGTGAATGACCTCTACTTCATCATCGACCCATTGTATTAAGAACTGATGCATGGTAGATGGCACACATTGGTTAGCATGAACCCAATCGCGACCTAATATAACATTATAGTTACCTTGCACCTGGGCGATGAAGAATGTGGTGGCCAAAGTTTTTCTTCCCACGGTGAGTTCCATGCACATCACACCTTTGGCCTCTGTCATTTCTTTACCCTCGAATCCATTAAGTACCATATTGGTCTTCATCAATGCATCATCATCTAACCCCAACCTCTTGAAGACTGAGTGGGGCATAAGATTTACCACATCACCACCATCAACGAGCATCCTAGTAACCGGCGATCCGTTAATATGACCTTTGAGGTAAAATGGCTTCAAGTGTTTCACCGGTTCTTTTGGCTTCTCGAAGATAGCGTTCTTTGAACCAAAATCCAGGTGAGCCACCTCCCCTTCTTCACCTATAGCACAAAACTCATCAAGTAAGTAATACACCATATTAATATCCATACCTTCCCGAACCGGCGTAGATTCGTAATCCACCATCTCATCTTCATCTCCCAATGTGTATATTGGGCTTAAAGTTTCCTTGGTTGAAGGGGATGTTTCAGGTGGTGTGGACAATGTAATAGGGTTTGCATCATCCTCTTTTGGTGGTGAAGGTGTTGTTGTAGCTAACGTAGAAGCATCTGCATTTTCTTTTTGTTTAGGCCTCCACACTTGTTTTGTGAGTGCCATGGGCCAAATTTCATTGAACAATTCATCCTTTTGCTTCTGTTCTTTGTGATCTACCTTCTCGTGGTTCCTCATGCGTTGTAATCTCCTTTTCATGGTTTTAGTTAAACCGGGAGGACACCACTTAGGTTGGGTATATTTGGGATCCATAGGTTTGGCCTTGCGTGTGCTAGCCTCATGATCATTAACCATGGAACCCTGCTAAACAATAACAATATCACCATTAGAATTGGCCAGATTACCAACAATCGGCCTTTTGATCTCCTTTTGCTTGTCGCATTCTGAAATTTGCACATTAGGTGACTTAATACGCCACACTTTTTTATTGGTCTTACTTGGAGAAATTTTTGTTGGCCGATTAGCACCATAGCTCAAACGGCCTTGTGTGGGATAATAAGGCCTCTCGCAAGCAGGCCTTCTAGGTGATGCCCACCCCATATGAAAAGCATAAGGAGCCATGGGGGCTGTCCCCATCCTCCATTGAAGTCTCTCATGTAATATGGCGCATATGGGGTTTGTGACATCCATGGTTTCGGTGTCCATGACCCATATGGCCTTTCATAGCATCGAAATTCTTGCTTCGGAGGCGATCTTGAACGCTTTGAGTGTGATGGCCGATTAGAGCTAGAACCGGCCGCTTGAGTTGAATATTTGGATAGCAACATATCAAAAGTTGGCTTGATTCTCTTGCTTTAGCTTCACTCTTTTCCCACTTGCCAACTTCTGAATTATTGGGCTTGATAAATTTAACATGAGTATCTTCTTGTACTTGCGGTTGCCCCCCGAGTGCAGGAATTTTTTATGGCGATCTTCAATACTTCCTTGCCATCGGGTTGCTTATCAAGCACAATCTCTCTTCCCAAGACTTTGTCACCCTCTTTGACTTTCCTGGGTTCACCAATAACAACATTATCTTTATTAGCAGATTTGGCTATACTAGGCCGAATTAACATTTTCTTTCCCTCCAAGTCCATGGTGTTTATCTGGAAGGGCTGTTTATAAACTTGCATCTCAGCAAAATTCAATCGTCCGTCATTAATGGCCGATTGTATCTGTCATCTAAAAACATTGTCGTTAGTAGCATGAGAAAATGAATTATGGTACTTACAATAAGCACACCGTTTTAGCTCCTCAAACGGTGGTATGGTGTGTGATATTCTAATCATCTTGTCTTGCAAGAGAGCATCAAATATTTTATCACACTTTGATATATCAAAAGTAAACCTCATCTCCTCATCAGGATTCTTGCGAACCGGCTTAAGAGCATTGCACATATAGGGTTTGGCCTTTGAGGACCAAACAAATTCCGTTGTATAGACATCAACATCATCGTCCGAATTATCATCATTGTGTTCAACTATATGCATTCTAGGATGATTGGTTGTAGACCTATGGACATCTTTACTTCGACTCTCTTGGGCCAAAGCTTTTTGTAAGACATGATTAATGCTCAAAAACTCATAACTTTCTAGCCTCTCTTTAATGTGAGTTTTCAAACCATTAAGAACAAGATTCGCCAACTCTCTCTCAGTTATCACTAAGCTATAACATTGGTTTTTTATATCTCTAAATATCTTGACATAATCGGTGACCAATTCATCATGTTTCTGCCTAACCAATGTAAGATGCGACAACTTTAGCTCATTATCGCCGCTATAAAAGTGATCATGAAACTTTTGCTCTAATTGCGACCATAAGAGAATTGAGCCATGTGGTAAAGCAGCAAACCATGAAAATGCGGTACCAATTAAAGATAATGAAAATAAACGCACTTTCAAGTCTTCTATGGAATCTGCTTCACCCAACTATGCTAGATACTGACTAACATGCTCCCATGTTGTTTTCGTGCCCTCTCCACTAAATTTGACAAAATTAGGAACCTTATAACCTTGAGGGTACAAAACTGCATCAAAGTGTTCAGGATAAGGCTTTTGGTACACACGACTATTTACTTTCGGCTCGTTTCCAAAAGTTTCTAAAAACATTTTATGCAAATCCTCCCTTAATTTAGCTAAAATTGGATCCGAGGTAGATGAAGATGTTTGTGGCAATGACATGGGAGCAACCTGAGTACTAGCTATTGGTGCAACTTGTGGGATGAGCGCCGAACCATAATTCGGCAGAAAACCAAACATGCTTGCGCCTATGGGTGGTGTGACAAAGTGATTCGACGTTGACGCCGAATTGGGCACACTCATAATAGGATTAGGATATGCAGGTGCAGCCACAAGCTGGTTGGTTCGACTAGGTAAAAATTCAATGGCATACTATATTATTGTTGTATAGGAGGTGCCGATGAAATAGGTAAAGTTGGACTAGGGTTTTCGGATACACCAATAGTGCCACTAGATGACGGAGGCATATTTTTCTTAGCATTATTATTTGCCACAAAAGAATTGTATGTCGTCACATTACCCTTACTAACAAGACTTTCAATCACAGCCACTTGCTCTGGAGAAAAAACTTTACTCATAGTGATTATATCTTGTTCGTCAATGAGGGGAGGAAAATTGACGTTCCCAACCGGAGTAATGTTGCCTTGACGGTCCTTCTTGAAACTTGCAAGAAATTCCTCCAAATCCTCCTCCTCGTGCTTCTTCGTGAGCGCTTCAAAAGCCTCTTCACGCTGCTTCTTGCGCATTTCATAGGCTTGCCGATGTTCCTCCGATAGTTCATCAAGACTGGGCTTAATGATGTTATCGACGTCAACTTCTGAGGGCTTGGGGAGATTAGACATGGTTGATGATGATTCTTGATCTTTCGTCCCCAGCAGAGTCGCCAAAAAGTGTGTTTGCACACGAACACGTCACCGTGTACCTCCAACGCCGAGGGTGATGCACTGCAGCTCACGTCGAAGAATATCCGTCCGGAAGCGCGGTATGCAAGCAATCCAGCGGGTGCTTTTCAGGACCCGAAAGCCCACACGTCCAGAAGGGACCCCATCTGGACGCGCGGCGGCTACGGGCTGCCCTAGGTCGGTTCGCCCGCCCCTAGAGCCTCGAGGATCGCTGCCCTTCAATATGAAGAACGAACGAAGAACGAGAAAGAAAGAACAAGGGAGAGAAGTAAAACTAGGGTAAAAAGTAGATGGGTTTTGCGATTGTGTCTTGTTGTTCAATCGGCCGTCACCTCTTAGGTATATAAGAGGCAGTTGGACTTCCCGTGCAAGGAAAATGCTTGGATTCATGCCCAAAACCCTAATTAAATTCGGATTGATTTTGTCCGAACTTTCCAAAACTGTTCGGTTTAAACTGGCTGAACCTTGCGGGTCTTTTTTGGGGCAGTAAACGATCTCGGATGAAAATGCGCCCCAAAGCATATTTACTAGTTTCGACGAGACGAACAACTTTGATGTTGAACGTTTTTTGATTCAAGGCCATTTTCAGGGCTGAATCGCTCACGCAAAACGGACTGTCACTTGCGCTACCCATCAGACATCATGTCTAGTGGGGCGCGCCATATGTAGCCTCCTGGCAGGGCTGCATTCGAATGGCTCTAACTTTTGCATACGATTTCGGATTGAGATAATTTTTATATCAAAATTAACCATTTCAACGAGGCGAAGACAATTCGTGTAGAAACTTTTCTCATATGAGGACATCTTGGGGCGTAATCAGCCGAATAGTGTTCTGGATAGTAAATCTCAGTACTTCGAACACAACTTCGGCCTTAGAGATGAGACCGGGTGGCTATGGCCCAAATATCAAAGTTTATCTTTTTGATGATACGGAACTTTCTCACTTTGAGCACATTTCTATTTGAGACCATCTTAATTAAATTCTTGACCGTGCCAAAATCTGGTGTCAACAAGATGCCCATTATTTCTTGTTCATCCACTACCTATACACACACTGTAAACTCGTAGAAGTTAATTTGCAATAATGTAGGCGAATGGAAAGGATTCCAGTAGTACCTGGTGCGGGTAGTCTGCTATGAGTTTCTATATGTTTACGCCCTATACAGACTATGCGTTAGTCAAATGAAAGGAAGCCAAATTCTCGATCCATAGTAGAAAGAACCGAAATAGAAAATATATCGAAAGTAGGAGACTACTCATACATAACATCATGTGGTAGAGTACAGCAGTACTAGACCAGACTCCCTGTGTTATACGTATGTATGTATCTTAGATACATTAATTTAATTTTTGAATCTTGGCTATTAAAATCTATAGGCAACAGATTAGATAATTTTGCCTATGTGAAAAATTTGACTGCTTGTTTGCCTCTTAGTATAGTAATATCATACCTCTATTCTTCCTACGATTTTGTGATACAGAACTGGGGTTTGCTTTTGATGGAGAATAAGGACGTCCATTGATGAATTTAAATTATATAAGTGGTATACTAATTCAATATGTTTGAACTCATTGGGATTAGATGCTCATGCTGAGGTGTTTGCTTGTGGTTTGGTCTTGGTAATTTGTGAGTAAAATGTACCATCGAATCAGCTCTCATATTGTTAAGCGAAGCATGGTTTTTAGTAAACTGAACAATGTTTCTTATTTCTGAACTTAACAGAAAATTTTCAGTTCTGTTGGTATTGTTCCAATCATTTTTTATACTACTGTAATTGGCAAGCTTATCAGGTGATTACAACCAGGATTGTGTCCTAGGATTCTATATGGTATAATAGATTCTTATGATATATTATTACTTACAAGTTGCCAGGGCACTAAACTTTATGACAAGGAGCCCTGGTTATTCCATTGATGCAAATTGTCAGCAAATTATGTATTCTGTAGATTATGAGATCTTGCTAGGAAAACTGTATCATTATTCTGTGTATGTGATTATGAGGCTCGTGTTTATCTCTTTGAAAGACTATTAGTTACTCCAGAAAATTATTATTAGCACTAAGAAGAAGTTTCCGCGGTCAAAATTGTGATGACCGGGTGATGTTCGGTTATTATCCTTGCTCGATTTGGGCATCGGTGGTTTTTGCAGCTTCACATCAAAGTCGTCGGCGACGATGATCCAATGAATGGAGCTAAATCGGGTTGGGTTGAGTGTGTGGTATGTTCACCCTGATCTCATGCTTTTTAATATATTTTCTCTTGAGAAACAAAAATTTACCTTCAGTATTTAGAGTACATGTATTTTTCCTTGAACTTTACAGTGACATATCACAAATGAACTCCGTTCATCTATCTGCACATTGTGGTCTGTAGTTTTACATATTTTGTATATAGGTGATTGGTTTAGTTAGTAGGCGAGTAGAAAATACATGAATATTGATTCGAGAACTGTGGTTCATTTATACAATTGAACTGTAACTTAGCTATATGATCGAAAGAGTACATGAATATTGATTCAAGTGCGAGAACTACTTATCTATTAAGGGTGTTGATGGTCTTGGGTCAAGTTCAGTGTTCTTGGGAGTGTTTATTCGAAATATTGCAGCGTGATAATCAGTTGCTTTCATTTCAGTTTTATCTTCTCTAGCACGCCAATTGTTTGCCTCTAATTCCATGATTGAATCTTCCGTGAGCTACAAGATTAAATGAGTTTAGTACTAAATTCTAGATTGTCATTTCGATGTATCTATATCTTTAGACGCTTGTGCATCCTTACCATGGATTGAATCAAGTTGATTCATAGCTCATGCCATGCTCCTATGTACTACCAAATGCCCTTTTGATTCAGATCCAGCGAGGTGTCTTGGACTGATGGCATTTTGTTCTCACCATGTGTGAGCATTTCTGCTGTGGACCATCTATGTTTAATTAAGTGATAACATTATTTCTTTGAAGAATGTAACTTGTGCCATTTATAATTGTTATTAGAGAGAACAACATTTGTGCCTTTCAAATAAAAGGTTTGTGCTACTTTTTTTGTGAGAGCCGGTTTGTGTTACAAATTTCAGGGCATTCCATTCCTTTTTGGATAAAGATCTGCTATTCTATTGAGGCAGTGTATCTCTTACTACTCCCTCAGTTTCAAAATACTTGTCGTGGCTTTAATTCAAATTTGAACTAAAACCACGACAAGTATTTTCAAACGGAGGGAGTATAACTTTTGCATATTATCAATATCCTTTAGTCCGTTATATGAAATGTTTTTCAATATGCCGAATTGAAGGTGTAGTTTTTATGAGATATTTCTTTAACACGAGCAATGGTGCAGATCAAAGGGTGCATGCATCGGGAGCAGGAAAAGGTGTGCTGTGATACAGGTAATCAAGGAAACCAATGTCTACCTTATCCTCTGCTTTTGTATGCAGAGTGATGAAAGATTTTCCTTTCTTGATGCTGCAATAGTGACAATTATTTCGAAGTGACCCTATTCGTCTCACCCCTCATGGATACTAGCTGAGAACGTTTCGATGATGTTGAGAGAAATATGCTCTATTTCAGGCATGCTGGCCTTGCTAAGTTCTAACACGAGTCCTTTTACTTTCGCTCCATTCTAGCTAGCATGTAATAGTAGCTCTATGGGGGCTCAGTTTAAGTCTTTAGTACTTCCCAACTGCTTTATTATCTCTTAAGTGAATTGCAGAGTATTTAAGGTGTTCGTCTGCAAAGACTAATAATGGAATAACAAAAAATTAGGCAGGTTCTTTATTAGCTTCATTCCCTCCTTTGCGAGTTGCGTGCTGTTGTTAGTCAGTTCATTTTCTACAAATAAAAAAATGCGACGTGGATTTATGGCTTTATTTTTACTTCGTTGTTTTGTTTTTTATTTAAGAAACCAGGACGCACTTTTTGTTCACTCTGGCTTGCCCGGCTTATTCAGCTAGGCTGTTGGAGGAGTTTTGGCTTCAGAAACAGGAGTAAAAAAACTAGGTTAATTTTCTGGATGACTATAAAATAATGGTATTATTAATAAACTTTATTGGCATTTCCTTCAAACATAGACATTGGTACAAAGAGTTTCTTTTTTTTCCTTTTTGTGAAGTAGAAAATGCTTCCAATGTTTGGATTGTATACCGGCGATGCATTCGCTTGCCATTGGTCTTGGAGAAAGATAATTCATTTTTTCCCGACGCAAGGACACATTCTTAACTACATTTTTTTAGAATTAAGTTGCAATAATCTATCTCTTTAAAAAATGCATGTTTATTTTCTCCTGTAGTCTTTCATGGATTTTATAGGTATTTTCTACCTTGTAGTCTTGTAGATCGTCCTTCACTATATGCTAGTTGTTTTTCTTATTAATCTCATTTATCCTCTTTGCAATTCCCTTTACTTTCCAAACGTGTTGTTCTTGAACTCCTTTTCTCCTTAATGTAGCTTTGGGATAGGGAGGCCAAACCTGCACTTTTTAGTGATTTTATTGAATTAGACTAGCACAGGAGCGTGTAGTGCATTGCTGATTTGCCACCTTCAATTTTCGATCTGCATTGTAAATAAAACTTTGGAGTGTTTGTAGCGGATAAGTACCTGAATGCACAATATACCTTTTCCTTATGGCATCTTCAGCCGTTGGCCCCCTAGGGGGCGTCTAAAAGCGCCGCCTGGGGGTGAGCCGGCGCAAAAAATGGCCCTGGGGGCGAGTCGGTCCCCAGCCGTCGGCCCCCAGGACCGCCCCCAGGCGCGTATTTAAAAAAAAGGACCGTTCGGCGAAGTTATGATAAAAACTAGTTAAATTTCGGTCAAACATGGCAAATTTCGGTGAAATTCGCGCATTTTCATTACATTAACCTAATCTAAAAAAGAAAAGGGCTGAAGTCGTCGCCGCCGTCGCCGCCATCGTCGTCGTCGGCCTTCTCCTCCTTGACGCGGGCGCCCCTGCTGGACCCCTGCCCGGCGTCACCATGGCGGACTGGCGGCGGCGCGTCGTCGTCGTCGTCGCTGTCGCATAAGACGACGACCCCGTCTTCAACGCGGCCGCGTCGGCGCTCCTCGAAGCGGCGCAGGGCGGCGCGCTGGCGTTCCTTCTCCTTCTCCCGGCGCGCCTTCTCCATCGCAATGGAGTCCTGGCGCGCCCATTCTAGGACCGCGTCGTCGTTGTCGAACTCCGCCTCCACCGGCGCCAGCCCCGGCTCCGTCTTCACCGGCGCCAGCCCTGGCTCCATCTTCGGCTTGACGAAGCGCGGAGGAGCCGACGAGGAGGGGGCGCGCCGGCCGCCCTCGTTGATGACGATGCCGACGCTGCGAGTGCGCCGACCGATTGGCGTCTCCGCCGCGGGCTCGGCCTTGACGCCGAGAAGCGCCGGAGAACCAGAGGAGTGGGAAGATGAGCGAGAGGAGGAAGACGAGGAGGAGTCGAACCTCCTTGGCGCCCATGCGCGTCGGTGTTGCGACGGGGCGGCCCCCATTGCAGGATAGGTCAACGGCGGGTTGTTGCCACCGTCGAGGTGCGTCAGCACGCCCTCCAGCGTGCGGCCCGGGACGCCCCACCACAGGTGGCGCCCCACGCTGTTCTTCACGCCGCCGACCACCGGCGCGTCGTTGGTGGAGGCCAGGCGCTGCTGCTGGCGGCGTTGGAAGTACGCCGCCCAAGCCGCGTGATTGCCGGCGGCGTACTGGGGGAGGGAGCGCTCGTCGTCGGTCAGGGAGGCGCGCGCGACCTCGACCTCCTCGGCGAAGTACGTGGGCTTCGCCACGGCATCGGGTAATGGGGGAACAGGCACTCCCCCGTCGCTGAGCCGCCACCCAGTCGGCCCGGCGCGCATGTCCGGCGGCGCCGGGATGTTCGCCTGGAACAGGAGCCAGGACTCCTGTTCGCGGAGTGAACGCCGGCCGAAGCCGTTCGCCGCCGCCTCGTCTCCGGGGAAGCGCTCTGCCATGGCGACGGGCTCGGCGGTGGTAGAGAGGGAGAGAGAGGGGCTGCCGGTGGCGCTCGGGAGAGGAAGACGGAGATGGAGAGAGAGGGGCTGGGCGGCGGCGAGGGGCGAGTCTGGTGTGGGCACCGGCGAGAACCGCCGGCTTTTATAGCCGCTCCGCGCCCGTGTGTACGCGCACGAGGGAGGGGAGGCGTCGGCGCGCCGTCCCGAGACGCGCTGCCCGTGAGGAATCAATGGCAAGGCTGACCGGCGGCAGCCTTGCCATTGATTCCCTGCGGGAACCGAGGCAGTTGGGGGGAAGACGAGCCGCAGTGTCCCTGACGCGGCTGGCCCGCGGCTTTTTTGCACCAAAACAGTTCGCCCCGGCGCCCCCGGGCGCCCCCAGGCGCCGGGTTCGGCCTTGGTCCGCTGGCGCTGTTTTCGGCCCAGGCCGGTGAAAATCGGGCTTTCTGAAGCGCGACTGGGCCATTTTTTCGACGTCGGCGTAAAAAGAACGCCTAGGGAGGCCTTCCTGAGAGCGCGGCTGGAGATGCCCTTACTACTTTGCTTTGGTTTATCAGCTTCCTAGCATTGCCTACGGTTTCATGGAGAAGAAGCACGACAGAGTAGCACAAGCCAAGATGGCGTGGGTGGTGGTGCCGGCGATCCAATGACGCGTAAAGGTGTGGCGCATAGTCGGCCGTCCATAAGTGACGGGTCGCAGCGAGTGTGGCCCATGCCAAAGGGTGTGATGCCTTTTGTCTTTTGAATAGCACTCGGTAAAAAAGAGAAATTTAGGGCTTGTAAAATACTCTACTATTCATGTACTCATTCCGTTCCAAAATTATTGCCTTAAATTTGTCTACATACGGATGTATTTATTCACGTTTTAGTGTTATATACATCCGTATCGAGATAAATCTAAGACAAGAATTTTGGGACGGAGGGAGTATTATTTTGACCCAATTTATCCATTTTGCTGAGAGCTACTCATATGTCTAAATGTTCTGAAATTTGGAGCATACCTCACGCACAAAATTAGCTTCATACAAAAAAGTTCTAGATTTTGTTGAATTTTTTGTGAATTTTCTCTTCGCCGGGTGTAGATGAGCTTGGGCTCAAAATGGATATTCGATGTAAAAGAGTATTTTATGAGCAGACAATGCCTTTGGGCTGTAAGACTAAAGTAGGTTTAAGTTGTTACTTGGGTGGCAACAAAGTTATGGTTAAGGTGAAAATAATGTATCTAAGTTTAATTTAGAAATGAGCAAGTGTCGGCGTTCTGGGAACGGGGTTCTCCAGACTTGCCTGTCTGCGGCCCATGGCATGGCTTTGCTAGCATGCTTGTACGACTCATTTTCATCAACAAGGAATCAAGACCCTTACATGGGGCCAAGCTTCGCGAGGCGGACGACACAAGACCTCCTCAGAAGCGGCATCGTCTTGCCGGCTCGTGGGGATGGAGAGTTCAAGGTTGGGCAAACCTCGCGAAGTTCTCGTGACGTGAGTCATGACGATCGATACCAGGCGGGTGCCAGCGCGCGCAGCGTCCTTGTTTCTTCTTTGGTGCTAAGGGGCAAGCACATGCGCGGAGTACCGATGCATCAAGCAAAGGTTTCCATATTGATGCAACGAGACCAAGACCAAAAAGACGGCAAGACGGAGGTCACCATGGAGTCCAGGACGGCGTCACCACCAGAACCTTTGGCAGGCGAAGACCACCTTTTGTCAGGATAGCTTGTACTAGCTGTCTCCTTTCAAATTGACCGTTGTTGGCTCCCTTCCCACTCAATATTTGGGGAGAGGATCAGGGCCCCTATAAATAAGACTAGCCACCACCATATGCAAGGACGGATCATCAAGATCATCCCCAACCACACAAGTGCACCAAGCACAAAAACACCTCAACCTCAGGAGGCTGTTCTTCTCCTTGTACTGTTCGTCCTCAGCCCAAGAGGCAATCCACCACCACCACACTGAAGTAGGATGTAAAGTATTACACCACAACGGTGGCACGAACCAGTATAAATCTTGTGTCCTTTGTGTTGCGAGTTCGTCGAGTTAGTTCATGAAATCTAGGCTAAGTTAGGATGTGGATCGATAGGGGGGAGATCTTCGCGCGCACCCCAGTGTTCGAACCTTAAGGGTTTTGCCGGAACCCGTGATCCGACATTTGGCGCGCCAGGTAGGGGTGTGCCGAAGCTTCCCTTCTGTCGTTCCGCGTCACGTCGCTTCATCGTCTCCATGGCAGACGCGCGTCGCCCCCGGGCCGAGCACCGGGCTGCCCTCGCCACCCGCGTTGCTCAGAAGGCCCCCGTCGGCGGGCCACCCCGTCGCTGTCCGTCGCCTGCCGCCAATGCCGCCACCGACCCGACGGGGAACGAGCAGCAAGCATCCTCGTTGCACCTCTCGGTGCGACAGGATGGCCGCACCGCCACTCCATTGCTGACTCCCGCTGGTTCATTGTCTCACGCTCGTCGCGTTCCCACGGACGCACGGGCTGCGCTCCTCATGGCGCATGAGCTTTTGCTCTACCATCCAGTCGACGACCTCTACGAGGATTGGCTTGACCGCATCGCCGAGCTTGTCCGCGTCGCAGGGGGGTCCCCTGCGCCGTCCCACTCTCTGCCTCGCCCTCCGCCAGCCACGGGCGACGTAGCTCATGAAGCACCTCCACCACCTCAGCCCCAAGACGGCACCCTAGCGCCAAGGCACGCGGCTCCGCGGCGTGACCCACCGCGTCCGGCGCCCGCGCGTGAAGAAAGAAGCTGTCAAGAAGTCCCTTGACCGCAGGCGAATGCTCCGCCACTCCTCGCTCCGCCGCGCCAAGATCGTTTGCCAAGGCAAGGCCCAGCGCCGCTTACCATAGCGGCGCGCGGGCGCCAAGGCCAAGCTCCACCTCCAAGGCGGGCACCGGTTACCATGGCCGGCTGTCGCACCTTCACCCCCGAGCTGCGTAGCGTCGCCTGGCTGGGCAAATTCAAGCCAGATCTGCCTTCTCGCTACGACGGCACCCCCGACCCCGCGGAGTGCCTGCAGCTCTACGAGCTGAGCATCGGGGCGGCCAACGGCGACGAGAAACTCATGGCGAACTGGTTTCCCATGGCTCTCAAGGATGGCCCCCGCTCCTGGCTCCTGAACCTGTCTCCAGGCTCAATTTTCTCCTGGGACGAGATACGCAACCGCTTCATCGCCAATTTACAGGGCACTCGCGATCGTCCCCCGGTCGTGGGTGACCTACGTCGCATCAAGCAACAACCAGGAAAGACCCTGCAGAAGTACATTCAGCGCTTCAACAGCGCGCGAATCAAGATCCCCAAGGTGACCGACGAAGCCATCATCTCAGCGTTCTCCGACGGTGTCCGCGACATCAAGATGAAGGAGGAGCTCGCCATCCATCAAGAGCTGTGCACGACCCTGGAGCTGTTCAACATCGCGACCAAGTGTGCAAGAGCTGAGGAGGGGCGCCTCTCCCTCGAGCTCCCTGCTACAGACCCAGAGGAGAAATAGACCAAGGCCAAGGATGTGAAGCGCAAGGGAGCAGCCGTGCTCGCGGCGGAGTCAGACACCAAGCGCGGCAGAGACCAGCCTGAGTCATCCAAGGGCAGCCGACCGTTCTGCGTCTTCCATAACCTGCATACCCACAACACCAGTGACTTTCAAGAGCTCATAGCCATTCGAGAAGGACGCTTCGGTCAACGCCTCGAGCGCAGCGACCGGGGCTACGGCCGTGGAGGAGGACGTGGTGGCAGACGCTGGAACGACTGTGGCCCGTGCCAAGAGTGGCACGACCGGCCTCGTGAGGACCGATGGCAGGATCAGCCTCGCGAGGGCGCATGGAGGGACCAGCCTCGTGAGGCCCGTCCTCAAGGCAACGCTGACCTTCCTCCATTACCGCCACCACCCAGAAGGAACGATGACCACCATCAAGACGAGGGGGTTGGGGGCTTCCAGAAGCCACACGCTATCGCTTGCATCTTGGGTTGGGCTCAAGCCCCAGCCTCGCAGCGTATCTTCAAACAATTTTCCCGTGAAGTGAATGATGTTCTCCCCAAGCTCGAGGCCACACGCCCGCTCAGATGGTCCAGGTGCCCCATCACGTTCAGTTCGGCAGATCAGCTCAAGTGCACGGCTACTGCAGGCATCCTCCTAATGCTCTGTTTACCAGTCATCAGCAACATGCAAGTTACCAAGACCCTCATCGACGGCGGCGCAGGGCTCAATGTCCTGCCCGTCGACACGTTCGACAACCTCCAAGTGCCATATGACCAGCTTCAGCCTACCAAGCCTTTCTCAGGAGTGACCGTCGGCTCTACTACCCCGATTGGGCAGGTCCGCCTCCCCGTTACCTTCGGAGAACGCAACAACTACCGCACCAAACCCATCGACTTCGACGTCGCCTACATCCACCTGCCATACAACGCTATCCTAGGGTATCCAGCCCTGGTCAAGTTCATGGCGATGACCCATCACGGCTACAATGTCCTCAAGATGCCGGGAAGCGGCGGAATCATCACAGTCCCATGCGAAGAAAGAGACGCGGTGTGCTCCCTCGAGCGTGCCTTCCAAGCTGCAGCAATCGACGACCCCGACAGGCAGGGTGAGCGCCCTCCTGAGGCCACCCCCAAGAAGAAGAAGCAGATGCGTCACGCAGGGCCTCAGGCAAGCGGCTCATCAAGATCGGCGTCCGCACCTGGGGTGCCTCCCTCCATCGCATAGGGAAGCGTGCCCAGCGCCCCTCTCGGGCAGGGCTCAGGGGCTCTTTTCTGGAGGGCCTTAGACCTTGCCAGCATCACGAGGGAGGCGCTTGGGCACCACTTGGAGGCGTGCTTCGCGGCACGTTTCCCTCAAGAGAACACAGGGCAAGGAGTGCCCACCGCTCAGGAGTTCATCACCAAGACCACTCAGGAACTGCAAGACGCGAGGGCCATGCGCGGCAGCCGCCGCTCACCAGGAGCAGCTCCCCATCCAGGCGAGGATGTCGGGTTGCACGTCTGCATCGATGTCCCAGGGCTCAATCGGGCCTCCTCTCAGGAGCTTCTTTGGCCTTCACACGTGGGACGCTGCGAGGGCCCACCTCACAGTTATGTTCGCATGCCCTTCGGTCTGCCGAGTGTGGCGGCCGCCTATCAGCGCAACCTAAGGAGCATCCTGTCGGCTTAGGAGGCCAGGCACCATGCGATGCTGACGGAGATGAAGACGGTCCTCGAGGAACCCCCTGGACCCCCAGGGCCTCCCGAGCCTCAGGGCCCCAATGGCTCATGAGGGGTAGCCCTCTCGCCGCACACCTTCAGCTACCCCAACTCTCCTTCGACAACAGAGCCAGGTGACATTTTCCAAAGTTCATTTAGCTGGGAGCGCCCCCAAGGCTGCATCATTCCCAGGCCGCGTGGGTCCATCCCTGTGGCATGTATCTTTCCTTTTATGTCTTTAGCTTACCCTGTTGGGGTGCCCCTCGGGCTGCATCATCCCCAAGCCGCTCGGGCCGGACCCGGTGGCATGCATCTTCCCTGCATTTACCTGGGCTAAGTTGCTTTCCATGCTTAATCTATCTATGACTATCGCCTGCTTGATTGTCACCCACCGTGGGAGCCGGGCGCCAGCCGTCTTTCTTTAGGACCCCTCGCGTGAGTAAGTTAAGGACGACGTCTGTGCTCGGGCCCATCCCTGCAGCGTCGATAAATCCAGTGGCTGAGCTCTGTCTGGTGGGCCAGCCCCATTCACGTCACCTCCTGGGGCCGTTGGTGCTTGGCTTTTT
The DNA here is from genome assembly GCF_002162155.2 of Triticum dicoccoides. Lineage (NCBI taxonomy): Eukaryota > Viridiplantae > Streptophyta > Magnoliopsida > Poales > Poaceae > Triticum > Triticum dicoccoides. The sequence continues at coordinate 253,242,593 of NC_041380.1, forward strand.
CATGTGATGACCTCAGGAGATTCGTTCGGCGCAGGTTGTCTAACCACCTCGCAGGACCAAAACAGCGAACAAGAATCAAGACCAGGCGCAACCCGCCTTGAGGTAGGGCCTCGTGAGTCCCGTGCTGGCTCACGAGTGCCCAGATACACCTCGTCTAGCCCTGCCGTGCAAGCCACGTGTCAGGCGGGGTTGTACACGCCTCGGGGGCTCTCCGCAGTAGGGAGTCCCCCTCCCACGCCCTAGTGGAAGCACCATGCTCCGCGCTGGCCGTCGACACTGCCGAGGAGCAGTTATGCCCGTGCACAAGCGGAAGCACTACACTCCGTGCTAGTGATAAACAACTAAGGGCGGCCCCACAGCCGTACCAACCTCAGGGAGCCCCGAGCTCAGTGTCCGGCCTCACTGCAACGCCTCCCCTCGGGAGAGCAGCACGAGGGGGCTGCGCACGGGGGCTGCGCTTGGGTCACGCCCAAGCGTACGCCACCCAACCAGGTCCCCTGGACCTGGTCATCGCAGGCCCCTCCCGAGTCGAGCCTCGGAGAGGGAAAAGGTATGGAGAATGTTTGCGCGTCATGGGGGACTCCTGAGCATCGCGACTCAGGAGCCTAACCGGTCACGTAGCCCCTCACTCCTTGGTCCGTCCTGGTTTCCGGTCGGCCCAACGATGGTTGAGGTATGCGCGGGGCCGGGCTCTGCCGACATAGAACATTAACCTATCCTCGTGTACCCTTCCTATAGGCTGTTTGCGCGTCAAGGGGGACTCTTGAGCATCGCGACTAAGGAGCCTAACTGGTCACGTAGCCCCTCACTCCTTGGGCCGTCCTGGTCTCCGGTCGGCCCAACGGCGGTTGAGGTATGCGCAGGGCCAGGCTCTGCCGACGCAGAACACAAAGCAAATAGGAAGAAAATCGCAAAATCTCAAAGCAAATATTACAATACATATTGTTCTCACAATATCAAACGCGAGTTTAACGCCTCTGCGAGGCATGGTGCATGTTGCAAGAATGAAGCAGAAAAGCAGCCGCAAGTCACCCTTGGACACCGTCGGCACCTGCAAAAGGTGCCCTCTCCTGGGTTGCGTCACCTTCACCTGCGTCATTGGTCGAGGGCGCGGGGGTGAAGGCATCGAACTTCTTCAGCAGGGCCTCCACTTGACTCCTCACGGCTGCGGCGACAGCCGCGCAGTGTTCGTCAGCTACGGGTTCCAGCAGCTTGTCAAGACGAGCGCTGGGGTCACGAAGGTGCAGGTGGCTGAAGACCCGTGTCAGCGCGGCTGAAGAAAGGACGCGAGCCTCTGCCTCCGCCATGGGACCAATGCCCTCGATGACTTCCTCGAGCGCCTTCACCAAAAAGGGAAGCAGCTGAGCAGGGCCATCCTCGTCAGTGGTCAGCGGCCTCTCCAAGCCCTTCTCGTACAATGTCTTCAGCGCCACGCGGGACCTCTCCTCAAGGAGCGAGAAGGCCGCACAGTCTTCAGCCAGGACCCTTGCCTTGGCATCAAGGTCGGCCTCCTTCTCCCTCGCCTTCCGCTCCAACTCCTCCAGCCGGCTGCGCTCCGTCGCCTGTGCCTCCGCCAGCTCTCCCAGCTCGGCGTCGCGGCCCCTGATGGCGTCCTCCCGGGCTTTCATCTCCTCCTCCTTCACCTGGCGGCCACGTGCTTCTTCCGCATACTGGTCGCGCAGGCCCTTCAGCTCGCCCCCCAGCTCTCGGCAGCGGCCTCGGCATCCTTCAATGCTGCCTCGTGATCGGCCGCAGCTTTGGAGGCGGCATGCTTCTCCCTCTCGGAGGCCACCGCAGCCTGGCTCAGCGACGCTCGAACCGCCGAGTCGGAGTGAAGCTAGCCAGAGACCAGCTCCAGGCGCCCGGCCATCAAGCGCGGGTCCGTGGAGATCTTCCCGGAGCTGGGCCATCTCCGAAAGGGCGCGCTCCAAGACGGCTGAGGAAGCAGAAGAACCTGGGGCCAGGGGCGTAGCAGGAGAAGGGGGCGATGTTGTCACCAGAGCATGGGAGATCAAGGGCTCCTGAGCCTTCGGAACCTCACCAGCCGTGCCGGACACCGGCACCTCTTGAGCCAGCGGTGCTTTGGGGGCTGACTCGTCCTGAGGATGCTCCATCGGGCCTCGTGAGGACGACCGGGCTAGAGAGGCATGAGCACCATCCCCACCTTTGCCCATGGAGAGGGGCGCGGTCGCAGGAGGCGACACGGACTCAAGCGGCACCACCTCGCTCTCCCTTCTCCTCTTCACCGCAGGCGACAGCCTGGTTACGCAGCAAGGAAAGAGAGTCGGAAACAAGCATCGACAGCAGGAACAAGGCGAGGCGGGGCACTTACTGGTCTACAACAACGTAGTCCACCTTCCGCTTGGTGAGCTTGAAGCCGGAGAGCGTTGTGACCCGAGGCGCGGACGCACCTCCGCTTGGTGAGCTTGAAGCCGGAGAGCGTCGTGACCCGAGGCGCAGGTGCACCTGCTCCAGAAGCTGAAGCAGGAGCGGCAGTTGAACTAGAAGCGGCTCCAGCCGGCACCGGAGCAGCAGCAGAATCTCGAAGGACCAGCGCCGACCTGCTCCTCATTGGGATCATGACAGTTCCTCCTTCTCCTGGGAAGTGTTGGCCTCGTCATTGTCAGGGAAGGCAAGGAGGATGTCAGCCTTACACAGGGGGGAGGTCTCCCCCGTCCCTTTGGGGGTCACCTCCGAGTCTTCCTCCTCCTATTCTTCCTCATGGGACTCACCAGAAGACAGCTCCACCGGCGCCGGCGCCGCTGGGGCCCCGGGGAGCACCGGCGGCACTAGTCAATGCCCGTGAAAGGTCGGCTTGGAGGCCACGATCAGCGCACTATCCTTGTGGCGGAACAAGGGAGTGAAGACATTCGGAGGATACTCCTGATCGTCCCCAACCAAGAGGCGGAGAGCTGCGGACAGCTCCTCGCCGGACAAGGCCTCAGAGCTCAAGCGAACCTTGTCCTCTTCATCCCCAAGCTCCCACAAGGGGCGAGAGCGGGCCTGGAGCAAGGCCACGCGCAGCGCCAGGAACTCCTCAGGAGCATGTCCCCTGTAATCCTCGCCGCCTTCGCGTTGCTAGGCTTCAGGTCGGACTTCATCTGCTCCAGCACCAACGTCGCCCGCTTGTCGGTGAGCTTCGCGAAGGACCACGCCTTGTCGGCCTAGGGCTTCTCCGTCGGCAGCGCCAAGCGCGGGTGGACGCGCTTGGCGCTCATCATGACCCATTTGGCCCTGAGGTTGTCGGCCTTCTTCCCGGTGTTTGAGATCGAGTTGGCCTTGCCGGCCGCGATGAAATTGGCGCACCCGGAGATATGGCCCTCGCTGGCTCGAAGGAAGAAGAAGTGGTGCAGCAGGGCCACGGAAGGCATCACGCCCAGATACGCCTCACAATAGTAGACGAAGATGGACAAGAGAAGGATGGAGTTGGGATGGAGATGCAGCGCCTGCAGCCCGTAGTGGTCGAGGACCTCATAGAAGAAATTGGGGAAGGGAGGAACCAACCCGGCGGCGATACTTCTCATGAAGAAGGGGAAGAATGCGCTCCCCTCAGGCTCCGGCATGTCGGAGGCAAGCCGGAGCTCCGTCTTCCCCCTTTCATTACTCTCCCCCGCCGTAAGCAGACGCGTGGCAGCGAGGCCTTTCTCCGAGACGCTGGGCGAGTCAAGGGCAGGTTCTTACCAAGCCTTCGCCGTAGACGGCACCGGTGACAAGGCAGGCTTAACTGATAGAGGCAAAGGTGTCCCGTCTTTCGATGAGATGGTGGCTATCGTTTTAGAGGAATTCGACTTTGACGATCCGACTACGAACGTGCGAGGACGTCGCACCTTAGCAATCGCTAAACCAACTCCGAGGGGTTATTGACCACGCCGGAGCACGATCAACCTGACCACGAGGGCATGTTTCCTGCGAACAAACGAAGAACAAGCAAGAAACTGAGATTGCAATATGGATATTGCGAATATAAGATGAAAGCTTTATTGATCAAGGTGGGGTTCTGTGACATCTTGGTCTAATCGCTGGACACAAACGAAGTACGCGAAGTTGCAGCTATGGCGAACTTTTAATCTAAACAAAACCCAAAGTCTAAACGACGCCCTAAGGGCTGTATATATGGAGGAAGAGGGGGGGATTTCATGGCCCTTGGAGGAGGGGTCCGAAATCAACCCTAAATCTTGTTTCCCCACACATACGGACTCTAAAAACAGCCTACACTTAAGTATTTCAAAAATACATGGGCCTGTGTAACGCCCCAAGACGGATGTGCCACGTGTCTTCCCGTTATTCGCCGTCGTTGCCATGTCATTTGCTTGCGTGTTGCATCTTGCCATGTCATCATATGCATTGCATCATCATGTTTTCAATACTTGCATTAGCCCGGGTTCTCCCAGTTCCTTCCGTTGTCCGTTCTGGGCCCAGACACACTTGCACGCGCCCGCGGCATGTCCGAAATATTATTTTATAAGTGGCTGGAAAATGTTCTCGGAATGGGATGAGAGTTGACGTGTGGTCTTATTATAGTGTAGATAGACCGCCTGTCAAGTTTCATCGCATTCGGAGTTCGTTTGACGCCCCAACGTTTAACTATAGCGGCAATATAGCCGGTCTAACGCCGGACGTTTTCGGTCTCCGGAAACAGATGCCGGGCCCTCTCTCTCTCTCTCTCTCTTCTCCCCCTCGCAGTCTCGCCACAGCCCACCTAGTCCATCCTCCTTCCCCTCTTCGCTTCCAGAGTTGTCCGATGCGATCGCACGGTCCGAGACCCTCTCTGCTCAGTGCATCAAACCCCCTCGCGCGCGCGTCCGAAAAGTTGTCCCGGACCCGACCCGGAAGGTGTTACCGTTGTGTCCGGATCATCCCCGAACATCTACAAAACATCTCCGTTTTGTTTATTAGACTTCCTAACCTATTTTTCTCAACCGCTCGTTTTTGATCGTAGGTTCCAGATTAGCCCCTAGCCAAACACCCACATACTATAAATATATAGTCCAACCCTAAATTTGAGGAGAGATGTCCCATCCTCCCAGCCGCCGCTGCCATTCCACCAAATCCCCATCGGGATCTTGCCCGATCCACCCAATCGATCCTGCCTTCTCCTCATTTTACCCATCCCACCAACCAACAAACCCCATCTCTCCTTCTCAGATCGACTCTGCGCTCGATCCCGAACGGATCAAGGCGGTGCCTTCGCTCCCGTGCTCGAGTGCCTGCTGGAGTTTAACCTCGCGCGGGCCTTGAACTTGTTCGTCATCCCGAGCAGGAACGCTCGACCCCGAGCTCCTCCTTCCCCGAAGCTCCTCCTCGTGCGCCCCCTCCTCGACTCTGCGCGCCCCTGCTCTGCTCGACCGGATCGGGAGGAGCCCGATCCCGAGCTTCCCCGATGCCCCACCGTTCCTTCGTATTCGCCAAACCCCGCCGCCTCTAGTGAACGTCGCCGGTGAACCCAAGAGGTCCCCTGCCTCGCACCCTTTTTCTCCTTTTCTTGGATCTCCGATTCCTCTCACCGTCTCTCTCTCTAATCTCTCTGCTCTCTCTCCCGTTGCCCACAGGAACGCCATGGCCTCCCCATCGTACCTGTGCCGCCGTCACCCCATGTCCCTGAGCACCCCGTCGCCGCCTTGCCCGTTGATTTCTGCCGCACTGGTTCGCTCGCGTCGCCCCGGCCCCTTCCGCTCCATCCACGCGAGGTGAACGAGCGCACCAGCGGCGTCCGTTGACCGCGTCGTTGCTCCCGCGTCGCCAGGCCCAGCCTCGTCCTCCCCATCGTCAAGCTCCGCCGCCTGACCTCGGAACGGCCAGGTCCAGCCGGCCTCCTCTCCAGCTTCGCGCCAAGTCCCACCTCGCCGGAGTCTTCTCCTCGCCGCTACGTCCGTCAAGTCCGCTGCTGCCGCTGTTTCTCTGTCGAACGAGCAAGCTCGAACCCCAGCGCCAAGTCCAGCCTGCTCGATCCCCTGCTTCAGGACCGAGTCGTCGAACGATGCCGCCGCGCGTTGACCGTCCAGCTTGCCGAGGCCCAGCGCCAGATCGCTACATGGCCCAGATCTGCCAGCTCCCTGTTGGCCCAATGTGAGCAGCCCAGATCCACCTAATTCGGCCCCTGTTCCAGATCCGGCCCGTGTAGTTTTTTTAGGTTCTGTGTTTTAGCTATTTTTCTAGAGGAGAGCAGTTTTTGCAGAGAACCCCTTGCACTTCATGCATTTTAAAACTCACAAACCGTGCATCATATATAAAAAAACTTGCTTAAAATTATGTATAGATTAATAATATGCCATTTTCTTGCCATGTTAAAATGTTTAAAATGATGTTTGCATTTTGCTCCTATGCCATGTTAAAATGATTTATTTCATAACTAAATAACTGTAACTCGGATTTTAAAGAACCTTATATGTAAACGGGGTAGAAAAATGCCTAGTTTAACATGGTATACTTGTTTTGCATGTTTAACAACTCTAAAATTGTGTTTAGGGCATGACCGCACCAAATATAAAATATGCATATGGGGATTTACTGGAATTTTTGTTCGTTGTTTCCGGCCTCATTTAAACTTGACTAGATGGGTAGTTTTCATTTGCTTCACCCTCTTGCCATGTTTAACAACATTTAATATTGTTGGGTACATAAACAAGATCGAACTAAATAATTGATGTGGTGTTCCGTTAATATGCAACTCGTTGCATATTGAGCTCCACTTAATTTGTAGGATTGTTTGTGCACTTTGCCATGCCATGCCTCATTAAACCGGACATGCATCATACTTGTTTGCGCATCGTGCCATGCTTATGTGGTGGTCGTTTACTATGTTGTGTGCTTCTTTCCGGTGTTGCTTCTTCGGGTTGGTTCCGATAATGTCGCGTTTGTGAGGACCCGTTCGTCCACGTCTGTTTGTCTTCTTCATGGACTCGTTCTTCTTCCTTGCGGGATTTCAGGCAAGATGATCATACCCTCGAAATCACTTCTATCTTTGCTTGCTAGATGCTCGCTCTTTTGCTATGCCTATGCTGCGATACCTACCACTTGCTTATCATGCCTCCTATATTGTTGAACCAAGCCTCTAACCCACCTTGTCCTAGCAAACCGTTGTTTGGCTATGTTACCGCTTTGCTCAGCCCCTCTTATAGCGTTGTTAGTTGCAGGTGAAGATTGAAGTTTGTTCCTTGTTGGAACATGAAGATGTTGTTCCTTGTTGGAACATGTTTACTTGTAGGGCTATCACAATACCTCTTATTTAATTAATGCATCTATATACTTGGTAAAGGGTGGAAGGCTCGGCCTTATGTCTGGTGTTTTGTTCCACTCTTGTTGCCCTAGTTTCCGTCATATCGGTGTTATGTTCCCGGATTTTGCGTTCCTTACGCGGTTGGGTAATAATGGGAACCCCTTGACAGTTCGCCTTGAATAAAACTCCTCCAGCAATACCCAACAATGGTTTTACCATTCGCCACCTAGCCTTTTTCTTTCCCTTGGGTTCTGCAGACTCAAGGGTCATCTTTATTTTAACCCCCCCCCCCCCGGGCAAGTGCTCCTCTGAGTGTTGGTCCAAACTAGAGTCCTGTGCAGCGTCCCCTTGGGGAAACTCGAGGTTTGGTTTTAGTTGTATGGAGAGCTCATCTGAGTGTGCCCTGAGAACGAGATATGTGCAGCTCCTATCGGGATTTTTCGGTACATTCGGGCGGTGTTGCTGGTTTAGTTTTACCATTGTCGAAATGTCTTGTAACCGGGATTTCGAGTCTGATCGGGTCTTCCCGCTAGAAGGAATATCCTTCGTTGACCGTGAGAGCTTGTGATGGGCTAAGTTGGGACACCCCTGCAGGGATTTGAACTTTCGAAAGCCATGCCCGCGGTTATGGGCAGATGGGAATTTGTTAACGTCCAGTTGTAGAAAACCTGAAGTTGACCTTAAATAAAATGCATCAACCGCGTGTGTAATCGTGATGGTCTCTTTCTGGCGGAGTCCGGGAAGCGAACACGGTGTTGGAGTAATGCTTGACGTAGGTTGTTCTAGGATCACTTCTTGATCATGGTTTCTCGATCGTGCTTTGCCTTCTCTTCTCGCTCTCTTTTGCGAATAGGTTAGCCACCATATATGCTAGTCGCTTGCTGCAGCTCCACCTCATACCTTTACCTTACCCATAAGCTTAAATAGTCTTGATCGCGAGGGTGCGAGATTGCTGAGTCCTCGTGGCTCACAGATACTTCCAAAACCAGTTTGCAGGTGCCGATGTTACCGAGCAGGTGACGCTACCAAGCTCAAGGAGGAGCTCGATGAAGATCTTGTCTTTTATGTTGATCCGCTTCCAGTTGATCAGTAGTGGAGCCCAGTTGGGGTTGATCGGGGACCTTGTCGCATTTGGGGTTCTTTTTTTATTTTGGTTCCATAGTCGGACCTTGATTGTATTTGGATGATGTAATGCTTTATCCTTGTATTGTATGAAGTGGCGATTGTAAGCCAACTATGTATCTCTTTCCCTTATGTATTACATGGGTTGTGTGAAGATTACCTCACTTGCGATATTGCTTTCAATGCGGTTATGCCTCTAAGTCGTGCTTCGACACGTGGGAGATATAGCCGCATCGAGGGCGTTACAGCCTGGCCCAATAATAAGGTGACGCAGCACCTAAAATAGCCTCTGGATGAAATTTATGAAGTGGCATCTTGTATATTTCGTCCAAGGCTTCATGCACTCCTTATGGAGGCTTCAAAGTCCTGAAATCATCACTTGTAACTCTGTTCTTGATCCCCTTGCGCATGCCATCATCTCCATGCTTGAACTTGCTCCAAGGTTCATCTTTCTTGTCCAAGCTAGGCCCTTCATTTGTAAGCAAAACAAATGTATCCAATTTAGGCAGCATCATATTCTCATGAACATTAGAATCGTTACCAAGAAACAAAAGTACCTGATAATTCAATTGGCGTGCGCGAGCTTTAGTAATTGGTCCAGTATGTATAGCAGCAGGGGTTGTGGGTGTAACAATGGTATTGATGTCCTCATCATTCTCCCCTTCTTGAAATGAAGTCGTCCTCGACGAAAGTTCATCATCCTCACCCAAATAAGGCTTCAAATCTGCAATGTTAAAAGTGGGACTAACCCCAAAATCTGCAGGCAGCTCAAGTTTATATGCATTATCATTTATTTTCTCTAACACCTTAAAAGGACCATCAGCACGTGACATTAGCTTTGATTTGCGCAAATTAGGAAATCTATCCTTACGCAAATGTAACCAAACAAGATCTCCAGGTGCAAACACAACATGTTTTCTACCCTTATCTCCAGCAAGTTTATATTTAGCATTCATACGCTCAATGTTTTCCTTAGTTAACTCATGCATTTTTAAAATCAATTCAGCACGTTCTTTAGCATCAAAATTAACCTTCTCCGAAGATGGAAGAGGCAACAAATCAATAGGTGCACGAGGTAGGAAACCATACACAATTTCAAAAGGGCACATCTTAGTAGTAGAATGCAATGAACGATTATAAGCAAATTCAATATGAGGCAAACATTTTTCCCACATTTTCTTGTTATTCTTCATAACAGCCCTAAGCATAGTACACAATGTTCTATTAACTACTTCAGTTTGTCCATCATTTTGGAGGTGACAAGTAGTACTAAAAAGCAGTTTAGTCCCCAACTTAGCCCATAAACATCTCCAAAAGTGGCAAAGAAATTTAGTATCATGATCTGAAACAATAGTATTTGGCACACCATGCAAGCGAATAATTTCACGAAAGAACAAATCAGCAACATTAACATCATCATCGCTTTTATGACATGGTATAAAGTTTGCCATTTTCGAGAACCTATCCACGACAACAAATATGCTATCCCTCCCCTTCTTTGTTCGAGGTAAACCTAAAACAAAGTCCATAGATATATCCTCCCAAGGAACACTAGGTACAGGCAAAGGCATATATAAACCATGAGGATTGAGTCGTGACTTAGCTTTTTGACATGTAGTGCAGCGAGCAACAAAATTCTCAACATCCCGTCTCATCTTTGGCCAAAAGAAATGTGTAGCAAGTATATCTCCGTCTTCTTCACGCCAAAGTATCCCATTAATCCTCCTCCATGCGCCTCCTGCAATAACAAAAGATGAACGGAGCTAGCTGGAATGCATAGCTTGTTAGCACGAAACAAAAATCCATCGTTAAGAACGAACTTGTTCCAAGTTCTCTCTTCCTTACAATTCTACAATACATCTTTAAATTCAGCATCATGCACATATTGATCTTTGATGGTCTCCAAACCAAATATTTTAAAGTCAAGTTGTGAAAGCATAATATAACGACGAGACAATGCATCAACAATAACATTTTCTTTACCCTTCTTGTGTTTAATGACATAAGGGAAAGTCTCAATGAATTCAACCCATTTAGCATGTCTACGGTTCAGTTTTGCTTGACTTTTAATGTGTTTCAAAGATTCATGATCAGAATGTATAACAAATTCCTTGGGCCATAAATAATGTTGCCATGTTTCTAAGGTCCGAACAAGAGCATATAATACTTTATCATAAGTAGAATAGTTCAGACTAGGCCCACTCAATTTTGCAGAAAAGTATGCAACAGGTTTGCCATCTTATAATAACACACCTCCTAATCCAATTCCACCAGCATCACATTCAAGCTCGAAAGTCTTATTAAAATCAGGAAGTTGGAGTAAAGGAGCATGTGTCAACTTATATTTCAATACCGTGAAGGCTTCTTCCTGTGCGGTACCCCAAACAAAAGGCACATCCTTCTTTGTAAGCTCGTTGAGAGGTGCAACAATGGTACTGAAATCTCTCACAAAACGCTTATAGAATCCAGCGAGGACAAGGAAACTCCTCACTTGTGTGACCGTTTTGGACTGCGGCCAACTCTCAATAGCTTCAATCTTGGCTTTATCAACTTCAATTCCCTGTGGAGTAACAACATAGCCAAGAAAAGATACTCGATCGGTGCAAAAGGTGCACTTTCCAAGGTTACCAAACAAACGTGCATCATGTAGAGCAATAAAAACAGCACGTAAATGTTCCAAATGTTCCTCCAAAGATTTGCTATAAATCAATATGTCATCAAAGTAAACTACCACAAATCGTCCAATGAAAGCACGTAAAACTTCGTTCATTAATCTCATGAAAGTACTAGGTGCATTAGTTAACCCAAAAGGCATGACTAACCACTCATATAATCCAAACTTAGTTTTAAATGTTGTTTTCCATTCACCTCCCAATTTCATACGAATTTGATGGTATCCACTACGCAAATCAACTTTGGAGAATATTCTAGAGCCACTCAATTCATCAAGCAGATCATCTAGCCTAGGAATAGGATGACGATAACGAATAGTAATATTATTAATGCCTCTACAATCAACGCACATACGCGATGTACCATCCTTTTTCGGCACTAAAATGATAGGAACAACACAAGGACTAAGGGATTCGCGTATATAACCTTTGTCGAGCAGTTCTTGTACTTGATGCATAATCTCCTTCGTCTCCTCTGGATTGGTACGGTATGGTGCACGGTTGGGTAACGATGCACCGAGAATTAAGTCAATTTGATGCTCAATTTCTCTAGTAGGTGGTAATCCCGGTGGCACGTCTTGTGGAAAGACGTCAGCAAACTCCTGCAAAATGTTAGTGACAGCAGGAGGCAAAGAGGAAGGCACGTCCTCGAATAAAAATAATGCCTCTTTGCACACAAAAGCATAGCAAACAGATTTGCTAAAATCTAGATCATCAATATCAGATTTGGTGGCAAGTAAACATGCACTTTTCAATTTAATTTCAGAAACAACACTAGATGGTTTATTATTAGGCTTCATTTGTTGCTCAAATTCTTTTGCCACAATCTGATTTTCACTCTTATTTTTCTCCTGTTTTGCTTTATTAGCTCTATTAATATCATCTTTCAAAATGGAATCAGGAGTCATAGGAAGCAAAGTAATATTTTTATCCTTATGAACAAGAGTATACTGATTGTTTCTACCATGGTGTACAGAATTTTTATCAAATTGCCATGGTCTACCAAGTAATAAGGAACATGCTTGCATAGGTACCACATCACAATCAACATAATCAACATATGTAGAGATACTAAAATGCACACAAACAGTACGTGTTACCTTAACCTTGCCGCTGTTGTTGAACCATTGGATGTAGTAAGGATGTAGATGTGGTCTTGTGGTGAGAGATAGCTTCTCCACCATCTCCATGCTAGCCAAGTTATCGCAGCTCCCTCCATCTATGATGACGCGAACAGAACGTTCCTTCACAACTCCCTTTGTATGGAACAGATTATGCCTCTGATTTTGCTCAGCTTGTGTACTGCACACTCAAAACACATTGAGCAATTAAACATTCATACCTGTCAGCATCTTCAGCAGCCATGTATTGCGTCTCATGATCAGAATCCTCTCCACCGTGTTCTTCATGTGTAATAAGAGCCAAAGTCTCCTCATCATAGTCACTAGCGGACTCATACCCACCATCCTCAGTAACAATCATCACACATTGAGATTTGCATTCTCTCGCAAAATGTCATCTTCCCTTACAACGACGACAAATAGTATCACTTGTGTGCCCTGTTGATGCCATGGAAGAAGAAGAACTCTGTGCAGGCCCAGCAGGTGTGCTCTTGGCAGATAGTGGTGGTTGTGCTTGCTTTCTTGTATCACGGCTGGAGGTGGTACCTGATGGAGGTGCTGGTGCAGTGGAAATAGAGGATGCACATGGTGTCCATGATGAAGATCGACCTGCAGAAAAGTTAGTTCGCGCCAATGCCTGTCAATCCTGCACTTCACGTTCAGCTTTACAAGCAAGATGGAATAAACGAGTGATATTAGTATACTCCTTATACTCTAGAATGGTTTGAATCTCTCTATTTAATCCACCCATAAAACGTGTAAGCATAGCTTCATTCTCCTCAACAATACCACATCTAATCATGCCAGTTTGTAATTCCTGATAATATTCTTTTACAGAATTTTTTCCTTGTCTTAAACGCTGCAATTTTTGAAGTAATTCACGTTGATAATATGGTGGAACCCAACGAGTACGCATAGCAGTTTTCAAAGCAGCCCAAGTAGCTGGAATAGGATATAACTACAATTTGCAGACCACCAAACACATGCAAAGCTAGTGAAAGCACAAACAGCAGCAGGAACACGTCCCTCCTCAGGATATTGTAAACATGTAAATTGTTGTTCAGTTTCTAACTCCCAAGTAAGATATATATCAGGAACATATCTATCCTCAAATGGTGGATTGTTCAATTTCATTTTAGGGAGATGGTCATGATCACGTACCTGAGGTGGTTGTGAAGCCCTACCATTGCGATGATATGCATGAGGACGACCTGGTGGCGGTGGTGCTGGTGGTTGCACGTAGTACTGATTTTGATCAACCTCATCCTCGTAATGGTCCTCCACCTCTGCAGTAGCAGCAGGAGCTACAGAAGCATCAACAGCAGCACCAGAATTTTGACCAGGCTCAAGGGGAATGCACAGTGCCCGTCCCACTTCATTTGGAAGGCGATGTTGTTGTTGTTGTTGTAGAGGTGCGTTAGGTGCAGCCGGTGGTGGTGGTGGAAGACACGCGAGAAATTCATTAAACTTGTTATCGAGCTTTGTTTCGAATGTCTTCTCCATGCCATCTATCTTCTCCATGGCCTCTTCAAATCTGTTTAGCACATCTTGCACCTGTCCACTCATCATTTGCTGAAATTTATCATGTAGCTCTTTGTTCGTCATGTTCTCCCAATCTTTCTCATCGGCTTGTGATCCTGCCATGGTTAGCAGCAATAGAAACACACAAGAATATGATCCTACAGACTACTAGGAAGCGGTGGTGCTGGTGATGGTGGTGGTGTATCACAAATCCGGCAAGCGAATCTCAAATTCTTACCAGTTCTTACCCAGCAGTAGGTGGTGATCGGCAACCGTCGTAGTCAAAACTCCCAAAGATTCGATAGAGCGATTGCCAGGTGGTGTCAAACGCACGATGTAGATGTATGTGGAGCTGGGAAGGCTTATGATATGGTAGCAAAAATGTTAGCAATAATCAATTCAGAGATGCAAAGTTGAATAAATGCTCAACGACGGTACTGTGCTGGTCCTAGGCTAGACCGTACTAGAGACGCGAGCCTAGAACACGAACAAAATCACGGCGCGACACATAAACAAGGGAGGAGCACGCTCTGAAAAAAAATCCTTTTTTCACTTTTTTTGTACCTTTTTCCTCTTTTTTTGGCTCCGCAACAATTTTTTTTCGAAAAAGTCTACAGATGGTCTAAAAACTGCCTAGCCAGAATTTTTCAGACTTAGTTTTTTTTGAGTTTGGAACTATTTTTCTACTGCGGATAGCACGGAAGTTGGGGAGTCCGACTTGGTCACGACTCAAAGTATCGCGTGATCTGGAACTCGAAAACAAAGCAACAAATACTAGACTAGGACTAGGACTAGTGGCGGAGATGAATCTGGTGGAACTCGGACTGGTGGTTGTATCTGGCGATGGTATATCTGGACTCGGATTGCGAATATAAGATGAAAGCTTTATTGATCAAGGTGGGGTTCTGTGACGTCTTGGTCTGGTCGCTGGACACAAACAAAGTAACGCGAAGTTGCAGCTATGGCAAACTTTTAATCTAAACAAAACCCAAAGTCTAAACGACGCCCTAAGGGTTGTATATATGGAGGAAGAGGGGGGGATTTCGTGGCCCCTAGAGGAGGGGTCCGAAATCAACCCTAACTCTTGTTTCCCCACACATACAAACTCTAAAAACAGCCTATACTTAAGTATTTCGAAAATACATGGGCCTGGCCCAATAATAAGGTGACGCAGCACCTAAAATAGTCTCTGAACGAAATTTATGAAGTGGCATCTTGTATATTTCGTCCAAGGCTTTATGCACTCCTTATGGTGGCTTCAAAGTCCTGAAATCATCACTTGTAACTCCGTTCTTGATCCCCTTGCGCATGCCATCATCTCCATGCTTGAACTTGCTCCAAGGTTCATCTTTCTTGTCCAAGCTAGGCCCTTCATTTGTAAGCAAAACAAATTTATCCAATTTAGGCAGCATCATATTCTCATGAACATTAGAATCGTTACCAAGAAACGAAAGTACCTGATAATTCAATTGGCGTGCGCGAGCTCTAGTAATTGGTCCATTATGTATAGCAACAGGGGTTGTGGGTGTAACAATGGTATTGATGTCCTCATCAGTAACCCTTCGGGGCGCCATCAATCGCTGATGCAGGAAAGGATGGGAGCGGATCTGAGAATTTCGAAAGCGGGGAGCAAGAAAGGGGATCTGAGCAAGGCGAAAGGAAACAATGAAGGTGAACATTGTCTACGCCAGCCTTTTGATAGTCGGACAGTTATCGAGACAGTGTGGGGAAGCAGAGACGCCCACGTCCAATCAACCGCCACATGTCGATCGAGGCCGCATGCTATTGGGGCCCGCGGCGCTTCGCACTTGACCCTTGGCTTCGCCTCGAAGCCAAGCCCGAGTGCGCCTTGGGCCCGGGGGCTACGTCGGTGTTCTGGGAACGGGGGTCCTCAGACTTGCCTATCTACGGCCCACGGCGTGGCTTTGCTAGCAGGCATGTACGGCCCATCTTCATTAACAAGGAATCAAGACCCTCGCAAGGGGTGTCACACCCTCGATGCGACTATAGCTCCCACGTGTCGAGGCACGACTTAGAGACATAATCGCATTGAAGGCATATGTCGCAAGTTAGGCAATCTTCACAACATCCCATGTAATATAAATAATAAAGGGGAGATAACATAGTTGGCTTACACTCGCCACGTCAATCAAGTGCATAAATAACATTACATCATCCAAACACTCATGGCCCGACTACGGCGCCAAAATAAAAGAGAACCCAACATGCGACACGGTCCCATTCACCCCCAACTGGGCACCACTACTGATCATCGGGAAAGGAAACATAGTAACGTTGAGAGTCTTCGTCGAACTCCCACTTGAGCTCATACGCGTCTCCTGGAGCGGAAACATCAGGCCCTGCATCTGGTGTAATAGTAATCTGTGAGCCACAGGGACTCAGCAATCTCGCACCCTCGCGATCAAGACTATTTAAGCTTATAGGTAAGGCAAGGTAAATATAGGTGGAGCTGCAGCAAGCGACTAGCAAATATGGTGGCTAACTTATCCGCAAAAGAGAGCGAGAAGAGGAGGCAAAGCGCGAGCGAGAAACTAGAGAACAACCTGCACAAACATTACTCCAACACCGTGTCCGCTTCCCGGACTCCGCCGAGAAGAGGCCATCACGGTAACACACTCAGTTGATTCATTTTAATTAATTAAGATTCAGGTTATCTACAACCGGACATTAACAAATTCCCATCTGCCCATAACCGCGGGCACGGCTTTCGAAAGTTCAAAACCCTGCAGGGGAGTCCGAACTTAGCCCATGACAAGCTCTCACGGTCAACGAAGGAATAGACCTCCTCTCAAGACGTTTCGATCAGACTCGGTATCTCGGTAATTCAAGACACTTCGACAGGTTAAAACCAGACCAGCAACACCACCCAAATGTGCCCACAAATCCCGATAGGAGCTGCACATATCTCTTTCTTAGGGCACACTCAGATTGTCTAAACTTCCGGTAGGCCAGCCCAGAGTTGCCCCTGGTAGCCACTGGCGGCTGACGGTTTGGACCAACACTCAGAGGAGCACTGGCCCGGGGGGGTTAAAATAATGATGACCCTTGAGTCTGCAGAACCCAAGGGAAAGAAAAGGCTAGGTGGCAAATGGTAAAACCAAGGTTGGGCATTGCTGGAAAAGCTTTAAACAAGGTGAACTATCAAGGGGTTCCCATTATAACCCAACCGCGTAAGGAACGCTAAAAACCGGGAACATAACACCGATATGACGGAAACTAGGGCGGCAAGAGTGGAACAAAACACTAGGCGAGAGGCCGAGCCTTCCACCCTTTACCAAGTATATAGATGCATTAAGATAACATAGCAATATAATGATATCCCAACAAGTAAATAAATGTTCCAACAGGAACGGCCTCCGATCTTCACCTGCAACTAGCAACGCTATAAGAGGGGCTGAGCAAAGCGGTAACATAGCCAATCAACGGTTTGCTAGGACAAGGAGGATTAGAGGTTTGACATGGCAATTTTGGAGGCTTGAAAGCAAGTGGTAGGCATCGTAGCAATGGCATAGCAAAAGAGCGAGCAAACTAGCATAGCAAAGATAGTAGTGATTTCGAGGGTAGGATCATCTTGCAGGCACAGTTGTCAGAGTTGACTGGATCCTCGAAAGCAAACTCAACGGGCTCCTCGTTAGCTAACTCGTCTCCCGGCTCTACCCAAACAAGACAAACAAGCAACAAGGATACAATCAACCACGTGCAAGAACCCAAACAAGACGATGCGATGATGATATGCTATGCGGGATGCAATGCGGGATGCAAAATGCAAGATATGACAGGAAATGCATGAACCTGGCCTCAACTTGGAAAACTAAGTGTGCCACTGGAAAGATGAGATGAAATCGCTTGAAAACGATATAAAGAACACCGGAATCGGAGTTACGGTTTGGAAATGGCAAGCGATTCAAATATGACACCGGTCTACGATTTACAGCAAGTAGGCCTCTAAATGCAATGAGATGAACATGCAATAGCACCCAAACATGTCAACAAAATACATGGCAGGGATGCACACAAGATGCTTAACAAAAGTTTAGCACCGAGCTACGGCCAAATCATCCATTAACAGGTTCAAACAAGCATGGCAAAAATGCATATGACAAATAGTTCTCAGACTTAGTGAAATTAACACTTGTCTGAAATTTCAGATCAGGTAGCCCTCTTCGGAGCCACAAAACTACATGCTACAGGATCTGCACATGTCAAAGTAAAGCATGGCATGGAGCTACTCAAAGAGCTTAACAAAAGTCCCTTAGTGACCTTGAGCCAAAAAGGACCAGAAAATACAATTGCAAGCATGTGAACATAGCAAAAACATAATCAGTTTTCAGACTTAGTGAAAAACTGGCACATGCTGAAATATAACTCAAGTAGGCATGTTTACGAGCTCGATGCACTCACTACAGAGCAAGTCATGGCAAGACAATCATACATCCATCAATAAGGCACAAAATGCAAGCTAGACATGGGAATAACAATAGCATAGCATGCACGGATCAACTACAACATCACCGGCAAAATTGCAAAACAAGTTGACAATCTGCCCAGATTCACAAAGTAGCCAAAATAGAGCTCGATTGACTCAAGCTAGGGTGCTCTATAATTGCAAACAAAGACATGGATGGATAGAGCACTACAATATTAACAAAACATCCTTATTGATCATCCTCAAAAGAGGCACGGATCACTAGGAAACAATAAGAACATATGGCATCATGAGATAAACAGCTCCAGGACTTGGTGAAATCACTAAGTCCCTGAAAACAGAATTAGCAAGTGCACCATTTTGCAAGCTTGCACAAATCACCACACACATCCTAAAAATACATGGGTTGCACCTATGGAAAGAGACAAAACCCTTAACAAAACACATGTAGAACTCACGGGCATATCATGCACACAATAATCATGGCAAAAATGACAAAAGTGCTAAACGGAGTAGCAGATCTGACAATTAACTCAAGTAACCCTCTTCTAATAGCATTTCGGGCATCAAGATGAGCTCAAATAAAAATGACGCAATGGAATGAAATGATGTACTCTCTGAGATGAACATTTTGATATGCTATATGCATGAATCGGAGCTACGCATGCAAAGTTACGGAGCTACGAACATGTGCATATGGACTGAGAATTTCGGGACTTAGTAGAAAATATCACCCCGAGATCTAGGGTTTGCACGGATTACGAGGACGGACGGATCTGCACTGTAGCTCCTTGCCGGAAATGGCGCCTTGGTGGCCGGAGGAAGAAGGGCGCTCGCCGGAGGGAGGCCGTGGCCGGGGCGCTCACCGGCGACGAGGAGGCGGCGGAGCGGCGCGGCGCTCGTGGACGAGGAGGCCGGCTCGGGCGGCGCACGGGCGAGGGGCGAGCCGCGGCGGAGCTCGTCGGCGTCCGGGTGGGCGGCGGAGGCGGCGAGGTAGGAGAAGGAGGCGGCGGCCGGGGTCGGGGAAGACGTCGGGCGGCGGCGGACG
>NC_041380.1:253262082-253307032 GCF_002162155.2 Triticum dicoccoides
GGGCCCTCCCTGGGCCTCCCGGGCCGGAGCGGCGGCGACGGGTTGGAGGCCACGTGGCGTGCTGCCACTAGCTGCGGGCGGCGGCGGCGGCGTGTCCGGCCGGAACGGACACATCCGGCGCGGCGCGAGGTGGGTTTTAGGGTTTGAGGAGGAGGGGATCCGGGATTTTTCGAGGGGGGTCTATAAATAGGCATAGGGGGAGTTAGGAGAGTCCAAATGAGGTGCGGTTTTCGGCCACGCGATCATGATCGAACGATCTAGATGATGGAACAGAGTTAGGTGGGTTTTGGGCCAAATTGGAGGGGTGTTGGGCTGCAACACACACGAGGCCTTTTCGGTCCCTCGGTTAACCATTGGAGTATCAAACGAAGTCCAAATGATTCGAAACTTGACAGGCGGTCTAGTAGTAGTAAACCAAGGCCGCTTGGCAAGTCTCGGTCCAATCCAGAAATGTTTAATCCCCACACACGAAAGAAGGCTAGAAATGACCACCGAAGGAGAACGAAGCGCCGGAATGCAAAACGGACAACGGGGAAAATGTTCGAATGCATGAGACGAACACGTATGCAAATGCAATGCACATGATGACATGATATGAGATGCATGACAACGACAATAACACACGGAGACAAAAATCTGAACCCGAGGAAATAAATATAACTTAACGCCGGAAACGGCAAGAGTTGGAGTACAAATAGGGAAAGTTACATCTGGGGTGTTACAAGGGGCCAAGCCTCGCGAGGCGGACAACACAAGACCTCCTCAGGAGCGGCCTCGCCATGCCGGCTCGTGAGGGACGGAGAGTTCAAGATCGGGCAAACCTCGCGAGGTTCTTGTGACGTGAGCCATGGCGATCGAGACCAGGCGGGCGCCAGGTGGGCGCCAGCGCGCGCAGCGTCCTTGTTTCCTTTTTGGTGCTAAGGGGGCAAGCGCGGGCGCGGAGTACCGATGCATCAAGTAAAGGTTTCCATATTGGTGCAACGAGACCGAGACCAAAAAGACGGCAAGACGGAGGTCACCATGGAGCCCAGGACGGCGTCACCGCCAGAACCTTTGGCAGGCGAAGACCACCTTTTGTCAGGATAGCTTGTACTAGTTGTCCCCTTTCAAATTGGTCGTTGTTGGCTCCCTTCCCGCTTAATATTTGGGGAGAGGACCAGGGCCTCTATAAATAGGACTAGCCACCACCATAGGCAAGAACGAATCATCAAGATCATCCCCAACCACACAAGTGCACCAAGCACAAGAACACCTCAACCTCAGGAGGCTGTTCTTCCCCTTGTACTGTTCGCCCTCAGCCCAAGAGGCAATCCACCACCACCACACTGAAGTAGGGTATTACACCACAGCGATGGCCCGAACAGTATAAATCTTGTGTCCTTTGTGTTGCGAGTTCGTCGAGTTAGTTCGTGAGATCTAGGCTAAATTAGGACGCGGATCGATAGGGGGGAGGGGAAGATCTTCGCGCGCACCCTAGTGTTCGAACCTTAAGGGTTTTGCCGGAACCCGTGATCCGACAACAAGTTGCATTTGGGTGATACTTTTTCGTTCATTTCAACTCCACCTTCCAACCTTGCACGCATTGGTTTTATTGAAATATTTTTATTCCTGTTTGATTCACCAGTACATGCTGCTCCTGTCCTCTCCTATCTATGTTATGTACTAAACTCCCCTCACCATTCCTCTAATGGTTACGCTACCGCCACACCATTTGCGTCCCATGCTTGACCAATCGACCTCTTTAATGGTGGTGACGGATCGACACAAACACAAAGAAAAGGGAGTAGGGTAGAGATTGGGGTGATTAGCGGGGGGAGGGGGGCTCATCCTTGATGGTTCGTGGGGAAGTACGGTGTGAAGGAGAGAGGGCGTCATGATGATGATGAGGTGGATGTCATCCGGTTTTAAAGAAGAAGGCTTCTTGTGGGTCGGTTTTTGTGTTGAGGCCATGTGTTGAAGATAACATGTCAGATAGTCTGGACAAGCACATTTTCCCCTCACATGTGGGTTGAATTTGAATGAGCCCCGACTGCCCATTTGTTTGAATTTTGGGAAACACGTTGAACGCTAATTCGATGCCTAATATATATGAGAGGGAAAATAACTCATTTATATGTTATAGCCCGTAGAAACGCACGGACATTTTATTAATGTGAGTAGTACTTAAATTCCTTCGACCTTTTTCTCGTGGAACAGAATCCGCTCCCAGGTTCCATTATGAACAAATGAGATAGAACAAGAGTGGCTGACCCACTCTTTATTATCTTTGCCCCTGGCCGGGTCAACCGCGACGTGTAATCAATGACAGGAACTTCCCACCAGACACGCGCGCGCGTTCTTGTCGAGACTCGGACCATGTCGCCCAGCGAAAGCCCGGTCTTCCACGTAATACCCTCCCGGCGGCTACACAATACACAGAATCCACCGTGTCAAGCTCCTTCTTTCCCCCTACCTACCTGCTCAGCTCGACACCATGCTGCCAGCGCCCCTCGCCGCCGTGCTGCTCCTCCCCCTAGTCCTCGCGCTGCTCCCAGCGGGCGGGCGATGCCAGCAGGGCGATGACAACCCCGGCCCCGTCGTGCGCGACCGCGCTCTGCCGCCGTCGGCCTCGTCCGCCGCCACGGCGGCGCTCATGGCCAGGATGAACACCGTCAGCCGCGAGCTCGCCGACGAGGTGCAGAGCAAGTACGGCTTCTGCATGTCCAGCGTGTACGTCTTCTCGCCCTGCGCTGCGGAACCGGCCCAAGTTTACCTCCCCTTGCTGTTTATTTCGCTGCTTGGTGTGCATATTGGTCCGTTGGTCGTGAGCTGAGAGAAACGAGGAATTTTTATTCGTAGGAACAATGATTTCGACCAGACGTTCGACCTCACCTCCGATCCGAGCTTCATCTCGGAGTGCAATGAGCAAACCCAAGGTACAAACAACATTCAAGCTAAGTCGATCGGCCACTTAGAGTAAGATAGCACGAGTCTCCTTCTAGCTAGGTCAACGGTCAGGCCCAGTTTGGTCTTTATTCTTCAGTTGTCCGCTCCTGCACAAAAATATTGGTGATTAGCAGTTCAACCTAAAACCGAAGAACTTCGCTGTAGCACGTGTATCTTCATGATATTTAAATCTTTTGCTTAACTTCCCGCACACAATAGCTCGGGGATTTCTGGGGGGCATACCGGAGCACCTTCACGTGTATACTAATGCAAAGATCTGTTTGGCCCGTGGTCAACACCCACACTACCAATTTTTGGTCATGGCCAAAATCTGAGTAAATAGTATAAAATTACTACAATTTGGGTTACGATTCCAGAAAACTACTGGAATTTTTTCAAGTTCGGCGTCGATCGTTCCAATTTTTTTTTTGCTGAGTGCTTATCAATTGATCACAATTATGACAGTTTTTCGATAAAAAGAAATATATTAATATCGCTAAGATATCTATTACACTCAGCCTCTGCAACAACAAGATGTCCAAAAACATCAAGAATGCACACAGCCAACGATTATGACAGTTGGAGCCCACACCTAAGATAACCGTTTGTTTGACCGTTAACTTACATGTGGGCCCCACATGTAAGCTTCCTCTTCCTCCTCTCTTTCTTCTTCCACATGTAAGCTCGGGAGGGGAGAGGGCCGCTAGCTCTAGAGAGATCACGGGAGGAGAGGAGAGAAGAGACAGAGAGATCAGGAAGAGAGGAAGAAGAAAGAGAGAGGAAGAGAAAGCTTACATGTGGGACCCACATGT
Source organism: Triticum dicoccoides (assembly GCF_002162155.2). Lineage (NCBI taxonomy): Eukaryota > Viridiplantae > Streptophyta > Magnoliopsida > Poales > Poaceae > Triticum > Triticum dicoccoides. The sequence goes on from NC_041380.1 coordinate 253,265,820, forward strand.
AAGTTAACGGTCAAACAAACGGTTAACTTACGTGTGGGCCCCAACTGCCATAATCGTGATCAATCGATAAGAACTCGGCGAGTTGAGTTTTTCAAAACAGCCGACCCCAAACTTGGTAGTTCTCGGTGGGAAAAAATCTAGTGGTTTTCTGAAACCCTAATCCAAATTATAGTAGTTTTACGCTATTTACTCCTAAAATCTTGGTCTATGTTTGGATGGCTTCTAATATTTTGGCATGCCAATGCTTCTTTATTCATTCTAGTTAACTTATCTAGTCAATGTTACCTAATTCACGGGCATGCATAAGCTTCACCAAAAATTTGGCAGACCAATCTTTGGTAGGGCAAGGCTAGGGTAAAATCAAACATGTCCTACATCTATACCTGGCCATTTGTCGGGTTGGGCTTCGGGCCGGGCCTACCAAAGCCCGATGCAAAAAAACCCAGGACCGAGCCCAGCCTGTCCCGGTCGTCAGGCCCGAGCCCGACCCATCAAGCTAAAAGCCCATGAGGCCTCGGACCGGGTCTCTTCGTTAACGGGCCTGGCCCGGCCATCAGGCTTGAAATCTAGGCCCGAGCCCGTCCCATGGACAAGGTCGGACCGGGTCGGGTCAGGCTTTTTTGGGTCGGGTCGTGTCAGGTCGACCGGCCCGGGCTGCCCATGGCCGGGTCTACCTACATCTCTATTTCAACATTTTATATTATTTTGAAAATATTTGCTTTTTCGTCATTCATCATATATGTATGACGTCACAAATTTTCAGGTCCGAATTGAAAACACAATCTAAGAAAAAAAGACAATTTGTTTGCGAATAGCAACGGCACGCAGCTTAATAAGAAAAAAAAAAGGACAACTCGTCCACCTAGATAACGAGCCGCCCAGATTTGAATTTGCTACAATATATTCATGGTTTGGTTGTGAACAGAATTTAAATCTAAGATTTTATGACATAGTTATCTCTATGCCATAAATTAATTTCAGAATTTTAATGACTTGTATAACACATTTTTGTATTCGCCTAGCGCACTAATACACCTCATGGCTGCCCTGCACTCTATATAATGTTCGTCACTTCTGAAGGTAGAAATTACTCATCGGGTTGCCAAAAAATGACTTTTGGTGGACAACCCCGCTCACCCACCTCCATCGAGCCCCAACCATCCAGCCTCATCGACAATGGACTACTCCGGCTGCCGCCGCCCACTTGTTGAGACCTCATCCACATGGGCTTGATCTATCCTGCAGCCCGCTCTCCTCACCATCCATGTCACCGCCACCAGGGCAACCCTCAAGGATGCCTTGCTATCTACGCCGCCCGCCGCAACAACCGACGGAGGAAAGGCCATTTACTCCTTCATGTTGGTCTTGCTCGTCCCACCCTGGCCTCCTCTTTGAGAATGATTTAAGGGGGTGACCCGCATGCAGGCAACGACCCAGGACCCTCCAGTAACTAGTCTACCCAAAGGAAAAAAGCTCGATGGCAAAGGGAGTAAAGCACATGCCTTCTGGACGAGTAGCGTACCATGAATAGCCGCAATCAACAGGGTCGTCAGAGCATTCATGAATCGCCCAGATCCATGCCCCCTCCCCATGTCATTCATCGCCCTCTTAGGCTAGTCATAGCGGGGAGTAACTTAGAGTAGTGTCATGCATATGACACCTGTCTATATTACCATCTTCATAGTGCAAAAATAACTTAGAGGTAGTATCATAGATGGTTGCATTTATTAGTGTGTATACTCATTGTGCCTTGAAAAGCACTATGTGATGGTAACATAATATGTTACCGCCTTCCTATCTTTCCTCATTTAATAGTGCGTCAACTCACCAGTTTGCCTAGTTGGCATTGCATGAAGATGCTTCAACTGCCTAACCTCGCTCCACTGCATCAAGGACTCCCACCAAACTCCTCTATGGGCAGCCCGACCACAAAGATCAACGGTGCTCCAACATACCAACATGTCCATCGCCTGGTCTTTCCCTTGGATCATCCCAACTCCACATGCATGCCCGCCTCCACACGCCTCTCCGGACCACCTAGTCCCACTCTGGCAACCGGTCGCCTCCTACCTCACCCTTCCACTAAGCCAACATACGACCACCCCATCCCTCCCACACCATCGTTTCAACCATGCCATCCATTCCTGGACCAGTGCCTTCACCTTTCACCTACATGGAGTTGGATCTAGTCCCCGACAACGCATGCAACCACCCGGATTTTTTCACTGGGATCACGGCCTTCACCTTGGGCATGATGTCGGCTGAGCGGTACCACAAGGACTATGACATCATGCTAATCACCATTGGCAACCGGCCACCTCCGTGTGAGTCAGGTGGTTGCGGAAGTGGTAAAAAGTTTTGACCTCACTCCGGGAACCTTCTTCATCACCATGCTCTTGCATGGAGAGACTTCTTCGTAATGTTCAATGACCCGGTCGTCCACAACAACAACATTTACATGCCCCACGCGTTGTAGGGCAACTATGCCTCCCTCACCTTTCATCCGTACTCTTGCCTCGTCAGGGTCGAGCTCATGTCATTGCCTTTTCGTGCCCGCATCTACCTCAAAGGGGTGCCCAAGCACGATCGTCAACTGGATACGGTGGCCTTTGGGTTTGGTTGGCTGGCCCGGAGATGAATGCCCGCAACGGCTCTCTCGCTCTAGAGGAGCGCCCTCGCACCACGTTGCCGCCCATGGACTTCCTAGACCTCGGCATCCACGATTCCCTGCTAGTGGTTGAAGGACCGACCAACCTTCTGTCCTATTCGATCCTTATACACCTATGCAAGCTATGGGACTACTGGACGCGCCACGACGACTTCTCTAGATGAAGCAGTGACTCCAACCAAAACGACATCCCATCAAATGGCCCCGATGACAACTACTCTTGGAAGCTTTCTTTTGGGTGGTCATTTGCCTTCGAGTATGGGTGGCGACCAGTGGATAGCCGACATGCGCACAAAAGGCCCAGCCCTAGTGGCCATGAACTCTTGTCAGGCGATCCTAGGAGCCAAGGCGGGACTAGAAAATCCCATGATCATGCCATTCACGGCTACAACACTTCCTCTATCTCGCTCAGGGCATGCAGTGGCTTCTCCTCCGACAACCATCGCCACCAAGACGTGGATGACACGCCTCCTTCGACTAGCAAATCCCTAATGGTGACCTTGCCTCTCCATGCAATGGAGACCTTGTCACCACGCCAACCGAGGGTAACGGTGCCATGACGATCCACACTAATGTCACCATGCCACTAGTACTGCCAGTATTGGTCATTCAGATTGTAGTTGCCACTGCGCTAGTTCAGACACATGCTCTACCCCCCCTGAGTCCGGATACCGACCAAGTGTCTTTCAAAGCCTTTGATCCCATATTGCCTCTGTCAGCAGTACGTCACTAGTCCATGTTGACCATGTTTAAGGAGATGGGGTGTAGGATCTGGTTGTTCAGCTAGTGGTCACTGATGTTTTCATGCTAAATCACATGACTCAAACTAATGCGGGCCCGAAAAGATCCCCCACTACCAGCATGGAGGGTGATTCTATCCTCTTGGGCCCCGTCTCGAACGACCCATTCAGGACTTGGGCGCCGATCTCTTTGGGACCATCTTGGTTCTTGTCGACATCGATGCAATACTAGTTGTCTCTGCTTCCATTGTTCTCACTGACCCCGTGGCTTTTGATGTGGCAATCACCTCCAAGATCCAGCCACTGCTTCCTTGCGAGGTGCCAGTCATCACCATCCCACGGCACCACCTCACCGTACCAGTCATCGCCTTGCCAGCAAATCTACATTCATGTTAGGCACCATTGAAAGGGACAAAGGGGTCCTTCGTAAGAAAATGGGGATTGTTGACGATGATGTCGACACTACCTTGGACAAGGCCCCACTCTAACATGTACTTGATCTCTTCAAGGAGCCAATGACCACGAACGAGATTGTTGTCGTCAAGGCACTCCTTGGCTTATGCCAAATATTCAAGGCCAAGCTCGCACTCCTGACCAGGTTAGCCACGGGCTGCCAGTTGTGCACCAAGGCACCGCCGCCAAGTGATGCCGGGTCCTCCAGCACTCCGCCCTTTGTGTAAATCACCACCCCATGGTTTCCACTTGTAAGAACCTGTGGAGGGCCCCTATCGTTACCCCTAGGGCTCATATATCTGTATCTTGCAATTTATGCCCTACTGTCAATTTTCCTTTTCTTCAATTTCGTGAGTTAGACCACCTCCATGTCCATTGCCCATTATATTTTGACTGAGCTCTTCTAGTTCCAAATGAGTGAAGGCCACTATTCATTTTCAATTGGAACATACAGGGACTCAACAACCTTTAGTGTCGCCTAATTGTCCATGATCTTGTTCTACAAAATTGTAATTCAATTGTCTATCTTCAAGAGATGAAGCTCTCTATTGTTGGTCGCGCCCTCATTCTTGAGCTTCTTGGCCTTCTGTTCGCCGATACCTTTTGTTTCCCGCTATTGGACGAGACTAGATGTGGTACTATAGTGGCCTTCAACTCTGATCTCTTCAACAACCAGACCACCTCTCTGGCCATGAACATGGTCTCGGCGACTATTGAGGGAGTCCTGGATAAGGCGGTCCTTGGGCGTCCGGGCTATGTGATTTGGGCCGGACTGATGGGCCGAGAAGATACAAGATAGAAGACTTTCCCCCGTGTCCAGATGAGACTCTCTGTTGCGTAGATGGCAAGCTTGGCGGCCAGACGTGTAGTTTCTTTTCTCTGTAAACCGACTCTGTACAACACTAGCCCCCCACCAGTGTCTATATAAACCAGAGGGTTTAGTCCATAGAGGCAATCACAAATCATACAGGCTAGACATCTAGGGTTTAGCCATTATGATCTCGAGGTAGATCAACTCTTGTAACCCCTATACTCATTAAAGTTAATCAAGTAGGAAGTAGGGTATTACCTCCATTAAGAGGGCCCGAACCTGGGTAAACATCGTGTCCCCCGTCTCCTGTTACCTTTGATCCTCAGACACACAGTTCGGGACCCCCTACCCGAGATTAGCCGGTTTTGACAGCGACAACTATCCGTATGCGCGCCTCTCTTGCCTCCTGGTGTGTCACTGTTGTGTATGGGCATCAGGGAGACACTAATAAACTTGCCTCTATCAACAACTCAAGGCTATCCGTCCTTCCCTATTGCCAACATGGCTTCCTCTGTGCATGTTCAACCTTTGTACAAGGCCAAGGATAAGAGCAATACGAGATCAATCGGAGGCTGGTCAATGTGTTATGTGCGGCTCTTAACATCATGGAGCTCTTTGAACAGCAGTTGCATGGACGTCAATTCACGTGTGTTAGTTTGTGTCAATTGAGAAGATCGAGATCGGTCATATTTTCTACTTCACAGACCGAGGGCGGCTCTTCCTTCAATGCTTGTTATGCTCAACCCCAAAACCACTAAGCTCTAACCATTGCTGATATCGGCCTCAGACAACATGTTAAGCATAAGCTCCTTTGTGTGGCTTCTATTCGAAGCATCTGAATTCACCAACTTCGTGGGTGATGTGGGTGCGCGCGAGATGCAAAGTCCAAATTGTTCCACATCAAGACTAATGGCCCCCGTTGTTGCAACTTCATCCCAGTGTTGCAAACTGACAATGGGCAGTTCACCACCTAGGCTGTCAAACACCTTGATCTTCACAAGCACTTTTCGTCCACCATTAGGAACTCGAGAATGCTATCGAGTTCTCTAACTCGGACCTACCGAATATTCCTAGACTTGACCTCTCTTCTCTGGACAAGTCATGCCGAGATGGCGAGATCAAATTGGTGGTGTTTCTTGATCTTCCTTCGGGGAAGGCGTCCAGACCTGACGGCTTCACCATTGATTTTTCCAAGAGTGTTGGGAAGTGATCAAACATTATGTATAAACGGCCATTAACTAATTCTCCAGCCTCTGGGTAATCATTGACACCAACTCAACTCACTACACATGTATGTATATGAATTTCGCTAGCACCCAATACATCCATTTGGATGGTCATGGTATTGAGTGTTGGAAACTTGACTTAATTTCGAGTCCCTTGATACCGAGGAGAACTCGCTAGATGGGTCGGCACGACACGGTCCGACTTGTCCTAAATGGGCTGGCATGACACGACCCAACCAGACACGCCTAAGACACAGGCCGTGTCGGGCCGACACTCGTGCCACGCTCCCTGGCCCTGGCACGGCCCTAGGCAGGCCACGTGCCAGCACAGCCCGAGTATAAATGTTTCAGGCCAGATCCTCCACGGGCCAGGCACATGGGCTATCGACCAGCACGCCAGGACCGGCCCATTTGGCTTCCTTTACCGAGTTGTCGACCTATTGCTCTGAAATCGCAAAATCACTAGCTGAGGAGTACTCGTTGCAAAGATCACTCCAATTCCCCTAGTTGCGACAAGTGGCGCACATGCACCGCACCACTTGTCGCAACCTGGAAGTTTCCCTTTTTCGTAGATCTGTTTATTCAAAACGTTTTATCTCTCAAACCATGCGTCCAAATCTTGAACTATTTTCACCATTGGATTCACCGCGTCAAGATCTTCAAAACTAGATCTCATGTTGATAGGTTCCGACGAACCTTTTTTCACAAAAAAACAGACGAAAAAACGAACCGGGAGCACGGGTTTTCCCTTTCCGAAAGATGCACACACGTGCCTCTCACGAAATCACAACCGTGCCTCTCGCGGAAGCAAAACCGTGACTCTCGTAGAAGAAAAAAAAACACCTTTTTTCCATTTCCGAGAACACACGGCCGTGACTCTCGCGAAAGCACAACCGTGCCTCTCGCGGAAGCAAAACCGTGATTCTCGCGAAAGGGAAAAACATATAACAGTTTTTTTTTCGTTTCCGAGAGGCACGGCCGTGACTCTCGCGAAAGCACAACCCTGCCTCTCCGGGAAGCAAAACCGTGCCTCTCGCGAAAAAAACAACAGAAAACGCGTTTTTTTCGTTTCCAGGAGGCACGGCCATGTCTCTCGCTAAAGCACAAATGGGAGGGTCCCTTCATTATAGATGAAGTTCTCATTGGGGGAGCCTATCGCCTTCGCAATGCATCGGATAATCGCTTAGAGCCGAACCCATGGAACGGTGCTCGGCTCCGAAGATTCTACACCTAAGTCCGGACATACACCTTTGTGCGTCCCTTTCTTCTCCTTTTCAATTTTTTCTTTATTCTTTTTTGTTATGTTTTTACGATTTCTAGCATGTGTTTGGGTAAGCCACACACCTGAGGGGTATACATCCTTAAATGTACACACCCCACCATACCTGGGGGCTTCACTCAATAGAAGCTTATTATTATTTTTAGCATAAAGCTCACCATATATATATATGTGTGTGTCTTGTTTTCTCATATACGTCCTGTCTTCGCCATTATATGCACCTCTATGACTTAAGTTTTTGCCAAGCTGGGTTGCGTGGCTCCTGTGCTTATGCCCTACGTTCCCGCTTGTTCGGCTAGGGCATAAAGGGAGCACCTCTGCGATTTTTACAACCGGGTCATCCGGACATATACCTCAGATGGGTGAAGCCGAAAGCTAGCGTTCTTAAGGGAATAATTGGTCGGCGAACAAACAACGAACTGCCTTCATTGCAATATAAACTCTCAAAATACAAAAACTCCTGTGATACTTTCGCATCACGGCTTAGGCATGCGTAAATAGTACATGCTGACCCAGGGAGAGGAACCCTTAATGGAACTATTCTCTTTGGAAGATGTTTCTTACATTTAAAAGTAATATAACATAACTCCCCGAATACAGTTTGTCTGTTCAAGCACTGTGATCGGATTGCCTAATTTCCGAACATACTTGGTGTTTCCCATAGATATAGTATTCGGAAACGCTCCAACCCTTGGGTTTCGGAGGTAGAAGCGGAAGGTTTGCCATGACAATCTTTTCTAGTTCGGACGGAGATAAGTTTGGTGATAAAGTACATTGTTGCATGGAATCAAACGCCTACTCTTTATCTATACCATCTATCAGGCTATCTAGTTTGCAGTCTTGTTGTGAAAGTTTGGCGGCTGTCTTTACTTGGTCGTACACCAAGCTAACCAGAATTTCTTGTCCGTCTGGTCCTCGAGGTCCGACCCGGGCCATATGATTCGGATCAAGTCCGGTATACCACATTTTCACCATGGCCCAGGCTTCTCGTGCACCTTCTCGACATGCTGAAGCCTTCCATAGTTCAAAGCGAAGATTAGCTCCCTTGAATAAATTCGCGAGCTCCTCCATCATTCCTGGAGGAGAATCGGAGGGCCATAAAGCCTTAGCCATGTTCCTCATTGCTTTCCGAGCTCGCTCGTGCACTTTGGACAGCTCTTGCAGCAAGTCGCCTTGAAATCCGGACACTTCTTTGTCGGGCCGCCCAGTTAACAGACCTACAGGAACAAATCTCGTAAGACCTTTCCATCAGAGAACTGCATCAAAGTTAGGTTAAGGGACATACTGAATATGCCGCCTTTCAGCTTTCTGTTCTCCTTCAAGGCATCCGACAGTTGGGTTCGTACGTCCTTTAGCTCTTCGGCTTGCTTGATGGTGGCATCATGTAGCTTGTTCCTTACATTAATGATCCGTGTTAATACACGTTGACCAGCGGCTTCTTGCCCTTCGGTGTGTTGTTTGTCCGCCTGAGCATCCTTCAACATCTCCTTCAATTGATCGACCGATCCTGCAGTTGTAAACAAACCAATGCATATTTAACAATCATTGTTGGCGCAGAATCATATTTTCTGGACACTGTTGTGCTTACCATTTGGTGCCTTCTTGGATTTCTTCAAATTTTCCAGTTCGGCGGTGACAACAGCTAGCTTGGTCCGACATTCTTCAAGCTCCTTGGATAGCATGTTATTTTTCTCCGTGAGTACCTGATGATATAACGACCCTTAAATCAGTTGGGCCAACTTCTTCAAGTCTCGGGGGCTACTGACACATGATTATTGAATCTACACAAAGTTCTTACCCCCATATCCTTTGAAAGCTGGTGAGTGGCTCCGGCAAGTCCATCCCGAGCAGCCCGGATATATGTCCGCAGAGCTGAGGCATTGAACGCCTCTTCGGTGAAACTTGGGTCGCGCATGGCCTCTTTCCGTCGCCGATGATTCATCGCGCTCTCCACTTCGGAATTGGTGACGGATACATTATCTGAATCCTCTTGGAGGTGACAATCCGTCATTTTTTCCGTATCAACCCTAGTCCTTATGACAGGGTCCGGGGCCGGATTGGTCGATGCATGGCCGGCGAGGTCCCCGGATATAGTCTGGCGTATGCTCTTCCTGAAAGATGGCCTGGCGGAAAACGTCACAATTCGGTCTATCCACCGAGTGCATGTTAAAAACTATACCTCTTTGGTGAAGGCGGGGGCTCGGTAGTACCACCGCTTGCCCTTCTTTTCAAAGACTCGCCCTGCTCGGGCGTCGCCTTCTTAGAGGACGCCTTTGATACAGCTCGGCGAGACGAGCGCCGCCCCTTCGGAGCATGAGACAGTGCGGTGGGTGAGGCGCGATGGGAAAACTCTTTTGGAGGAGACCTTTCTTGGGTACTTACTTGGGAAGAGGGGAGAAAACCGGGGTAATCGGCTATAATGGCCACTTCCGTGCCGTCGTAGCTCGCCTGATAGAAGACCCCCTCCTTAAGTTCTATGAATATATCCGGATCTTCTTCATATCCGAGATCCAGGTCTCGAACATGGTCCTTTGGCTGCAGAGCGGGGCTGTAGACCCCCTCGACGACCTTTCTCCATTCCTACTAAAAGTAGCCGGATTAAATTCGACTAGCATAACTCTGGAAAAAGGTTGAGTAAGGCCAATAATTAAAAAACTCACCCAGTCGATGGGGTTATACATGGAAAAACCTTCCCGACATTTCAAGCGAGTGAAGTCTTCCTTTCTCCCCTTTGTAAATGTCAGCTAGGATGGTGGCCAGGGTGGCAAAATTGTCTGGACCCTTGCGTAGACAACAAGACGCATTGTCCTCCCCGTTGTAATTCCACATAGGGAAACCTCTAGATTGGAGCGGCTAAACGCATCACGTCATTGAAATCGCCATTACCTCGATTATAGACAGACCGGAGTTGGCAAGTACTCTGATCTTGCTTGCCAGCCTCTCGACCTCCGCACTGTCTCCTTCCTCTAGGCTTCGGGGACGCCGACTGACGCGCTTCTTTAAAGGAGCGCTGGAGAATTCAGGAAGACCGCGCCGGATTGGGTCCGGAAGAACGACGTCTTTGATATAAAACCATTTCGAGGGCCACTCTTCGGATGCCTTCTTCGGAGTGCTGCACAGGTATCCTGTCCCGGCTATGCGCCATACTTCGGCGCCGCCCACCTCAAATATAGATCCCTTTTGGGAGCGGGGGACGAGGCAGATTTTTTTTGCCATAGCTCGAAATGAGCCTCACAGCCTAGGAACAGCTCGCAAAGAGCAACGAAGCCCGCGATGTGCAGGATGGAGTCCGGCGTCAGATTGTGCAGTTGGAGGCCGTAATACTCCAGGAGACCTCTGAGGACAGGATGGATAGGAAATCCTATGACTCTCAAAAGGAAGGAAACGAAGCACACCCGCTCCTTTTTAGAAGGATTGGGGGGATTCTCCGCCAGGGCTTCGCCATTGATGGAAGTTAATCCAGCCCGAACGGAGACTAGATCCACGGGAGGAAGATATCCCTGCGTCTGAAGTTTATTCAGATGGGCGCGGGATACTGAGCAGTTTTCCCAGTCGCCTTTTTGAGGGCCGAGGGGGCGTGAGGAAGAGCTAGGAGCGCCGGCCATGTTTGGACAATTTCCTATGGCGAGTTCTAAGGATTTCTGCGTGGTGTGGAATGGCATCTAAGATCTAATCTCCTTAAATAGACGACTTCCTGATGTCTACTACACAACCTTCTTCTTATAGACGTTGTTGGGCCTCCAAGTGCAGAGGTTTGTAGGACAGTAGCAAATTTCCCTCAAGTGGATGACCTAAGGTTTATCAATCCGTGGGAGGCATAGGATGAAGATGATCTCTCTCAAACAACCCTGCAACCAAATAACAAAGAGTCTCTTGTGTCCCCAACACACCCAATACAATGGTAAATTGTATAAGTGTACTAGTTCGACGAAGAGATGGTGATGCAAGTGCAATGTGGATGGTAGATATAGGTTTTTGTAATCTGAAAATATAAAAACAGCAAGGTAACTAATGATAAAAGTGAGCGAAAACGGTATTGCAATGCGTTGAAACAAGGTCTAGGGTTCATACTTTCACTAGTGCAAGTTCTCTCAACAATAATAACATAATTGGATCATATAACTATCCCTCAACATGCAACAAAGAGTCACTCCAAAGTCACTAATAGTGGAGAACAAACGAAGAGATTATTGTAGGGTACGAAACCAGCTCAAAGTTATTCTTTGTGACCGATCTATTCAAGAGTTCGTAGTAAAATAACACAAAACTATTCTTTCCATTCGATCTATCATAGAGTTCGTACTAGAATAAAACCTTAAGACACAAATCAACCAAAACCCTAATGTCACCTAGATACTCCAATGTCACCTCAAGTATCCGTGGGTATGATTATACTATATGCATCACACAATCTCATATTCATCTATTCAACCAACACAAAGAACTTCAAAGAGTGCCCCAAAGTTTCTACCAGAGAGTCAATAAGAAAACGTGTGCCAACCCCTATGCATAAGTTCATGAGGTCACGGAACTCGCAAGTTGATCACCAAAACATACATCAAGTGGATCACGTGATATCCCATTGTCACCATAGATAAACACATGCAAGATATACATCAAGTGTTCTTAAATCCTTAAAGACTCAATCCGATAAGATAACTTCAAAGGGAAAAACTCAATCCATTACAAGAGAGTAGAGGGGGAGAAACATCATAAGATCCAACTATAATAGCAAAGCTCGCGATATATCAAGATCGTTCCGAATCAAGAACATGAGAGAGAGAGAGATCAAACACATAGCTACTGGTACATACCCTCAGCCCTGAGGGTGAACTACTCCCTCCTCGTCATGAGAGCGTCGGGATGATGAAGATGGCCACCAGAGAGGGATTCCCCCCTCTGGTAGGGTGCCGGAACGTGTCTAGATTGGTTTTCGGTGGCTACTGAGGCTTGCGGTAGCAGAACTCCTGATCTAGGTTATGCTCTAGAAGTTTGGGTATATATAAGAGGTTTTGGCATCGGGAACAAGTCAGGGGGTCTCCGAGGCGGCCACGAGGTAGGGGGGCACGCCCAGGGGGGTAGGGCGTGCCCCCACCCTCGTGGTGGCCTCGGGACTCTTCTGGCCCATCTCTGGTACTCCGTGGGCTTCTTCTGGTCCAAAAATGATCTCCGTGAAATTTTAGGTCAATTGGACTCCGTTTGGTTTTCCTTTTCTGCGATACTCAAAAACAAGGAAAAAACTGCAACTGGCACTGGGCTCTAGGTTAATAGGTTAGTCCCAAAAATCATATAAAATAGCATATAAATGCATATAAAACATCCAAGATTGATAATATAATAGCATGGAACAATAAAAAATTATAGATACGTTGGAGACGTATCACTTCCGTGCGTGGTCGAGGGGTTATTTGTAAAAGAAGCACCTAGGCCGTTCGCATTCACCCGACACGTGGAAGACGAGGCGACGGTAACAAAGAATCAATATTTAATGTGGAGCCGAATTATCATCAAATCTGAAGTGTAATGGAGAACTCACCTTGCAAAGCCGAAGACATAAAGTCGGATACTACGTCGTCATTGAAGGCAAGTTCGGGGGCTACTGAGGGAGTCCTGGATAAGGGGGTCCTCGGGCGTCCGGGCTATGTGATTTGGGCCGGACTGATGGGCCGAGAAGATACAAGATAGAAGACTTCCCCCCGTGTCCGGATGAGACTCTCCGTTGCGTGGATGGCAAGCTTGGTGGCCAGACGTGTAGTTTCCTTTCTCTGTAAACCGACTTTGTACAACCCTAGCCCTCCTCTGGTGTCTATATAAACCGAAGGGTTTAGTCCGTAGAGGCAATCACAAATCATACATGCTAGACATCTAGGGTTTAGCCATTACGATCTTGAGGTAGATCAACTCTTGTAACCCCTATACTCATTAAACTCAATCAAGCAGGAACTAGGGGATTACCTCCATTAAGAGGGCCTAAACTTGGGTAAACATCGTGTCCCCCGTCTCATGTTACCTTCGATCCTTAGACGCATAGTTCGAGACCGCCTATCCGAGATCAGTCGGTTTTGACACCGACAACTATCCATATGCGCGCCTCTCTTGCCTCCTGGTGTGTCACTGTTGTGTATGGGCCTCAGGGAGACACTAATAAACTTGCATTTATCAACAACTCAAGGCTATCTGTCCTTCCCTGTTGTCAACATGGCTTCCCATGTGCATGTTCAACCTTTGTACATGGCCAAGGATAAGAGCAATACAGGATCAATCGGAGGCTGGTCAATGTGTTATGTGCGGCTCTTAACATCATGGAGCTCTTTGAACAACAGTTGCATGGACGTCTTTGTGTCAATTGAGAAAATCGAGATCGGTCATACTTTCTACTCCATAGACCGGGGGCGGCTCTTCCTTCAATGCTTGTTATGCTCAACCCCAAAACCACCGAGCTCTAACCATTGCTGATATCGGCCTCAGACAACATGTTAAGCATAAGCTCCTTTTTGTGGCTTCTATTTGAAGCATCTGAATTCACCAACTTCTTGGGTGATGTGGCTGCGCATGTGAGATGCAAACTCCAAATTGTTCCACATCAAGACTAATGGCCCCCGTTGTTGCAACTTCATCCCACTGTTGCAAACTGACAATGGGCAGTTCACCACCTGGGCTGGCAAACACCTTGAGCTTCACAAGCACTTTTCGTCCCCCATTAGGAACTTGAGAATGCTATCGAGTTCTCTAACTCGGACCTGCCGAATATCCCTAGACTTGACCTCTCTTCTCTGGACAAGTCATGCCGAGATGGCGAGATCAAATTGGTGGTGTTTGTTTGATCTTCCTTCGGGGAAGGCATCCAGACCTGACAGCTTCACCATTGATTTTTTTCAAGAGGTGTTGGGAAGTGATCAAACATTATGTATAAACATCCATTAACTAATTCTTCGGCCTGTGGGCAATCATTGACACCAACTCAACTCACTACACATGTATGTATTCAACATGAATTTCGCTAGCACCCAATACATCCATTTGGATGGTCATGGTATTGAGTGCTGGAAACTTGACTTAATTTCGAGTCCCTTGATACCGAGGAGAACTGGCCAGATGGGTCGGCACGACACGGTCCGACCTGTCCTAAATGGGCTGGCATGACACAACCCAACCAGACACGCCTAAGACACATGCCGTGTCGGGCCGGCACTCGTGCCGCGCTCCCTAGCCCAGGCATGGCCCTAGGCGGGCCACATGCCGGCACAGCCCGAGTATAAATGTTTCAGGCCAGGTCCACCACGGGCCAGACACGTGGGCTATCAGCCAGCACGCCAGGACCGACCCATTTGGCTACCTTTACCGAGTTGTCGATCTATTGCTCTGAAATCGCGAAATCACTAGTTGAGGAGTACTTGTTGCAAAGATCACTCCAATTCCCCTGGTTGTGACAAGTGGCGCCCATGCAGCGCGCCACTTGTCGCAACCTGAAAGTTTTCCCTTTTTCGTAGATATGTTTATTCAAAATGTTTTATCTCTCAAACCGTGCATCCAAATCTTGAACCGTTTTCACCGTTGGATTCCTCGTGTTGAGATCTTCAAAACTAGATTTCATGTTGATAGGTTTTGACGAACTTTCTTTTATGAAAAAACCAAACAAAAAAACGGACGAAAAAACCAAACCGGGAGCACCGGTGTTTTCTCTTTCCGAAAGAGGCACGCCCGTGCGTGTCACGAAATCACAACCGTGCCTCTCGCGGAAGCAATACCGTGACTCGTAGAAGGAAAAAAAAGAAAACGACTTTTTTCCATTTCCAAGGACACACGGCCGTGACTCTCGCAAAGGCACAAGCGTGCCTCTCGCGAAAGCAAAACCGTGACTCGCGAAAGGAAAAAAAATAGATAACACGTTTTTTTTTCATTTTCGAGAGGCACGGCCGTGACTCTCGCGAAAGCACAAACCATGACTCTCGTGAAAGAAAAAAAATAGAAAATGCGTTTTTTTTGTTTCCAAGAGACACGACCATGACTCTCGCTAAAGCACAACCGTATCTGTCGCGGAAGCAAAACCGTAACACTCACGAAAGGAAAAACACGTTTTTTCTTGAAAAAAATCTATTTTTTTATCGAAAAGCTATGGGAAATCGATGAAAACAAAATGTCGGAAAACCCCGAAAAACCGTTTAAAAAGGCCAAAACGCGTGCGAAAAATAAAAAACCAAAATTCAAAAGAAGCACCTAGAGTGCGACACGTAATGAATGGGTGAAAGCACGTTAAATGGTCGTTGCGAGGCTTCCAAGGAGCCCTAGTTAACTACTACTCCCTTTGTAAAGAAATATAAGAGCGTTTAGATTACTATAGTAGCGATCTAAATGCTATTATATTAATGGACAGTGCTATCTTCCAGATGTCCTGATTTTAGCAATAGATCCGGACGATCCACATGCAGTCCGTTCTACCTCGCGATTGCATGCAGTCCATTTTTCCATATGCATGTGATAATTAGTGATTTTTTTCTCCGTCATGTACATGCATGGCATTTTTTAGAGAGCTTAGTTACATGCATGCATGTGAGACGAAATTGATGACATCACTATAGATTCCCTCATGATTCAAAAAATTCAAAATGTTTCGTAGGCCAAACCATCGCTCCGATTGAAAAATTGTTTTCACATAAAAGAATCATCGCGGCGAGAACTTCGAAACTAGATCCCATATTGATATGTTCCGACGACTTTTTTTACGTAAAGTTACCACGCATAGGGTATGCCAGTTATCACATATATGTTACATTAGTTACCATGATGTTTACATAGGCAAATTTCGGGCATAAAAATGACTTCTTTCAACTTTCTCCCCACATGCAAATGCACTAAAGTGCAGAAAAGCTAATGTCATCGCGGGTTCTTTTTGTTTTGAAATTTCAAAATGTTTTGTCACCCGAATCGCTTGTTTATTTACCATGTTATTAGGTCTGGAGCGTATATTATCATGCTATTTACATAGAAGTTACCGGTGGTATGTTTTCAACAACTTTTTTCATGGGGCAAAGTTATCGTGGTGTTTGTACCTAAGTTTTCAGGTTCGAAAGACTATATTATCATGCTATTTACGCAAATAATTATCAGTGATATGTTTTTAATATCATTTTCCCAGATTCAAAATTATCATGGTGTTTGTACCTAAATTATCAGGCCCGAGAGTCTATATATCATGCTATTTAGACAAAAATTATCGGTCATATGTTTTCAACAACTTTTTTCACGGATCAAAGTTATCGTGGTGTTTGTACTTAAGTTATCAGATCCGTGAGTCTATATTATCAAGCTATTTACACACAAGTTTGTCGATGGTATGCTTTTAACATCTTTTTTACCCGGGTTATCGTGTTGTTTGTAAGTGAGTTATCAGCTCTACTATGTGTATACCATCATGTTATTTACATATGAGTCACCGGGGGTGTTTCAAACTTTTCTTTCCTGGTTAAAAGTTATCACGTTTGGGCTAAGTAAGTTATCAGCTCTGATGTGCGTGTATTACCATGCAATTTACAGAGAATTTACTATGAGTATGTTTTTAACAACTTTTTTCGTGGGTCAAATAGTTACCGCGGTGTTTTGTATGTGAGTTATCATCTCTATGGTGCGTATATTACCATGTTATCTGCACACAAGTCTGGTAACCACAAGATGAGCAGCTAGATAACTTGAACATGAACAGTTTGGTAACTATAACCATGAAGATAATTGTACCTTTAGGAACTCGATAACTATTCCGCAGGCTACTACTTAACTACAAAATTACCAACATCGAAAAGTCAGAGAAACGACGTGATAAAATTTTCGTTGAACGAAGGTTGGCTATTATAGCAGAGATGAACCAAGTTAAAATAGTATGATTATTATTTTTTGACGAAAAGACTGCATGATGCAGCATTTCATTGAAATTAGGATAGAGTTATTACAGGGGCATTTCGATATGCCCAGGATACAAAGCTAGTATCTAGCGACCGACAGATGAAAGCACCAAGACTAGCCTAACAACGATGAAGTGTATTAATCTGGTTCCCATGGCCTGTGAATCATCCGTGCTACCTTGTGCTTGCCTGCCAAAGTCCAATCGATGATATCATTCTTTATCCGATCAAGCACTTGCTCCTCTATCGAGTTCTTTTGCTCAAATATGTGTGCGTTCCTCTCCTTCCACACAGTCCACCACGTGAGCTGCACAAGTGAGCTCCAAGCTGCCTTGTGGATCACCGGCACCTGCTATCTTGATTGGTACCACCAGTCCCAAATGTTCTCGGAGCCTGGCGATGGCACGAGGGCCAAAAGCAGATTGCACCTTTGCATAATCTTTTCCCACAAGCTAATCGTGAATGGGCAGCTAGCAAGGAGATGAGCGGGCGTCTCTCGCTGGGCATTACAGAGGCAACACCTCGGGTTGTGAGGCCAGTTTCGCTTCTCCAGATTGTCCCCGGTCAGGATTTTGCCAAGCACGTCCATCCATGAGAACACCTTGCATTTCAGTGGTGCCTCTGACTTCCAGATCAGCTGTTTGTAACTCGTCCGCATCGATCCTTCAAACTGAATAGCATAGGCCGACTGAGCGGAGAACTCGCCGTTTGCCGTCCACCGCCAGGAAACTGCGTCCGGATGCTAGCCTAGTGCCACGCCCTGTAGCTGAACCCACAAGGCGGTGAACTCACGGACAGCCTGCGGCGTCAGATTCTCCCTTAGGTGACGCGTCCAACGATCGCCGGTAAGCGCTTGAGCCACCGTGAGCCGTTTCCGGGTGCAGACACTGAACAACGCTGGGTAGCTATGACAGAAACTTATTCCATGCATCCAGGGCTCTGTCCAGAAGCAAATTCGTTGTCCATCCCCAAGATGGAACTGAACTGAAGCCATGAACAGCTACTGAACTCTAGCATCGGTGGGCAGAGGCAGCCCCAACCAGGCCTTGCTTGGGTCCGTCCAGGACATCCACAACCATCTCAGCCTCAGCGATGTGCTCTGCGCAGCCAAGTCCGTCATCCCCAGCCCTCCGAAGATCATTGGTCTGCAAATTATGCGCCAGCTCACCAGACATTTGCCGCCCACTGCAAATTCTTTTCCTTCCCAGAGAAAGCCTCTCCTGAGCTTATCAATCTTCTTCCGCAACCACACCGGCATTTGAACGACCATCATCTGAAAAACCACCATCGCAGAGAGCACATGCTTCACCAGCAGAATTCGACCATCCATGGAGAAGTGTATCCGGATCCAACCCTTCATCTTGTTGCAAAGTTTGTCGAGCGCTGGTTGGTAGTCCACCTTGCGAAGCTTTGAGTCGGACAGTGGCATACCGAGGTAGGTGCAGGGGAAAGCCTTGATCTCGCATCCGAGCGAGTGGATGACTGCCGGCAGTGTTACCCCACTACAAAAAATGGGAGTGATATAGCTCTTTGTAAAATTTGTCATCAGACCTGTAGCGCCCCCAAAGGCCTTGAGCAGATCGGCCACTGCCATTATCTCTTGAGCACAAGGATTTATGAACAACACTGCATCATCCGCATATAAAGACATCCTGAATGGCATCCTTTGAGCGCCAATCTCCTGAAGAACTCCAGCCTTCGCTGCCGAATTGAATAGGGCTGCCAAGCAATCCATGGCGATCACGAATAACAGCGGTGAGAGGGGGTCCCCTTGCCGCAACCCTCTTTGGTGCAAAATTTTCTCCGATAGCTCTCCATTCACCATGACCCTTGACGAAGAGGAAGATAGTAGGCCGGCAATCCAATCTCTGAACCTACCCCCGAAACCCTTTGCTTCCAGAACATGCAAAAGGAATTCCCACGAGATTGTGTCGAAAGCTTTCTCAATGTCGAGCTTTATCATAAGCGCTGGGGTCTTCGCCTGTGTGAACGCCTTTGCCAAACCACTAACATATGTGTAGTTGTCGTGGATAGTTCGCCCACGGATGAATGCATTTTGGCACGGCTGTACGATCTCTTTCATTCGATCCCTCATCCGCATAGCCAGTATTTTGGTGAAGAGCTTCGCAAAACTGGAAATCAGGCTGATGGGGCGGAAGTCTCTCGGTGTCGCGGCGTCTTCTCTCTTGGGCAGCAGGATTAGATTGGCGTCGTTGAGCAGGTGAAATTTGGAGAAATTCATTCTGTATAACGCTTGCAGCGCCTTCATGATGTCTTCACTAATGATCCCCCAACAGTGCTTGTAAAACAGTCCGGTGAACCCGTCCGGCCTTGGCGCCTTCTCCCCATTCATCTCATTTACTGCAGTTGTAGCTTCCTCCATCGTGAACGGCATTTCCAACTCCGTAAGATCCACCTGCTGGATCTCCAGCTCCTCGAAATTGAGGCAGGTCGTTCTCTCTCCTTTTGCACCGATCAAGGATTCAAAAAAATTGTGCATAGCTTCCAGTTTGTCCGGCTGCTCAGTGCAAACTTTGCCATCGAACAGAATTCTGTGGATATACTTCCGCCGTCTTCTCGCCGATGCCTTGGAGTGAAAGAAGCGGGTGCTAGCATTGTTGGGGAACGTAGCAGAAATTCAAAAAATTTCCTACGAAACACCAAGATCTATCTACGGAGAGACCAGCAACGAGTAGAAAGAGAGAAGAGTGCATCTACATACCCTTGTAGATCGCTAAGCGGAAGCGTTCAAGTGAACGGGGTTGATGGAGTCGTACTCGTCGTGATTCAGATCACCGATGATCAAGTGCCGAACGCACGGCACCTCCGCGTTCAACACATGTACAGCCCGGTGACGTCTCCCACGCCTTGATCCAGCAAGGAGAGAGGGAGAGGTTGAGGAAGACTCCATCCAACAGCAGCACAACGGCGTGGTGGTGGTGGTGGAGGAGCGTGGCAATCCCGCAGGGCTTCGCCGAGCACCTACGGGAGAGGAGATGTGTCACGGGAGGGAGAGGGAGGCAACCAAAGGCCTTAGGTATGATTGCTCCTCCTTTCCCCCACTATATATAGGGCCAAGGGAGAGGAGGGGGGCGCAGCCTTGCCCCCTCCTCCAAGGAAGGGGTGCGGCTAAGGATGGGGAGGAGTCCATCCTCCCCAATGCACCTCGGAGGTGCCTTCCCCCTTTAGGACTCTTCCCTCTCCAAGTTTCCTTGCGCATGGGCCTCTTGGGGTTGGTGCCCTTGGCCCATGTAGGCCAAGGCGCACCCCCTACAGCCCATGTGGCCCCCCGGGGCAGGTGGCCCCACCCGGTGGGCCCCCGGGACCCTTCCGGTGGTCCCGGTACAATACCGATGACCCCGAAACTTGTCCCGATTGCCGAAACAGGACTTCCTATATATAAATCTTTACCTCCGGACCATTCCGGAACTCCTCGTGACGTCCGGGATCTCATCCGGGACTCCGAACAACATTCGGTAACCACATACAAGCTTCCTTTATAACCCTAGCGTCATCGAACCTTAAGTGTGTAGACCCTACGGGTTCGGGAGACATGCAGACATGACCGAGACGTTCTCCGGTCAATAACCAACAACGGGATCTGGATATCCATGATGGCTCCCACATGTTCCACGATGATCTCATCGGATGAACCACGATGTCAAGGACTTAATCAATCCCGTATTCAATTCCCTTTGTCTATCGGTATGTTACTTGCCCGAGATTCGATCGTCGGTATACCGATACCTTGTTCAATCTCGTTACCGGCAAGTCACTTTACTCGTTCCGTAACACATCATCCCGTGATCAACTCCTTGGTCACATTGCGCATATGATGATGTCCTACCGAGTGGGCCCAGAGATACCTCTCCGTTTACACGGAGTGACAAATCCCAGTCTCGATCCGCATAAAACAATAAATACTTTCGGAGATACCTGTAGTGCACCTTTATAGTCACCCAGTTACGTTGTGACGTTTGATACACCCAAGGCACTCCTACGGTATCCAGGAGTTATACGATCTCATGGTCAAAGGAAGAGATACTTGACATTCGCAAAGCTCTAGCAAATGAACTACTCGATCTTTTGTGCTAGTCTTAGGATTGGGTCTTGTCCATCACATCATTCTCCTAATGATGTGATCCCGTTATCAACGACATCCAATGTCCATAGTCAGGAAACCATGACTATCTGTTGATCACAACGAGCTAGTCAACTAGAGGCTCACTAGGGACATATTGTGGTCTATGTGTTCACACGTGTATTACGATTTCCGGATAATACAGTTATAGCATGAATAAAAGACAATTATCATGAACAAGGAAATATAATAATAATACTTTTATTATTGCCTCTAGGGCATATTTCCAACAGTCTCCCACTTGCACTAGAGTCAATAATCTAGTTCACATCGCCATGTGATTAACACTCACAGGTCACATCGCCATGTGACTAATACCCAAGAGTTTACTAGAGTCAGTAGTCTAGTTCACATCACTATGTGATTAACACTCAATGAGTTTTATGTTTGATCATGTTGCTTGTGAGAGAGGTTTTAGTCAACAGGTCTGAACCTTTCAGATCCGTGTGTGCTTTACAAATCTCTATGTCATCTCCTAGATGCAGCTACCACGCTCTATTTGGAACTATTCCAAACAACTATTCTACTTGGAGCTATTCTAAATTATTGCTCCATTATATGTATCCGGTCTCTCTACTCAGAGCTATCCGGATAGGTGTCAAGCTTGCATCGTCGTAACCTTTACGACGAACTCTTTTACCACCTCCATAATCGAGAAAAATTCCTTAGTCCACTAGTTACTAAGGATAACTTTGACCGCTGTCCTGTGAGCCATTCTTGGATCACTCTTGTACCCCTTGACTGACTCATGGCAAGGCACACTTCAGGTGCGGTACACAGCATAGCATACTGAAGAGCATACGTCTTAAGCATAGGGGACGACCTTCGTCCTTTCTCTCTATTCTGCCGTGGTCGAGCTTTAAGTCTTAACTTCGTACCTTACAACTCAGGCAAGAACTCCTTCTTTGACTGGTTCATCTTGAACACCTTCAAGATCATGTCAAGGTATGTGCTCATTTGAAAGTACCATTAAGCGTTTTGATCTATCCTTATAGATCTTGATGCTTAATGCTCAAGTAGCTTAATCCAGGTTTTCTATTGAAAAACACCTTTCAAATAACCCTATATGCTTTCTAGAAATTCTACATCATTTCTGATCATCAATATGTCAACAACATATACTCATCAGAAATTCTATAGTGCTCCCACTCACTTCTTTGGAAATACAAGTTTCTCATAAACTTTGTACAAACCCAAAATCTTTGATCATCATCAAAGCATACATTCCAACTCCGAGATGCTCACTCCAGTCCTTAGAAGGATCGCTGGAGCTAGCATACCTTTTAGCATCCTTAGGATCGACAAAAACTTTCTGATTGTATTATATATAACCTTTCCTCACGAAAACTGGTAAGGAAACTCGTTTTGATATCCATCTGCCAGATTTCATAAATACAGCTAATGCTAACATGAATCCGACGGACTTTAAGCATCGCTACGGATGAGAAAATCTCATCGTAGTCAACTCCTTGAACTTGTGAAAAACTTTTCGCCACAAGTCGAGCTTCATGGACGGTGACATTACCATCCACGTCCGTCTTCTTCTTAAAGATCCATTTATCTCAATGGATTGCCAATCATCGGGCAAGTCCATCAAAGTCCATGCTTTGTTCTGATATATGGATACTATCTCGGATTTCATGGCTTCTAACCATTTGTCGGAATTCGGGCCCACCATCGCTTCTCCATAGCTCGTAGGTTCATTGTTGTCTAGCAACATGACCTTCAAGACAGGATTACGTACCACTCTGAAGTAGTACGCATCCTTGTCATCCCACGAGGCTTGGGAGTGACTTGATCCGAAGTTTCATGATCAATATCATAAGCTTCCACTTCAATTGGTGTAGGTGCCACAGGAACAACTCCCTGTGCCCTGTCACACACTAGTTGAAGAGACGGTTCAATAACCTCATCAAGTCTCCACCATCCTCCCACTCAATTCTTTCGAGAGAAACTTTTCCTCGAGAAAGGACCTGATTCTCGAAACAATCCCTTATTGCTTTCGGATCTGAGACAGGAGGTATACCCAACTGTTTTGGGTGTCCTATGAAGATGCATTTTATCCGCTTTGGGTTCGAGCTTAATCCTGAAACTTTTTCACATAAGCGTCGCAGCCTCAAAACTTTAAGAAACGACAACTTAGGTTTCTCTAAACCATAATTCATACGGTGTCATCTCATCGGAATTACATGGTGCCCTATTTAAAGTGAATGTGGTTGTCTCTAATGCCTAACCCATGAACGATAGTGGTAATTCGATAAGAGACATCATGGTACGCACCATATCCAATAGGGTGCAACTATGATGTTCGGACACACCATCACATTATGGTGTTCCAGGCGGTATTAATTGCGAAACAATTTCCACAATGTCTTAATTGTGTGCCAAAACTCGTAACTCAGATATTCATCTCTATGATCATATCATAGACATTCTATCATCTTGTCACGAAGATCTTAAACTTCACTCTGAAATTACTTGAACCATTCAATAATTCAGACTTGTGTTTCATCAAGTAAATATTCTCAACATCTACTCAAATCATCCGTGAAGTAAGAACATAACGATATTCACTGCATGCCTCAGCACTCATTGGACTGCACACATTAAAATGTGTTGCTTCCAACAAGTTGCTATCTTGTTCCATTTTACTGAAACCGAGGCTTTTCAGTCATCTTGCCTATGTGGTATGATTTGCATATCTCAAGTGATTCAAAATCAAGTGAGTTCAAACGGTCCATTTGCATGGAGTTTCTTCATGCATATATACCAATAGACATGGTTCGCATGTCTCAAACTTTTCAAAAATGAGTGAGTCCAAAGATCCATCAACATGGAGCTTCTTCATGCGTTTTATACCATTATGACTTACATGGCAGTGCCACAAGTAAGTGGTACTATCATTACTATCTTATATCTTTTGGCATGAAAATGTGTATCACTACGATCGAGATTCAATAAACCATTCAGGTTTAATACTAATCTTGATGGTAGAGGGAGCGTGCGATGTTTGATTATATCAAACTTGGAAACACTTCCAACACATATCGTCAGCTCACCTTTAGCTAGTCTCCGTTTTATTTCGAGTTACTAACACTTAGCAACCGAACCGGTATCTAATACCCTGGTGCTACTAGGAGTACTAGTAAAGTACACATTAACATAATGTATATCCAATATACTTCTATCGACCTTGCCAGCCTTCTCATCTACCAAGTATCTAGGGTAATGCTGCTCTAGTGGTTGTTCCCCTTATTACAGAAGCACTTAGTCTCGGGTTTGGGTTCAACCTCGGGTTTCTTCATTGGTGCAGCAGCTGATTTGCCGTTTCATGAAGTATCCCTTTGTTCCCTTGCCCTTCTTGAAACTAGTGGTTTCATCAACCATCAACAATTGATGCTCCTTCTCGATTTCTACTTTCGCGATGTCAAACAACGCGAATACCTCAAGGATCATCATCTCTATCCTTGATATGTTATAGTTCATCACGAAGCTCTAGCAGCTTGGTGGTAATGACTTCGGAGAAACTATCACTTTTTCATCTGGAAGATCAACTCCCACTTGATTCAAGTGATTGTTGTACTCAGACAATCTGAGCACAAGCTCAACGATTGAGCTTTTCTCCCTTAGTTTGCAGGCTAAGAAAATCGTCGGAGGTCTTATACCTCTTGACGTGGGCACGAGCCTGAAATCCCAATTTCAGCCCTCGAAACATCTCATATGTTCCGTGACGTTTCGAAAACGTCTTTGGTGCCTCAATTCTAAACCGTTTAACTGAACTATCACGTAGTTATCAAAACGTGTATGTTCGATGTTCGAAACATCCACAAACGACGTTTGGGGTTCAGCACACTGAGCAGTGCATTAAGGACATAAGCTTTCCACTGTCCGCACAATTGCTACTTTCAACTTTCAACTATATTTTCTCTAGGAACATATCTAAAACAGTAGAACTAAAGCGCGAGCTACGACATGATTTGCAAAAGGTCTTTTGACTATGTTCAGGATAATTAAGTTCATCTTATGAACTCCCACTCAGATAGACATCCCTCTAGTCATCTAAGTGATTACATGATCCGAGTCAACTAGGCCGTGTCCGATCATCACGTGAGACGGACTAGTTATCATCGGTGAACATCTTCATGTTGATCGTATCTACTATACGACTCATGCTCGACCTTTCGGTCTCCGTGTTCCGAGGCCATGTCTGCACATGCTAGGCTCGTCAAGTTAACCCTAAGTGTTTTCGCTGTGTAAAACTGTCTTACACCCGTTGTATGTGAACGTAAGAATCCATCACACCCGATCATCACGTGGTGCTTAGAAGCGACGAACTGTAGCAACGGTGCACAGTTAGGGGAGAACACTTCTTGAAATTTTGTAAGGGATCATCTTATTTACTACCGTCGTCCTAAGTAAACAAGATGCATAAACATGATAAACATCACATGCAATCAAATAAGAGTAGTGACATGATATGGCCAATATCATATAGCTCCTTTGATCTTCATCTTCGGGGCTCCATGATCATCTTGTCACCGGCATGACACCATGATCTCCATCATCATGATCTCCATCATCGTGTCTTCATGAAGTTGTCACGCCAACGACTACTTCTACTTCTATGGCTAACGCGTTTAGCAATAAAGTAAAGTAATTTACATGGCGTTCTTCAATGACACGCAGGTCATACAAAAAATAAAGACAACTCCTATGGCTCCTGCCGGTTGTCATACTCATCGACATGCAAGTCGTGAATCCTATTACAAGAACATGATCAATCTCATACATCACATATATCATTCATCACATCCTTTTTGGCCATATCACATCACATAGCATACCCTGCAAAAACAAGTTAGACGTCCTCTAATTGTTGTTTGCATGTTTTACGTGGCTGCTATGGGTTTCTAGCAAGAACGTTTCTTACCTACGCATGAACCACAACGTGATATGCCAATTGCTATTTACCCTTCATAAGGACCCTTTTCATCGAATCCGATCCGACTAAAGTGGGAGAGACAGACACCCGCCAGCCACCTTATGCAACTAGTGCATGTTTGTCGGTGGAACCGGTCTCACGTAAGCGTACGTGTAAGGTTGGTCCGGGCCGCTTCATCCCACGATGCCGCCGAATCAAGATAAGACTAGTAACGGCAAGCATATTGAACAATATCGACGCCCACAACTACTTTGTGTTCTACTCGTGCAAAGAATCTACGCAATAGACCTAGCTCATGATGCCACTGTTGGGGAACGTAGCAGAAATTCAAAAAATTTCCTACGAAACACCAAGATCTATCTATGGAGAGACCAGCAACGAGTAGAAAGAGAGAAGAGTGCATCTACATACCCTTGTAGATCGCTAAGCGGAAGCGTTCAAGTGAACGGGGTTGATGGAGTCGTACTCGTCGTGATTCAGATCACCGATGATCAAGTGCCGAACGCACGGCACCTCCGCGTTCAACACATGTACAGCCCGGTGACGTCTCCCACGCCTTGATCCAGCAAGGAGAGAGGGAGAGGTTGAGGAAGACTCCATCCAACAGCAGCACAACGGCGTGGTGGTGGTGGTGGAGGAGCGTGGCAATCCCGCAGGGCTTCGCCGAGCACCTACGGGAGAGGAGATGTGTCACGGGAGGGAGAGGGAGGCAACCAAAGGCCTTAGGTATGATTGCTCCTCCTTTTCCCCACTATATATAGGGCCAAGGGAGAGGGGGGGGGCGCAGCCTTGCCCCCTCCTCCAAGGAAGGGGTGCGGCTAAGGATGGGGAGGAGTCCATCCTCCCCAATGCACCTCGGAGGTGCCTTCCCCCTTTAGGACTCTTCCCTCTCCAAGTTTCCTTGCGCATGGGCCTCTTGGGGCTGGTGCCCTTGGCCCATGTAGGCCAAGGCGCACCCCCTACAGCCCATGTGCCCCCCCGGGGCAGGTGGCCCCACCCGGTGGGCCCCCGGGACCCTTCCGGTGGTCCCGGTACAATACCGATGACCCCGAAACTTGTCCCGATTGCCGAAACAGGACTTCCTATATATAAATCTTTACCTCCGGACCATTCCGGAACTCCTCGTGACGTCCGGGATCTCATCCGGGACTCCGAACAACATTCGGTAACCACATACAAGCTTCCTTTATAACCCTAGCGTCATCGAACCTTAAGTGTGTAGACCCTACGGGTTCGGGAGACATGCAGACATGACCGAGACGTTCTCCGGTCAATAACCAACAACGGGATCTGGATATCCATGATGGCTCCCACATGTTCCACGATGATCTCATCGGATGAACCACGATGTCAAGGACTTAATCAATCCCGTATTCAATTCCCTTTGTCTATCGGTATGTTACTTGCCCGAGATTCGATCGTCGGTATACCGATACCTTGTTCAATCTCGTTACCGGCAAGTCACTTTACTCGTTCCGTAACACATCATCCCGTGATCAACTCCTTGGTCACATTGCGCATATGATGATGTCCTACCGAGTGGGCCCAGAGATACCTCTCCGTTTACACGGAGTGACAAATCCCAGTCTCGATCCGCATAAAACAATAAATACTTTCGGAGATACCTGTAGTGCACCTTTATAGTCACCCAGTTACGTTGTGACGTTTGATACACCCAAGGCACTCCTACGGTATCCAGGAGTTATACGATCTCATGGTCAAAGGAAGAGATACTTGACATTCGCAAAGCTCTAGCAAATGAACTACTCGATCTTTTGTGCTACTCTTAGGATTGGGTCTTGTCCATCACATCATTCTCCTAATGATGTGATCCCGTTATCAACGACATCCAATGTCCATAGTCAGGAAACCATGACTATCTGTTGATCACAACGAGCTAGTCAACTAGAGGCTCACTAGGGACATATTGTGGTCTATGTATTCACACGTGTATTACGATTTCCGGATAATACAGTTATAGCATGAATAAAAGACAATTATCATGAACAAGGAAATATAATAATAATACTTTTATTATTGCCTCTAGGGCATATTTCCAACAAGCATCTCCCTCCTTGATCCATTGAATGCGCGCCCTTTGCCTCCAGATCGTCCGCTCCAGTGCGGCAAGGCCAAGTCGCTGCACCTTCAGAGCCGCCCTGAACTGTCTTTCTTCAACTGTAAGATCCCTCCTTTCCATCGCCTTATCTAGCTTGGCCACAATTTCACTCACTATCGCCGATCTTAGCGCAATGTTGTTCACCATCTTGGCCCCCCAGCTCTTCAACTCTCTGGCAATACGCTTCAGCTTCTCCGCAAGGCAGGCAATAGGTTCTTCATTAGTCGTTGGAAGCCGCCACACCCTGTTTACCAATTCATCAAACCCTTCCATCTTGACCCAAAAATTCTCGAAACGAAACTGCCTCGCCGGCCGGAAGGAAGTGTCACATGTGAGAAGCAACGGGCAATGATCTGACATCTCGCTCGAGAGGGCTTGCAGCAGGCATCCAGGGAAACTAGCGTCCCATGCGTCATTAAACAGAACACGATCCAACTTCACCAAAGTGGCCCTCTCTTGCTCGTTACTCCAAGTGTACCGACGGCTGTGCATGTATAATTCCTTTAGCTGTAGCTCGTTGATGAAGCCCCCTGAAGGCCGACAAACATCTGCGGTTGATGTTATTGTTGTTTTTGTCCGTCGCCTGTGCTATCAGATTGAAATCTCCTCCGAGGAACATTGGCGTGCCCACTGGAAAGGCTTGCACCGTTGCCTTCAGATCAGCCAGGAAAACCATCTTCTCTGCTTCTTGTTGTGGTCCGTACACCGTCACCAAACCAAAAGGGGCTCCATCCGTCGTGTTCCCATGCGCCGCAATAAAGGAATTACGAGCATCCACATTAGGGAGATTGAACTTCGCCCCAACCCATGCGAGTAAAATTCCACCGCGCGTCCCGTCCGCGGGAGAGAAGGTAAACTTGTCAAACTCAGCCCCACAACACTCTTGCACCATCCTACTGTCCACCACAGATAATTTGGTTTCTTGGATACATGCCATGGCCACATTGTGCGCCTTCACCACAGCCCTAACCACACCTCTCCGTGCGGGGTGTGATTATCCTGTAGTTACCACAAAACAAGCACTAGGTCAGTTGGTTAGTTGCCAAATTTCTTTACCAAGACAATGGGTGATCGATTCCCAAGTAGCTCTTACTTTTGCATTTAAAAACAAGAGATCAACCTCCGCCAAAAAATCGCTGCTGCCCACGTACAAGGATCAACCTCCGCCCAAAAGTTCGCTGCCCATATACGAGAAAAAAGGAATCTGATTTAACCTTCCTTCGCCAAAAAATTAGGAAACAAACCCCGCCTATCTCGTTCACGATCTCAAAAAATCGAAGCGAAATCATCGGAAGCGACCGCGGTGAACAAAATCATCAGGAGCGAGCGCAAAAACTGCGGGAGAAAAGAAGAAAACATGGGGTCGCCCACGACCATAGGATCTAGAACGGACGAGATCCAATGTATTCGGATCCGTTGCAGAAATCCTGCCGACTGGATTTTAGCTTTCTCGTATATTAATTTACGGAGGGAGTAGCTAGTTGCTCTGCTGAAATCGCTGGTCGCGTAAAACTTTAGGTTCGCTTCTCTCGAAAAGAAATAAGGTGGCCAGGAGCTCGACCATGGAGGGCACTCCCGCATAGGGAGGAGAAGAGAGGGGGTGGCCTCGATGACGGCGACCGCGTCTCCCCCCACCCCCACCCACGCGCGCGAGCCCTCCAGATCCGCAACTTCGAGCTCCTGCAGTACCGTTGGCGGCCACGAGCAGGTCCTCGAGCATGCTGCTGCTGCTCCGGTGCGGGGCAGAAGAGACCGGGGCGCAGGCGCACGTGCCGCAGCTGTAGCTGGACAAGGACTGCGCGCGGGCGGAGCAGAAGCCGTTCTGGAAGGGCAGCGGCGAGCAGAAGCGTTCTGGAAGGAGCGCCGCGCAGCGCAGCAGCAGCCGGCGGCATCGTCGCGGCTGAGCACGCCGGTCGCTAAGGGGGCGGAGGCCAGGCAGGCTGTGTACGCGAGAAAGAGGAGACGGGGATGACTCGGTCAAACTCTGCAATTCAGTACTTCCAAACAGAAAGGGACTATAATTGGTTGCTCTCTTTAGATTTCAAATTATCCAGACAGAAAATCTTGAATTGCATTCTATTTCAATACCTTGGTTGATTTGGTATTGCAGCTCAATTCAACTCGTTGGGCTGAATACATACATTCAAACAAAGCATAAGAGTACAACTCCTCCCGTCCCATAATATAAGATGTTGTTACAACCAGTATACGAGTACCTTCCAAGAGGTAATACTAACATCATCCAAAGAAGATATCACATTGCTTTGACCGGAGCTAGAATTGAAGTACATGCCTTTAGTTCTGTTGATGAAAGAAAATGTGTCCCATAAATATTTCCAGAATAAAATAAATGTGTTGTGTATGCAGGGAGATTGGTTGCGATGATGTGCAGGAAAGCTGAAATAGAGTTATATCTCAGCAGCTTGGGAAGCAAGAGCAGTGTAAGGATTAGTAGGAATTGCAATCAGTTCTCATGGGCACCTGGGTGCCAATCTGGCTGGGCTTGCTCAACCCAGGACACGAACTCATTCGCAAACAACTCATTTGAAAACCCGGTTCCGTCCAGAGCAGAGAATTGCAGGCCATGCTGTCCAGGTTTCTTCTGCCCTCGTGGACTGACTTGCATGATGCGTAAGTGTTTCTTTTCAAACAAATTACCCCCTAGACACTAACTTAATGATGCATGCAATCAACAGCATTATATTCCTTCCCGCACACACACTATATTCCTCAAGTCCCAATACATCAATCATTTTAGAGTTTCTTCCTCCACTTCTTTTTTTGTTGGTATTCTGTATTCTCAATGTTATGTTTACTTGCTCTAAATCCATTCTTCTTTTGTCCAGCTTGTCCTTTGGGTGCTTATTGTCCTCTTGGGACACTGAATAAAACTACCAACCTTTGTGACCCGTAAGAGTAATGTACACTGAAGATTCCTTATTTACCATGCGACACTCTTCATACGAATTTCATAGCACATATTGTTTCTCTGTGACAAAAAATATTAGGTATTCTTACCAAATAACTCCCGGATCAAACCAGACATGCGGCAGTGCAGATACTTGGGCTGATGTGATTACTACCAATGATGTCTTCTGCACTCCAGGGCACCATTGCCCAACCACTACCCAAAAACTTAACTGCAGCAAGGGGTAGTGTATTAGCCTTCTCTTTCTGTGGTACGTTGTTATGTTTATAGTGATAACTAATACCAAACTTTGTATTTTTCAGGTCCTATTGCAGGAAAGGTGCCACTGGTGAAAATAGTAAGCATCTTGTTTGTTTTTCTTCTGAATTTCATCCATTGAGAAGCATGAGTTAGAATTACTACTTATTGAATAACCTGTGCTTTCTACTTATTGAGAAGCGTCTTGTTCAAATATACTGTATATGATTTGTCAAGCTCCAAACATGATTTTAACATTTCCTGGAATCCTAACGACTAGTTTGCACCCACTTCCTTCTAGAGTTAAAATCATGTTTGGAGCTTGACAAAATGGAAGAGCTCCAAACATGATTTTAACGCTTCCATTTGTCTGCTAAAGATAAATTTTCACCCCCTTCGGTTGCTTGACATACCTTTTTAATTAAAAGCTAGATAGCCTAGAGCACTTGATTCAAACAAGTCGTGCAAGTTTACAATTGCTATGATCTACCCTTTGTATCACTTATCTAATGTAATTTTGCAGAGTGTAGATGGAAAGGCGGGTGTAAGGAGAATTCAGAAAAAGAAGAAATCGCTTTGTTTGGTGGCATACTGATTGTGAGTAGTGCAATTTGCCAACTTTCTGGGCCACGACACTCATTTTGACTCATACATTTCACTAAACATTTTCTCGACAAACATAGTGCTAACTTATACCTTTTGATTTATCAAATTGTTGTCTTGTTAGAATTTGTAACAAGACAACAATTTGATAAGTCCTAGAATTACATGCAATGTTAATGCATTGCCAATGCAAGTCTTATTTCCTTTTGTGTAAATACGATCCAGTTATTTTGTTAATATATATGATTGTTATCGCCAATGCAAGTTTATATGCTGTAAATTTCTGCATAAGTTGTGACTGTAAGGCATCCTAGTTTCTCTCTCAAGTGATTTTCGTAGAAACCCACACAACATAAACAGGAGCATCTAAATTGTTACCAATACCTATTTACTTAGAGCCAACGATCTTGTTCTCGTTCTTTAATGCTAGTATTTAGTAAACGATTCGCTCGTGATCTTGTTTATGCAGGTTGTCTTAATTGTCATTTTACTACTGGTGTACAATTGCTCTGATCAATTCATTGCAGTTCGAGCTAAAATTTTATCGAAGTCTCGTAAAAAGGCAGCAAAGATTGCGCAAGAATCAGCAACAGCACGGAAAAGATGGAAATTAGCAAAAGAACTTGTACTAAGGCATGAGATGGAAATGTATGAGTCTTCTGATGCACCTGAGGAATTAGCTACATCATCTGATGGGATACTACATGCTGATAAAGGTAATGGTAAGAGATCAAAAAATCGCAGAAAGCTAAATGTTCGCACTGAAAGGTTCAGACGTGCATATAGTCAGATTGACAAGGAAAGAGCTCTGCAGCTAGACAAAGACAAATTAACACTCGCTGGAATAGTGTCTCGAGCTGCTGAAAACAGACCACAGAGGCCAATGCTTGAGGTGGCCTTCAAAGGTCTGACATTATCCATTGGGAAAAAGAAACTTCTACAATGCGTTACTGGAAAACTTTCACCAGGTAGGATAACGGCTATTATGGGTCCTTCTGGAGCAGGAAAGACCACATTTCTCAACGCTGTGTTAGGCAAAACATCAGGCTATAAGAAGGATGGATTGGTCCTTGTAAATGGAAAATCCGGATCGATGCAGTCATATAAGAAGATAATTGGTTTTGTTCCACAAGATGATATCGTACATGGAAACCTGACGGTTGAGGAAAATCTGTGGTTTAGTGGACGCTGCAGGTACTGGATACATAACAAAGCGCAATTCATTTGTGTTCCCAAAGTATTCTTTTGGCCTTACACTAAAATTTTCAATGCACAATTTTATTAGGATCAGTGACATAGCATTGCAAGACTTCAATTCGCTGCAGAATTCGACAATATTATTCTTTACAGTTTCTTCACGAAATTCATTGAAAACGATGTTTAATTTTTCAGATATAGTTTAGTTTGATTATTAAAGTGTTATATCATTTATTTACTTATTTATTCATATTCCCCCCTTCACATACATAAATTAATCATCTCTTGTATGGCATAAGTTCTGTGCCTAGATGGCTCCTAATAGTTGATGCATATTCTTTGCTAGGCATCTAAAAGAAGTGATATCTCCTAATTAATTTCAGCAACTCTTTTGATGATATCCTTATTGTACTTTCATAAGGCAATCATTTTCCTCTAACAATCACTATTCTTTTGTGAAACAGGTTAAGCAAAAGCATGTCAAAAGCTGATAAGGTTCTCATTCTAGAACGGGTTATAGGGTCACTAGGGCTCCAAGAAATCAGAAATTCCCTTGTTGGGACAGTGGAAAAGCGGGGTATTTCTGGCGGACAAAGGAAGCGTGTGAATGTTGGGATTGAAATGGTTATGGAACCATCTCTTCTGATATTAGACGAGCCAACAACAGGCTTAGATAGTGCTTCCTCCCAACAACTTCTAAGAGCTCTTCGTCATGAGGCATCCCAAGGCGTGAATGTTTGCGCAGTGATTCACCAACCAAGGTTTCCTTGTAAACTTTGAATTAATCATTCCTTTATTTCTTCCAGAAAGAATCCTTTTCTAATCTTGAGTTGAAAAGACATAGCTCATATGAAAAGTGCTCTTGCAATTTATTGTAACATTAATTGATCAGCTGGCCAATACACTAGGTCTACCTATCAGTTGGCGTTCCAAAATTTGGTAAAACAAATTCATCGACATGAGTAGTAGTAATGCCCAACTTTATACAGTGAGTCGTATGACTAGTCAGGAAGTCATTTATCCTTGTGTGACTAAAATAATCTTCTCTACACATTCTTTTCTACTCCCTCTATCCCAAAATAAGTGTCTCAAGCTTAGTACAACTTTGTACTAGCTCTAGTACAAAGTTGAGACCCTTATTTTGGAACGGAGGGAGTACTTCATTAAGATGAATTTGGATCTAATATGTATTAACATTTTACGCAGCTATACTTTGTTCAGTATGTTTGATGACTTTGTTCTTTTGGCAAGAGGCGGCCTTATTGCTTACCATGGGCCTATAAGTGAAGTTGAAAATTATTTCTCAGGCCTGGGGATCAAGGTTCCTGACCGCGAGAATCCTCCAGACTATTATATTGACATCTTAGAGGGAATAGCAAAGACAAAAATGAGCGGACATGCCACTCCTAAACATTTGCCACTTCTCTGGATTCTGCATAATGGATATGATGTTCCAGAAGATATGCGGAAGGACCTTGAGGAGATCAATATGATGCACGAGTTATATACTGTAGGGTCCATTACTAGAGAACTATCTTCTGTAGAACAGACAGAGAGTAAACATTCTGTGCACCAAAATGTCAGCCAAAGAAATGATTTACTGAATAGGAAAACACCCGGTGTACTTGCACAATACAGATACTATTTAGGGAGGTAACCCGATCTCCTTCATTTCTCTAACTTGCTTTGAGTTTGGTGAATCATTTTGTAACTCCATAGCCAAATTATGTTTTCAGGGTAGCTAAGCAACGTCTACGTGAAGCTACGCAACAGGCTGTTGATTACCTGATATTGTGTATTGCTGGCATATGCATTGGAACCATCACAAAAGTAAACGATGATACACTCGGTGCAGCTTCTTATGGGTATACCATAATTGCAGTCTGTAAGTTGGCACCATGTGTTATTTTTATAAATGTCCTAAACCATAAAGTAGCAAAAAAATAAAACAGAAGAAGAAATATTCTGTTCCTGTAAAGCATCTTAGATTGCAAAAATATTGAGAACCACTCCACACACACTAGGTACACCGGACTGCATAATTGGCGAGAGACATTTGTAACACCTGACCTGGCCATACATAACATTTTTTTTCGAGAAAACGCAAGAAGAGCTTGCATTTCATTGCTTTGGAAAAAAAGGAAGTTTTGGTTACAATCCTCCTAGGAGGGAATTACAGTGCCTGGAGGCATATCAGTGCACGTCCCATGTTTGCGGTAAAATGGCACGAAGCCCTAGGGCGCCGGCTCTGGCACAAAGGGCGGCCTCGTCTTTGATCTTCGTGAGCAGATCGGTCGTCGAGGGCCGGCCTCTGTTGAAGACGCAGTCGTTACAGTGCTTCCATATCATCCATGGGACGAGGAGGGCCGCGGAGGCGAGGCCCTTGCGCATGGGCTTTGGGGTGTCCTGTTGCGCTGTGCGCCACCAGTCGTTGAGGGAAGTCTGCTGTCGGGCGGGGCACAGGGGAGTCTAAGCCAGTGCAGACCTGGTGCCAGATCTTCCTGGCGAAGGGGCAGGCAAGGGTGAGGTGGTGCATGGTCTCGGGGGCCTGGTCGCAGAGGAGGCATCGTGCGGGGTGTTGCAGGCCACGGCGGGCGAGGCGATCGGTTGTCCAACATCGGTCCAGGCGGGCGAGCCAGTGGAAGAATCGGACGCGCGGGGGTGCCCAGTGCTTCGAGGTGAGCTTCCATGCGTCGCAGCCTGTGGAACCATTGAAGGTGGCGAGGTAGGCCGATTTGGCAGAGTAGACGCCGCGGGGTTCCACCTCTAGGAGAGGCGGTCTGGCTCGGCGGAGAGGGTCGTGGCGCTGATTGCCTGCCAGAGCTGTAGGTATTGCCCGATCTCATGTATGCCGATCGTGCCGTGTATGTCCCGTGCCCATTGGTTGGCCTGAAGTCCATCGGCGACGGTCCTGAGCTTGCGGCGACGCTTGGGGATGCAAGCGTAAAGGAGCAGCGCGATCTCGCTAACGGAGCGCCCGTCAATCCATCGATCTTCCCAGAAGAGGGCCTCCGTGCCATTCCCGATTTGCATGGTGGTGGATGCGAAGAAGAATGCACGCTCCTCGGCGGTGAACTGTCGAGGCCAGCCCATGCTCTGGTTCTGTCCGTGCGGCTGAACCACAACCAGCGGATGCGGAGCGCGAGGCTGGTCCGGCCGAGGTCGCGCACGCCTAGGCCACCGAGCGAGAGCGGCCTAGCGACACGTTGCCAATTGACATGGCAGTGGCCTCCATTTGCCTCCGCGCGTCCAGCCCACAGGAAGCCTCGCTGGATTTTCTCGAGTGCCCTGATGGTCTTCTTGGGGGCGCGAGGGCGAGGAGCTGGTGGATCGGGATTGCGCTGAGGATGGCCTTGACGAACGCGAGGCGGCCGGCCTTGTTCATAAGATGCGCCTTCCAGGTGGGTAGCATGCCGGCCGTTTTGTCGACGACGGGCTGTAGCTGTGCAGCCATGGGGCGATGTAGAGTCAGGGGGATGCCTGGATAGGTGCTTGGGAACTCGGCGAGGGGGCAGCCCGGTAGGTTGACAGCGGGCGCGGCGTCATCAGCAGTGCATCGGATCAAGGTGGCGGAGCTTTTGGAGTAGTTGACCAGGAGGCCTGAAGCTCGGCCGAAGAGCAGCAGGATGCTCTTGACGGCAGTGATGTCGCCGATGGTGGGATGGCAGAAGAGGATCACATCGTCGGCGTAGAGGGAGACCGAGGGGACCGGGCATCGGGGGTGCAGCCGCTGTAGGACGCCTAGCTCCGTGGCGCGGCGGAGGAGGTGACCCAACATCGAAGGCAAGGATGAAGAGCTGCGGAGACACGGGGTCGTCCTGGCAGAGGCCACACCTGTGCCAGATGGTGGGGCCGGGGTCTCCGTTGATGAGCACCTTCGTGCTGGCTGAGGAGAGCAAGATGGCGAGCCATTCCAGGAAGCGGGAGTCGAAGCCGTACTGCCGGAGGACCTCGAAAAGAAACGGCCAGCTGATGGTGTCGAAGGCACGAGCCAGGTCCAGCTTCAGGAGGGCGCGGGGGGCGCCGAGCTGGTGCAGGAGGCGCGCGGACTGGCACACGAGGATGAAGTTGTCGTGCAAGCTGTGGCTGGGGATGAATGCGTTCTGGCAAGTGCTGACGAGGCTGCAGAGCTTCGGCGCGAGGCGGAGCGAAAGGACCTTGGTGAAGATTTTGGCGACAAGGCGAATTAGGCTTATGGGCCTAAAGTCACCAAGGCCGCGAGCGTTCGCGCGCTTTGGGAGCAGGGTGAGCAGTGCCTAGTTGAGGGAGCAGAAGCCTCGACCGCGCATCTCGTACAGCCGCTGGAAAACGTCGACAAAGTCTTTCCGGACAATGGGCGCGCGCAAGAACTCGGCGGTGTAGCCGTCCGAGCCGGGAGCTTTTCGAGCAGGGAGGTGCTTCACCGCCTGCCAAATTTCCTCGGCATCAATGGGGGCGTTGAGGTCGTCGAGGTTTGTGGACGTGATCAGCTCGGTGGGGTCGAGGCTGCAATCGCGGGGCGTCTCACGGCCGAGCAGGGCGTCGAAGTGCGCGTAAGCCGCGGCTGCCATGTCGCAGGGGGCGGAGATCGAAGCGCCGTCCATCGTGAGGCCGTGTATCCGATTCTTCTGCCGCCGATACATGCATTGCCGGTGGACGAATGATGTGCTGACGTCGCTCTCCTTGAGAGTCAAGATGCGGGCGCGCTGTCGAGCAATGGTGCGCTCAGGAGAGGTGAGGCCAAGGTAGGAGGCCTTGATCTGCCGCCGAAGCCAGTCTTCGTGCGGGGACAGAGATCGGCTCTCCTGCGCCGTGTCCAGCCTGAGAAGGAGCTCCCTGGAGATCGCAAGCTTGAGGCGAACGTTGCCAACAATTCGCGTGCTCTAGCTACTAAGCTTGCGCGCGGTGATTTGCATGCGCCGCATGAGTCGCCGGAATGGGTCGTCATCGTGGATGGAGTGCCAGGCGCCCGCCACAATGTCGTGGAATCCATCCAACCGTGTCCAGAATTCCTCGAAATGGAATCTTCGATGTCCTGGCGGCACCGGTTTGCAATCAAGCGGCAAGGGGCTGTGATCGGAAACGACGGAGGCGAGGCATCGAAGGTGGCATTCCCCATGCGGGTCCTCCCAATCGGGGGTGCAGAGGATGCGGTTGAGGTGCATGACGGTTTGGGGGATTGCTCGTTGGACCACGTGTAGCGCCGAATGTTGAGGTAGACCTCTTTGAGCGCGAGGTCGTTGATAGCATGCCGGAAACGACCCATCATGCGGCGATTGAGGTTGCCATTGTTCTTGTCTTCGTCGCGGTATATGAGGTTGAAATCACCGCATAGCATCCAGGGGCCGTCGCAAGCCGCCCGGACGTCTTGTAGCTCCTGTAAGAAGGCGATCTTGTCGGCGTCCAGCTGCGGCCCATAGACCACGGCAATCCACCACAGCGTGCGCGCGCCAGAGGGGGCAGACACCCTAGCAGTCAAGGTGTTTGACGTGAACTCAGGGTCCGAGATGGCCACCTCCATGCTTTTCCAGGCAAGCAAAATACCACCACGGGTGGCGTCCGCAGGGAGGTAAACATAGTCATCGAATTCCGAGCCAAGCGCTTCAAGGACAGTCGACGCGCAAACCAAAGCCATCTTTGTTTCTCGGAGGCAAACGATGGACGCATTAGCGCTTACAACAAGTGAGTGAATGGCGGTGCGGCGGGCACGCGCATTGAGGCCGCACACATTCCAGATCAGGATCTTGGGCTCGTAATCCATGGAAAAGAGGTCGACGGTGGGGTGCGGGGGCGCGGTCATGCCTCAATCGGGCTGCCGGCGAGCACCGTGGTGATCGGCGCGATCATGGGATCCGCGGGTAGCTCGCGATCGACCAGCGCGGCGATGGCCGAGAGGATGGGCAGAGGGATGGGCGTTGCGAAGAGGCCTTCATACGCCTTCATCTCGGCCGACGTGATCCTTTGGTCGACCCTAACGATGCCCAGGATTCGCAGGATGTGGATCTGCGAGCGCCGCTCAGCCGTCGGCGGGGCTGCGGACTTGCAAGACAAGGAGGCGGTCGAGCGCCCTCGTCGCGGGGTGAAGTTGGGAGGTACGCGTCGCGGGCGTCTGCCGGGGGGTGGGAGGGCGACATCGATCTGCTTGGTGGCGGCGGCGAGGAAATCTCCCAGAGTCCAGGAAGTAGGCGCTGGCACGCGTGGGTGGGAGCGGCGTAGGGTGATTTGGGGGGGGGATGCGAAGCGCGCGGGCGGGCACGACGACGTGGCATTGGGCTCGACAGAATGCGTCGCATGCATGTCTCCATGTTGGGCCGTCGCCTGCACGTCCCCATGACGGGCCGCCGCATGCCCCGTGCCATGATGGGCCTCATGCTGGGCCTCGGGCGGGTGTTGCGTCTCAGCAGCTTAGCGGCCGCGGCTGGGGCAAGGGGCGCGTCCATGCATGGTGGGGCCCCTGCGGAAGCCTCCCGGGGCTCCAGGACCGGTCCAGCTGTCGACTCGGGGGTCGCCACCGCGGGGATTCGGTCCGTGGACCGGTCAGCAACGAACGCAGCAGCACCAGGGGGGACAGCGACAGAGCGCTGCTTTGCCCCGACAGCGGACCAGCTGCAGGCGTCGAAGGCTGGGAGTCCGGTACCTCGCTAGCCAGCGATTGGCCGTCCACAGGGCCATCCTGATCCCCATGCATGTCGTGGCTTGCCTCGCCCGGTGCCGTCATCGTGTGGCCCGCCCCATGTGAGGAAGGCAACATGGGCGGGCTGGTTGGGGCAGGGTTGGGGGAGGGCAGAGCCAATGGTCGCCGGTCAGCTGTCGAGCTGGTGGGTGGTGGGGTGCGGGTTTCGGGGCAGGAGGACGATGGTGGCGTAGGGGGGTGGGGTAGCATTGTCACAGGCCGCCAGCCTTTTCTTTCCCCGACGTTTTCCCCTTTTGGAAAAGCGACGAGAGCCCGTGGGTCCCCCAGCAGCAGGCCAGGGTCCATCATGCGCGTGCGCCTTGGGGGCAACGCCACCCCGGCCGTACGACAGCGAGGTTGGCACCACCCGGCGTCGACGACGACGCCACCAGCACGGCCATGGTGGCTGGACACGTGACAGCACGCGGAGTCGACAGCCATGCCGTCCTCGCGGCCGTCAGGGGCACCGGAAGAGCGGCGGCGCTTACGCCCGAGGCGGCGGCTGCGGTTGCGTCCCGCGGCATGCTCGCGACCAACGTCTCCGTCATTGCCGTCTGGTGCGTCGTCATCGCTCGGGCCAGGGCCATTACGAGCGGGAGGCTGCGCGGTCCGGCGGGGCGTGGCCGAGGCGAGCATGATGGAAACCGGGTAGATGAGGGTGCGCACGGCAGGCGGGAGGGTGCGGCCGTGGGCGCGGTTGCGGGAGGGGACGGGTTCGACGATCTCCAGGATGGCCGCCTGGCGGATGCTCACGGGGTCGCGCGTGTGCGCGGTGAGGCGGATGGTGGCAAGGTCGGCGCGAGAGCGCGTGCTCCGGTGGAGCCGCTCAATCCAGCAGCTGGTGCCGAGGAGATGCTCGGCGGTGGATAGATGCCATGCCTGCGCCGGGATGCCGCGGAGCTCGAGCTCGACGCTGCAGTCCAGGGAGCCGAGCTGGGCATGGGCGAGCTTGTTCCACGGGCGGAGCGCCAGAGTGAACCCGGGGCCGTTGATGAAGTGGTCGCCGGCGAGGCGGTCCATGAGCTCTCTGGTGGCGAAGATGAGGAGGAAGTCCTCGAGGCGATGCGCGTGGATGGTGAAGTCGCCGGGGAGGAGGTCGAAGGATGAGTACATGACGCGCTCAACGTCGCCGGACCGCTGGTCTGTCTCCGGTGATGGAGACGACCATCCCACGGCGCAACACCGTCTCGGCCTCGTCCATCTCCATGGAGCGCGAAATGATGACGCGCACCGGGTCGATGAGCGGGGCCGGCGTGGGCTGGGGCGGCGCGGGCTGGGGCGGCGCCGCGGGCGGGGCTGCGATGTGGGGGCGTGGCGTCT
>NC_041380.1:253307901-253310346 GCF_002162155.2 Triticum dicoccoides
GGCTAGGGGTGAGGAGGGCTCCTCTATCATATCTATAAGCTTGTATAATTTACAATATTTTTTGTCAAATAAAAATAAAAAATTGATTTATCACTTCATGTGGCATCTTTACCTGCAATATATGTTACTTACAATAGCATTCTTCCTGACTTTAATTTGCTTTGTGCACAGCACTGTTGTGCCAGCTTGCAGCACTGCGATCATTTTCACCAGAAAGATTGCAATACTGGAGGGAGAGAGAATCTGGCATGAGCTCTGTAGCTTACTTCCTTGCAAGAGACACTATTGATCATTTCAACACCGTGGTTAAACCAATTGTCTTCCTCTCAACATTTTATTTCTTCAACAATCCACGGTCTACACTTGGAGATAATTATTTGGTCTTGCTTGCGTTAGTTTACTGTGTAACTGGCATAGGTTATACTCTTGCAATTTGGTTTGAGCTGGGGTTAGCTCAGTTGGTAAGTAGGCAATTATCAAATACTTTACCATTCTATGGAAAATCCAAATTACAGGAGGTGATTTAGCTTAATGAACTTTGCTCTTGCAGTGTTCTGCATTGCTACCTGTGGTACTGGTCCTGGTGGGCACTGACCCAAAATTTCCACAATTTATTAAACAATTCTGCTATCCCAAGTGGACACTAGAAGCTTTCATTATTGCTGGAGCAAAAGAGTTAGTAGTTTCTCCCTCAATGTTGTTAGTATTTCCCATTTCCTTAAGCAGCAAATCGACACTCGATGAATAGTAAAAGATGAGTTCTTGTCATTCAATTAAGCTTGTCTGCAGCACAGGCTAGGCAACATTAACTCCTAGAAAAGCATATTGAGCTAATTGTTCATTCATATCTATATATAGAAGAAAAAGATCCTGGGTTTCATAATAGCTTGAAACTGCTAAAAACTGTTTGGTGGAGTGAGAAAAATATAATATTTTCACATGCAAGTTGTTGCAGGCAATGATCACCCCGGCATATACTGAAAATTGTAACTAATCCTCTTAGTGCATATGTATTTTTATTTTTATTTGGTACTAAAGTCTCTAGAGTAAATTACTAAATATCAGCAGTTCCTCGTTCAGTTGCCCTGTAGAAATTTTAGGTAACCAGGTCCCCAACTTTTATAAGTCCAGTACAAATGTTTCTTCTGTTAGTATAACAATCAAACTTAAAGCCTTTTACCCTTTATCCTAACACATATTCTTACGGTATTACCCTTCAGGTATTCTGGTGTATGGCTGATTACTCGATGTGGAGCACTGCTAAAAGGTGGTTATAATATCAATTATTTTGCAATCTGCATCGGCATTATGATGCTTAATGGTGTACTCTTCCGGTTTGTTGCTCTGCTTAGTCTGTTGAAGCTAAGATAGACGTAAGTATGCACATAATTAGGTTTTTGTCAATTTTTCTTCTGCTTTCATTTCACTTAACCTGGATATGTGGATTATGAAGGTTCTTATCATCTCGCGAACTAAAGAACAAGGGTGTGTTCTCTTGAATATTCAAGATTCAACTGCTGCGGAATTTGTATATAACAAGGTTATCACATTGGTAGAGTAGAGATCTCGAGAATATATGCAGATTTGTAATTATTATTCTTGTCCATAAGCTCTTGGGGGGATCGGGCCTACATAGGTAGCATATATGTTTGTACACTTGCTGCCCTTCATTTCTCGAATGCAAATGTAATCTCAAATTGTCCCTTTGTATTTTATTTTGCTGTATGAAAAGTGTGAAATCCAGTTCTACTAGGACAGAAAAGCAGTCTGGTCGTTTTAATACATTATCCACATTTCTCTGGAACACACACTTACCTTGGATTCTGCGGAAGGTGCAACTCTTTTTTTATTGAGAAAGATCCTTGAATGTATAACAAGAAAAAAAAAACACAGATAAAAACACACACACACACATACATATATATAGGACTCATTTTCTGTACTCCTTGAGAGTATGTACTCCCATATTCAATATACCTCGTATATGCATTGACTATACCCCTTTATCATTCTCAATATACTTCATTAAATATTCTAAGATACCTCAATACGAGTTTTGTTGAAAAAATATCATTTGCGACCTACTTTTTGTAATATACCTTTTTCACGTACAAACAAA
The DNA here is from genome assembly GCF_002162155.2 of Triticum dicoccoides. NCBI lineage: Eukaryota > Viridiplantae > Streptophyta > Magnoliopsida > Poales > Poaceae > Triticum > Triticum dicoccoides. The sequence continues at coordinate 253,310,021 of NC_041380.1, forward strand.
TCAGTATATACGTAAACCTTTTGAAAATATGAGGCACACATGATTTTTTTTCATGAAATCCATTTTAGGGTATCTAGTAATTATCAATGAAGTGTATTAAAAATAATAATGAGGTATAAAAGATTCATCTATGTGGTATATGAGGAGCAAGAGTACGTACTCCCATAAGTATATTAAAAATAATAATGAGGTATATATATATATATTTCTATTTCTATTTCTATTTCTATTTCTAAAGGCTCTTGATCTTATAACACTGTTGTGATCTTCTATTTCTAAAGGAGCAATGCTACAACTACGCACAACTTTTTCGGGAGGTGACATAC
>NC_041380.1:253310451-253343277 GCF_002162155.2 Triticum dicoccoides
GGGGTAGTGAGGGTAGTAGGGTTAGTCCTGTTAACTCCGTAAATATCACGTGTAAGTCTACCATTTTTTTAAAGCTATTTCTAAAATCATATTTCTCAAATCATTTCGTCATGCTTCCCCAACTTAGGTATTCTAAGTGAACCGATCCAGGCTGGGCCCGGATGTTACGCCAGAAAGTGATTTTCAGCCCTCAAAATCTAAGTAAGGATTAATTTTCTAGCCTTTTATGATAAATAAATCACTTTAAGTCATAGGTATACCAACATATCAAATTGGGATCTTGGATCTTGTAAGGAGAATTTTTTACTGCTACAAATGCTCGAAGTCAAAACTCCAAACACTCAAAATTCCTCAATCTTCCACACATACATTTCTCCATTTAGGTAAAAAGCTAGCGATACTATTAATAAGAGACATGATTTTCAGCACCCGGGTGCCCCTACACCCTCTATGAACAGTAAATTCAAAAAAAATTCAAAACAAAACAAAAAAAATCTGAAACTTTGGGACATCGAACATCATGTAACTTTTGATGATCTTGCAAAGTTTTAGCTAAAAATAACATTCAAAGAGCACTCAAATAAAAAATCAAAATCATTGTTCAAACTTTATGTGCATTTTTGAGCAGTGATTTTGTTTTTTTGGAGAGGGCTCCACGAAGGTTATTTGTTGCTGAAACTTTGCAGGAACATCAAACCTTTTATAGTCTTTGATCCCTAAAAGTTTCAGCTTTTTTTGATTTTCTTTTAATTTTTTATGAATTTACTGTTCATGAGAGTGTAGGGGCACCCGGAGCTGTTAGACATTTCTCTATTAGTAACCATTATTTCCACGTCGCTACAGTCACAGCTATGAAAATTACAATCTTGTACTGTAGCTGGTAGCTGGTAAACTCAATCACATAGCAATGCAACAGTTGACTTCTTGGATCGTGTGCCTAATCCTACCGTCCTGCCATCCAGGGCATGTACTATCTTCTGGAAGAATTCCCACAGCCATTGTGGCGGTAATGTTGAAACATAGAAGTCATTTCCGTGAACTTCCCGCCTTATAATTAAAATCTTGGTAGTACCAAGTCCGACCTTTCCAAGTTTTCCTTGCCGGCGAGTTTGAAGATGAAGACGAAGATAAACATAAATATATATCTTGAGTGCCATAAGCTTTAAATATATTATTTGGATTGGTAAAATATAAATGTTAGTATTTTCATAGTATCCTAGAATTCCATGTCAACATATTCACATAAAAGTACCCCCTCTGAACTAAAACCACGACAAGAATTATGGTACAGAGGGAGTAACTATATCCATCTCAACACCCTAAAACAACATTATTATTATTTTCCAGATGAAACAACATTTATTATACTGAACATAAAATATTATGTGGTTTGAAAATTGGTGGTCAAAGTTGCTTATTAACTACTACACCTTCTGTTCACTAATGTAGGACGTTTTTGAACAGTGAACAGAGGGATTACAAAGCATCGTATATTCCTGAAGAGTGAAGACAGTTCGCTTAATTAATCTGTTACATTATGAATTCTCCATATGCATTATTCCGTGTGAATGTATCTGCAATGTCAAGAGTCAGCGATTGAGGAGGAGATTTTCTGTTGAAAAGTAAGCAGATGACTTTGATCACCTGCAGAACAAGTCCATTCGATCGCTTGTTTTGATCGTTAGCCGCAAAACGCACTAGCATTTATAAATACTGCGGCTGAACCATCCAAGCTGTGCAAAAACCAATCGCTCCCCCGAACAAAAGCAGGAGTAACAAAAGCCACCAATGGGCTCCACAAAGCTCATCGCAGCGACTCTTCTCCCCGCCTTCCTCGCCCTCCATCTACACGCCCCAGCAGCAATGGCCACCGCGGCAGGAAGCTCCAACTCCAACCTCTTCCGTGACTACATCGGCGCCCTCTACAACGGCGTCAGGTTCGCGGACGTGCCGGTCGACCCGCGCGCCCGGTTCGACTTCATCCTCGCGTTCGTCATCGACTACACCACCGCGACGGAGCCACCGTCCCCGACCAACGGCCGGTTCAACGTCTTCTGGCAGGACACGGTGCTCACCCCCGCCGCGGTCGCCGAGGTCAAGCGGCGGAACCCCAACGTGCGCGTGGCCGTCAGCCTCGGCGGCGCCACGGTCAACGGCAGGCCCGTGTTCTTCAACGTCACCTCCGGCGTTGACTCCTGGGTCCGCAACGCCGTCGACTCGCTGACCGGCATCATCCAGCGGTACGGCCTGGACGGCATCGACATCGACTACGAGCAGTTCCAGGTGGACCCGGGCACCTTCGCCGAGTGCGCCGGCCGTCTCGTGGCGGCGCTCAAGAGCAGCGGCGTCATCAGGTTCGCGTCCATCGCGCCGTACGGCAACGGCGACGTGCAGCGCTACTACCGGACGCTGTGGGCGGCGCACGGGGCCGCCATAGACTACGTCAACTTCCAGTTCTACGCCTACGGCGCAAGCACCACCGCGGCGAAGTACGTCAGCCTCTTCGACGAGCAGATCGCCAACTACCCTGGAGCCAACATCCTGGCCAGCTTCACCACAGCGGCGACGAACACCTCGGTGCCGGTCGACACCGCGCTCAGTGCTTGCCGGACTCTGCAGGGGCAGGGCAAGCTCTACGGCATCTTTGTCTGGGCTGCAGACCATTCCAGGAACCAAGGATTCAAGTATGAGACACAATCGCAGGCCCTGTTGACTGATGCCACCACTTACTAGTTACCCACAGCTTCTTGGTTTGCGTATATCGATTTTTTAGTGAAATCATATGGAATAAAATGAGCATCCGATTTTAATTGTTGGTTGACTGCACCCTATTAGGCTTAAAATTATTGGAAAATGTACGTAATATTTACATTTGAGATTTATTTATAGCGCATTCTCAACATATCCATAACTTTCTAGCCCTTCCTCTAAACTTTCCTTTTGCAAGAGAAACTTCCAATCTATTCTTCGACCCTTAAGGTAGTACAAAGAACACAGAAATAAAAAATACATTCAGGTTCGTAAACCACCTAGTGATGACTACAAGCACTGGAGCTAGCTGAAGGTGCGCCGCCGTCATCGCCCTCCCTCGTCGAAGACGAGCAAACCTTGTTGTAGTAAACAGTCGAGAAGTTCTCGTGCTAAGACCCGATGGGACCAACGCATCAGAACAACAACCGTCGCCGATGAAGAGAAGCGTAGATTGGAAGAATCCAACCTGTAGACAGACGAACGAAAATCGGATCCACGTAGATCCACCGAAGACAAACGCCGAACGAATTTCATGATATCCGCCGGAGATAAACCTTCACACGCCCCCTGACGATGCTAGAAACACCATCAAAACTAGGGCTAGGCAGAAAAGACCTTATTCCACCTACAGAGAGTTGCCGCCGCCTCGCATCTCTAAGCAGGACACAAACTCTAACAAAACTCAAAAAACATAAAAAGGGGGATTTGTGATTATTTGCCACAACTTACTTTAAACTTTGATATTTTTCTGGTGCCACCCTTTACTTGGAATTTTGATAATTTGCCATCTGTCGGTTGGGCCCCACAGGAAAAGTCTAAAATACCCTTGCCGTTCGATTGACCAGGACGGGAGAGAAGCTCTCGGTCGTCATTCTCATCCCCTTCTCTCGCCCCCAGAGATGGCAAGAGACGGCGGCGGCTCCTCGACGACGACTCACGCTTGCACCTCTACCATGATGCACCACACTGGATCCGCGGGTGCGCCTCTCCTGATCCTTCGCCGCCGCGCGCTGCCTGCCCAGCGCGTATACTGGACGTGGCTCACGCTGCCACCGGGTGCGTAGCAGACTACTGCCTGGGCTGGTCGGGGGCCCGTGCTAGTGCGGAGCGACGACGGTCGTGAGCAGCAGACGGCGGTGTTGGGGGGAAGAAAGGGGCACCGGCCAGGAGCAGCGGGGTGGCGTGCGGGGACTCCGCCTATGGGGAGCAGCAGGAGTGGCGGGGTGGCGGTGGCGGTGGGGTTCATCGCTGGAGCTGCGCGCGGTGGCCGCAATGACCAAGCTCGACCTGTAGCCGAGCTACTGCGGCCGGTGAGATGGCGCTGCGCATGGCGGACCCAACGACCAGGCACGGCGGGCACGTCCACAACGAGCTGCTACACCTGCGCGGTGGGCATCGGCATGGCGGACGAGTTGCTACACCTGCACGGACACAATGGCCAGGCGCGGCGGGCATGTCCGGGCTGTAACCCATCGGGGAGTAAATTGCACGCAACCACCACTTTAAAAGCTAGGTTTGCAAAAAACACTACGTTATATTTTTTGCAAAAAACATCATGTCTACTGTAATCATTTTGCAAAAACCACTGATCGACGGATTAGAACGCTTTAAGTATGTTTATGACAGGTGGGTCCTGATTTTGCTGACATGGCATAACAGCTCGGCCGAGACGGCGTCACGCCAGAGACGGGCCCACTTGTTAGCTGGATCTTCTTCTTCGATTCTTCTCTTCCTCTCACCCGAAATTACTCCCTTTCTCGATCCCGTTTCTCATGGTGGAACGCACGCTCGACTGTACCAAGAAGACGACGAGGCGTGCGGCGTGCGAGCGTGAGCCGAAGAAGAAGTTGAGGCCGCCGGGAGCCGAGGCGACGCGGATGGCGAGCGCGGTTTGGCCATGCTTGAAGAGGAGCTGCGAGGAAGGTGCGGCGGTGTGGAACGTGCTGGCGGAACTGGACGAGGGCGGCCCACTGGTCGGGCTTGGCTGGGCGCGGGCGCACGAGTCACAGAAGCGGTCGTGGACGGCGAACTCGACGGGGTGGGTCTGCTCGAGGACGATGTCGTTGAGGACCTCGCTGCGGAGGCGGAGCTTGAGGCAGAGGCGCTTGGAGTGGGGCTCGGAGAAGACGAACTCGACGCCGGAGAGCGAGATCCGGAGGCGAGCGAGCGGGTGCTCGGGGGACTCCGGGCCGGCGCGGAGCCAGGAGCGCTGCTGCTGGAGGTAGGAGAAGCAGTCGGGGCAGCAGCCGGCGGCGGCGTTACGCGGGACGCCCTGGGTGATGTCAACGCGCGCCTGAAGGCAGCAGGCATACATGTTGGCCGGGTTGGGCTGCATGGAGACGCTGCGGATGCAGCTGAATCGGATCGACTGTTATGCCCTCGTCGTGCTTGGTAGCCCATGGAGCTGATTGCTTTTCTGATTTTGATTGAGGCGCTTTCATGTAAAATTGCAGGGACTAGTTTGTAAATCTAGTCAAATTCTTGATCTAACGCCGTCTCGGTCGAGCCGTTATGCCACGTCAGCAAAATCAGGACCCACATGTCATAAACGTACTTAAAGCGTTCTAATCCGCTGATTAGTGGTTTTTGCAAAATGATTACGGTAGACACGGTGTTTTTTTTGCAAAAAATGCAACGTAGTGTTTTCTGCAAACCTAGCCTTCAAAGTGGTGGTTTCATGCAATTTACTCGCATCTAGGCGAGGAGGGGAGCGGTCGAGGCCGAGCTTGACGTACCAGCGTGAGGAGCAGCGGTGACTCGAGCGGCTGCTCCTACCAGTGCACGTGCTCTGTCGTTGGCTGGGTTGTGACCATGATGCTTTGTGAAGCTGCTGTTGTGTGCTGCCGCCGTCGCTGCTATGTGCTGCTGCGTTGTGTTGGTCCACCTCAAGGTGAGCGCGAGACGCCGGGAGCAGCAAAGGCCTCCGGGGAGCAGCAGGGGATACGGCGGCGGGCTAGCAGGGGCCACCGGAGAGCAGTAGGGGCGACGGCGGCGGTGGCGGGACAGCTGGGGCGGCGGCTGTGTTATGAGCTAGGATTCATGTCGATTTGGAAGGAGCTTGTGCTATGTTTTAGTCAAACAGGTAAAAGGGTATAATTGGCCTATGCTTTGTGCACTTATTCTGTGCATTATTTGCAAAGATTATTTTTGTATTAGAAAGTGGCACTACTGTAGGATGCTGCTAACGCGACACTATGATCAGAGACTCTTCGATGAAACTGTGTGCGATGCCATAATCGCAAATGATGGTGTAAAAAACCGTCAAAAAAGGTGCAAACCATTTGCAATGGCGGAGCCATCAAACACGGTTCAGATTTTAGTTGCGTGTGCGATGCAGGGCATACAGTTCAGTTCAGTTAACTGTTTGCGATGAGGAGGAACAAAAGAAATGGGCAGCTAAATGGAGGTGTGTGCGATATACAGCATATGGTTCACTCGGATGAATTGTTTGTGATTAGGCAACATAAAAGAAACGGTCAGCCAGATGAAGGTGTGTGTGATATACGACATGCGGTTCACTCGAATGAACTGTTTGCGTTGAGACATGAGAACAGAAACAGTTCAACTTAACAAGATGTGGGTGATACGCGGCAAACAGGTCTGTAATTAGAAATGTGTGTGAAGACCGATAATAACACAGACAGTTGCTGCTAATAAGACGTGTGTGTTGTGTGATGGGATTGTATACAGAACAACAACAACAACACACACACACACACACACACACACACACACACACACACACTTATAAGGACATGCTTGCATAACCAAATTAAACATCCATTTACATAGGTGGCTACTACAACCATGGCATTTGCACACATCAAAGTAAACTATTACATGTATAATTACATAGGTGGCTACTACACACATGACATTTCCACACAGCAATAAAGTAAACTATATATTACATGCATGATTAACTAGCATAAACGATCATCTGATCATCATCTACTTCTTGTGACGCTTGCTTTGCTTGTGGCTCGATCCGGGCTTGCCGATTTGGGTAACGAGGCACTTCTCATGTCAACAATCCGCTTGTGCATCTCGTAGCATGTGTACACGCTCTTGGCCGCGAACCTGAGGTGAGGTTCATCTAGTTGCGTCATCCAGGCCCTGTGCCAGAGGACTTGTTCTCTGGGCATCCTGCTTCATCTTTTCATAGTAGGGGTCGATGATGGCCGAGGCGAGTTCGACCAGGGAGTCCTTCTTCGTGCTGCCTCAGACCCTATAGTGGTCACGAATTTCGACAAGGTTCTTGCAGGCCAAACCCGTAACACTGAGCGCGTTTACATCATCGATGGTTTCCACCATTGTGAACTTGTAGTCGGTGCTGTTGAAAAACCTATTGAAACGGTTGCAAGGCCCTGTGGCCATGCAATAGTGGTAGATGAGGACATGATGGCGCACGCACAATTGGGCAACGACAACCTTCTAATCTATGTCGGGACGACCGGCGGTGTATTGGAGGTCGATGCCGACCACCTTGTACTTGTAGCGAGCAAGCAACTGCTCAACGTTGTTGATGTAGTCGTCCACCACGGCCGGCTCGATGGTGTACACCACCGAGAGATCTGTCTCCCTCGCGTGGGTCTCCACTCTATCCTCGCCGAACTCCATTGGAGTGCCGCTGGACATCCCCTCTCTATGTGTCGTCATGGGTGTGCTTGTTGTGTTGTGGGGCGCGATCGAAAGGTTGAAGAGACTAAGGTTATAATGGCCGCGGGAATTAAAGGGGAAGCCGAACGGCCAGGAATATCGGCAAGCCCTGATGGCAGTTCTAATTTGCAGCGCGTAACTCCATTGTGCCGCACGTAACTGCATCTTACTGAGCGCGCTCGGCAGAGGAGAGACTGCCAGAAATAGCACAAAGCCCCTCCGTGGTAGTATTAGTATTTAGGGGCTATTTTGTTCAGTTCATCTGATTATAAACGTGTGGTTGAACTATACAATATACTTAAAATTAGCTAGTATATATAGTTGAACTAGCTATTTCAGTACGTGGTTGGCAATAATTGGGGAAAAGTTTCGTCGGTTTAGCTGTCAATTTGAACTATTTTTATAAATTAAGAACGACTGCTTAATCTATAAATAAAATCTATGCTTAATTACTAAATTTTAGTTGCAAAAATTAGATAGTGCTAGTGATTTCTAGCTGCATATTTTGACAAATCGCAGTGTTACAAGGATTGACAAATGGCAACGTTACTCAACAAATGTAAATCTTTCCAGTTTGACAAATGGCAACATACCCAATATGACAGATGCAAATCTTACCAAATTGTTTGTACATGGTTGCACACGGGTCATCCAAAACAACAGTTTGCGTTGAAGGGATGCACAAATCCTGCGCTGTGGGTTTTCCCTCGACTTAAGGGGAAAGACCATAGCTCTCATTTTGCATATGGGTGTTCTATCTAAAACGTTTGCGATCAAGAGCTGCATAAATCCTGCTCGACACATTTTCTCTTGGCTTCCTGGGGAAGCTGCCGTTTGCGATTAGCGTTTTATATTTAAAAATAATATTAAACAACGGCTTGGGTGCCATTAATGTAGAGGATGCGAGCAAGGCAGGTGGCCATGAAAGTCAAAGGGCCCGCTTCCCGGTGAGTCTACGTGGCGTATAGCTTGCACGGTTCTCGGTGAGCCTCCGCATTGGAGTACAGCTCACATGCCTTCCATTTAGTCAAGCACTCAAGCACCTGTCCGACGGCACCTCCTAGCCATTAGAAGAGTGAGGTGTGGCGTCACGTGAATGGTTAACAGAACACACACAATTCAAATTATACAAAACGTTAGAGATGTTATAGTGGTTAACAAAACAAACACTATTTGTTTCAAAATGCCTTTGTTGGCTGTTATTCGAGTGCGCCTTCTCTTAAAATGGACACGAAAAATATCACAGCATGTCGGGTGCCATTCCATTATAGCATGCCAAGTATCATGAATTTCAGACGAGTTTTGGATTTACTAGAATCTAAAAACAAAGTATCTCAACGTTTTTTTGGCAATCAATAGTGTCCCGGTGTTTGAAATTCATTTCCATTTCTTGCATGGGACCTAAGCATGCCCCGAAGGACACATATTTGATTTTTCAACCAATTTATATGCACTAGAGCTTGTGCATGTAGTTCAAATTTGAATTATGCACATGAAATGCCTAGAAAATCCAGTAAATGTATAAAAATGTCCAAACAAACCCCGAAAAATTCCAAAAGTAAACACAACACTCCTGTTGTTCTATGTTGACACTAGAAATTTTTTGAAAGCAATAAGAGGCAACGGATATCATTTCGTCCTCAAAGGTGGCACGTTTCCTACCGAAACCATCATGCTTGTTGTGAGAAGCTAATGTTTGTGAGAAGTTTATACCCAAACCTGCCCCAAATGGAACAAAAATTTTACCACGACATGTTGATGCTGCTCCATCATATCATGCCAAGTGTCATGAATTTCATTCGACTTTTGGATTTACTAGAATTTAAAAGTCAGGTATCTCAATGTTTGCGACTGAGTGACGGTGGCAGGGTGTTTGAAATCCATTCCCATTTCTTGCATGGGACCTAAGCATGCAACCAAGGACACATATTTGTTTTTTCAACCAGTCTATATGCACTTGGGAATGTGCATGTAGTTCAAATTTGAATTATGCGCATAAAATGTGTGGAAAACCCAGTTAATGTATAAAAATGTCCAAACGAACCCCAAAAAATTCCAAAATTGAACACAACACTCCCGTTGTTCTATGTTGACACTCGATTTTTTTTGAAAGCAATAAGAGGCAACGGATATTGTTTCATCCCCGAAGCTGACATGTTCCCTACCGAAACCATCACGCTTGTTGTGAGAAGCTCTGGTCTGTGAGAAGCTTATACCCAAACCTGCCCTAAATGGGACAAATTTTTTATCACGGCATGTTGATGCTGCTCCATGATAGCATGCCAAGTTTCATGAATTTTAGACCACCTTTGGATTTACTAGAATTTAAAAGCCAGGTATCTCAATGTTTGCGGCCAAGTGACGATGGTAGGGTGTTTGAAATTCATTCCCATTTCTTGCATGGGACCTAAGCATGCAACCAAGGACACATATTTGATTTTTCAACCAGTTTATATGCACTGGAGAATGTGCATATAGTTCAAATTTGAATTATGCACATAAAATGCATGGGAAACCCAGTTAATGTATAAAAATGTCCAAACGAACCACGAAAAATTCCAAAATTAAACACAACACTCCTGTTGTTGTATGTTGACACTTAGATTTTTTTGAAAGCAATAAGAGGAAACGGATATCGTTTCGTCCCCAAAGGTGGCACGTTCCCTATCGAAACCATCACGCTTGTTGTGAGAAGCTCTGATTTATGAGAAGTTTATACTCAAACCTGCCCCGAATGGGACAAAAATTTTACCACGGCATGTTGATGCCGCTCCATGATAGCATGCCAAGTTCTATGAATTTCATATGAGTTTTGGATTTACTAGAATTTAAAAACCAGGTATCTCAATGTTTGCGGTCGAGTGACGGTGGCAGGGTGTTTGAAATTCATTCCCATTTCTTGCATGGGACCTAAGCATGCAACCAAGGACACATATTTGATTTTTCAACCAGTTTATATGCACTGGAGAATGTGCATGTAGTTCAAATTTGAATTATGCGCATAAAATGCCTGAGAAACCCAGTTAATGTATAAAGATATCCAAACGAACCCCAAAAAATTCCAAAATTAAACACACCACTCATGTTGTTCTATTTTGACACTCGAATTTTCTTGAAATCAATAAGAGGCAATGGATATCATTTCGTCCATAAAGATGGCACGTTCCCTACCGAAACCATCACGCTTATTGTGAGAAGCTCTGGTTTGTGAGAAGCTTATACCCAAACTTGCCCCAAATGGGACAATTTTTTTACCATGGCATGTTGATGCCGCTCCATGATAGCATGCCAAGTTTCATGAATTTCAGACGAGTTTTGGATATACTAGAATTTAAAAACCAGGTATCTCAATGTTTGCGGCCGAGTGACGGTGGCAGGGTGTTTGAAATTCATTCTAATTTCTTGCATGGGACCTAAGCATACAACTAAGGACACCGATTTGATACTTCAACCAGTTTATATGCACTGGAGAATGTGCATGTAGTTCAAATTTGAATTATGCACATAAAATGCCTGGGAAACCCAGTTAATGTATAAAAATGTCCAAATGAACCCCGGAAAATTCTAAAATTAAACACAACAATCCTGTTGTTCTATGTTGACACTTGAATTTTTTGAAAGCAATAAGAGGCAACGGATATCGTTTCGTCCCAAAAGGTGGCACGTTCCCTATTGAAACCATCACGGTTGTTATGAGAAGCTCTGGTTTATGAGAAGCTTATACCCAAACCTGCCCCAAATGGGACAAATTTTTTACCACAACATGTTGATGCCGCTCCATGATAGCATGCCAAGTTTCATGAATTTCAAACGAGTTTTGAATTCACTAGAATTTAAAAACCAGGTATCTAAATGTTTGCGGCCGAGTGACGGTGGCAGGGTGTGTGACATTCATTCCTATTTCTTGCATGGGACCTAAGCATGCAACCAAGGACACATATTTGATTTTTCAACCCGTTTATATGCACTAGAGCATTTGCATGTAGTTCAAATTAGAATTATGCACATGAATGCCTACAAAGCCAAGTTAATGTATAAAAATGTCCAAACGAATGCTGAATAATTCCAATTTTTTTTACGACACACCTATAGTTGCATGTTCACTGCAGATAAAAGTTCTAGCAATTCAAACACCATCCTTTGTAGCTGTGACCCCATTACGCAATTCAAATCAAGACAATAAATCAAGTAGATCACACGCAGTTTATTATCACCAACCGTGTGAGATGCAGCACAAAATATCTTGGAGCACCGTGGGTGTATACTACGCCTATGGCTTATGCGAGAAGGTGCGTCGGCTACAGTCCACAGCCGATGTTTCAAGCACACTAGCTCACTCCCCAAATATCATTTCACTATTCATTCGTCATCGGTGAAAGATGGGGACGAGACCCACGTCGCGAGGGCAACTTTGGCAACCCACTCCGGCGAGAGCGCAACCGCAGCCGCCAGGCACGTTCTAAGAAGCTTCTTGGGGGCGACCACAGTCTGCGTCCGAGCGACCAAGGCAGCCCAAATGGCCGCTGTTGCTTCTTAGGCGGCGGCAGAAACATCTGCCTCGGGGATAGCAACTGGCAAGAGTGGCACAACAGCTGTCCGTTCCGCAGCGGCGGCCTTAGCCCTGATGAAGGCCACCCACTACCATGTCGAGGCCGTCCACGCCCAGCTCGTGGCGGTCACCACACAAATCGAACAAAGCTTCTCCGACAACGGTCGACAACCCACGACCGAAGAGTTGGCAATCACCGAGAGAGTTTGAGAAGCTGCCCGTTCCTGCGCGGCATACCTTGCCACGACGGAGCCCGCTAGAGCCCAGATAGTGGCCTCCCACACCCAGCTCATGGCGGCCTATTTCAAAGATATGGCGGATGCGTATGGCGAGATGCTTGTCGAGTATGGTGCAATTGATGCCATGGAGCCCCTTCCCCAGGAGACCGTCAGACGCGAGCTGGACATGGAGGCAGTGGCGAAGATCGACGAGCACCAGCCGTAGTAGTACTCTTTGTTTTGTTTAATTAAGAGCGTCGGTCTTTAATTTGTTAGAGTAATGTTTAGGTCAGCTAGTTCTGTTTAATTGCTGAACTTGCTCGATTAAGAAGTTAGTCTCCTTTGTGTACCCAAATTATGCAGTGACGTGGATGACTACTATAACCAGGGAAATTAAAACAAAAAATTTTGACGTTCAAACTCAACACACACGGGTTAAGCTATCTGAATCGTTTGTGATGTTCACACATCGTACATAGTTCTGAATAAGGAACCGTGTCTGATGACACCTTGCGCGCTAGTTTTTTCGCTGAAGCGATTCTAAATTTTCGGCTTCCGCGGAAATATCTACCTCCCTGCCCCTCGCCCTTACCAAAATCCACATTTCCCCTGTTTCTGCCTTCCTTTCCAAGTTGAAACCTTAACTCCTTGTTTGCAGCGCCACCTCCTCATCAGCGACCCTCCTCCACGCTGCTCGGCCTCGCCTATCCAGGTAGGTAATCCACACCCGACCCCCATCCTCCTTCTCCTTCCACATTCCACATGCCCCGACCGCCGGCGTGACACCTTCCACCCAAATCACTGACCCCTCCACCAAATAAGTGCCGCCCTAGGCCATGGTGCACGTAGTATAGCCAGGATCCCAAGAACCATTTGGCAGCGGAGAAGCAAATCATGGCCGCATGCGCGGATGAGGTCGCGATGGTTGCCATTCGTGTCGACCCCCGGATCTTGAAGGAGCACCTCACCGTCGACGCCTCGCGTGCCAACGAGCGACATGGTTGGCTGTTTGGTTCAATTCTGCAATGCGATGTTCAATTGTTGTGGGTGCATTCTGTTATTGTATACCATGTGAGAAATATATCGAATTTGGCTGTACTAAATACATGAGAAACAAATACAATTGCTATATTTCCATGTTGTTAAGCAGGCTTGGTTTGGTTAACTGTCTGATCTTCCATTAGGAGTATGTTATATTGTGCAATGTGGTGCTCAGTTAACGTTTGGTTCATTTGTTGTGGTGTTTAGTTAACTCTTTTGTTTGGTTCAATTCTGCAATGTGATGTTCAATAGTTGTGGGTGCATTCTATTATTATATACCATGTGAGGAATAAATTGAATTTGGCTGTAGTAAATACATGACAAAAAAATACAATTGCTATATTTCCAAGTTGTTAAGCATGCTTGGTTTGGTTAACTGTCTTATCTTCTATTAGGAGTATGTTATATTGTGCAATGTGGTGCTCATTTAATGTTTGATTCATTTGTTGTGGTGTTTAGCTAATTGCTTGGTTCAATTCTACACCGCGATGTTCAATTGTCGTTGGTAGAATTTTGTATTGTTGTGCATGTGAGGAATAAATCGAATTTGGCTGCACTTAATACATGAGAAACATATACAAGTGCTATATTTCCTAGTTCTTAATCATGTTGCTTTGGATAAATGGGTTTTCCATGTGGCTTGAATTAATCTGATGAATCTGCAATGTGCTTATTTTTCATCAACATATTTTACTGATAGCATGCGAACCCTTACTTAACCTGATGACTAACTACCTTATATGTGTTGCAGGGAAACAATAGGAAGCACTGAGGTTTACAATCAAGGTTAGTACGTGCATGGTCCGTTGTCTAATAGCATATTATTGTGCAATTGCAGGAACCATTCTAATATTTAGGTTTTTAACAACTTGGCCTTGCACATGTAGGTCCTGCTATCAGAGGTTTTGACCCACTGTTCGACCCTTTTTGCATATGGGGAAATGAGTTGTCCATGAATACCAGTCAAGTCAAGAAACTCAGGAAGATCGTATAAAGAAATTAGCGACAAAAAACAACAAGATCTTTGTCTGCACAATGAAGAAGACATCAGTTCCCTACAGGATGGTACTAACTATTATACCTTGCCTTTTTATTCCTTTGCCCCATTTCCAATATAGAGAAGATATTTATGCACATCCTTGTTTTCAGGCCTTTCCAAAGCAGTTCACTAATGATTACCTCTCAAACCACCTGTATGCCAGGAGGCGAGGAAGGTATTCATACAACACCCACGGTTCAATATTGAAGTGTTCCTGAAGAGGACGAAGGTGTGACGCCCCGAGACCGATGCGCCAGGTGTCTTCCAGTTATTCGCTCTTGTTGCCATGTCATTCGCTTGCGTGTTGCATCTTCTCATGTCATCATGTGCATTGTATCCTCATGTTTTTAAAACTTGCATCCATCCGGGTTCCTCGAGTTCCGTCCGTTGTCCGTTCTGAGCCCAGACACACTCGCCCGCGCCCGCGGCACGTTCGAAAAAGTATTTTTTAAGTGCCCAGAAAATGTTCTCGGAATGGGATGAGATTTGGCGTGCGGTCTTGTTATGTTGTAGGTAGACCCTATGCCAAGTTTCATCGCATTCGGAGTCCGTTTGAGGCCCCAACGGATAACTATAGTGGCAGTATAGCCGGTCTAACGTCGGACGTTTTTGGTCTCCAAAAACAGTCGTCGGGTCTCTCTCTTCTGTTCTCTCAGCCCAAGGCTTTCTGCACAGCCCACTACCACTCACCGTCAGGCCCAACTTAACCTCTCTCGTCAGCCCGCGACCCTCCTCGCGTGTGCGTCCGAAAGTTGTCCTGGACCTGACCCGGACAGTCGTCACCGTTGGATCCGGATCATCCCCAAACATCCTGAAAACATCTTTGTTTTCTTGTTTGTACTCACCTAGTCTATTTTTCTCAACAGCCCGATTTCGATCGGAGGGTCCGAATCTACCTTAAACTCCCCTTGTCTATATATATATATACCCCTTGCCCATTTTAGACCAAACCCTAAATCCTAGGACTTTTGTTCCCCCTAGCCGCCGCCACCTAAGTCTCCTTCCTCCTCGGATCAGCCGCCGCCTCCACCCGGTCTCCATCTCCCTCGGGATCCCTTCCGATCTAATCCACCTTGTTTTTCTGCAGCCAACCAACAGCAGCACTCGATCCCCCCTCCTGCTCTACCTAGCGCACACGATCCAAGGAGAGGAAATCCTCCTCGTGCGCCCAAAGATGAGTTTTCCTCTGGAGATCCTCCTGTACGCTCCCTTTGCTAGGCCCCGTCATCGTTTCGCCGCCACCGACAAGCTCCGGCAAGCAGCGGGCCAATCACGCCTCCTTCCCCGTGCCTTTCCCTCCTATATCCTCGCTGAATGGAGGCTTCGAAGCCGCAGCTCCCCACTGCAGAGTCCGTCGTCGCCGGCCACCAAAGGTCTGCACGCTAGCCAACGGAGGACCTCCTCACGCTCTCTGCTCCTTCGTGCCCGAGCAGCCTTGCTGCAACCTCACCCTGGCCTCCTCCTCGACTTCGCCTGACCGGTCGCCGCTGGCGAATAGCTCCAGCAGATGGCCGCAGCCCCGCCTTGAAGAGCATCACCCTCGCGGGAGTCCAGCCGCCGGACCAGCAGCACCGCCCCGGCGCACCTCGAGTTGAGCACAAGCAGGACCGGCCTCATCCCGCTCCACTCCTCCTCTCGTTTCCCTTCCCCGCCTTCTTCTCTCTTTCGGGTCTCTCACTGCCGCCTCGTCTCGCAGGTTCGTCGTCGCCGTCTTCGGCAAGAACAGGGCCCACAGCACCATCCATGGCCGCTGCCGAGAGCCGTTGCCGCCGCACCTCCGACTGGATCTCGACGCCTTGCTGTCTTCTGCTCGCTTCCGCCTTCCCTCATCGCTCCATCGTTCCCCTGCCTCGCAGGAGCCAAGCTGCCGCTGCAGCCAAGCACTGCTCCGCGCCGCGCTGGATCCTTCTGCCGGGAGCACACAGAGGAAGCCGCCCCACCGCGTTGACCGCCAATTCCCACGCCGCCCCGCCTGCTCTTTCTCGCTGCCGCCAGCATCGTCCCGCCTCCTGCCAGCCTCTTCGACGCCACGCCGGAGCCGTGCCATCCCGCCGCGCCGGAGATCCCTGACGCCGCTGCTCTGCTCTACTTCTTCTCGAGCAGAGGAGCGCGCCCGCAAACCGCTGCCTCGCCCGCTCGTCCAATTGTGCGTTGACTTCCAGCATCAATCGCGTGAAGCCCAGCTCCAGGCCGCCTGCCTCCTGTGCGCGTGGGCCACAAGCAAGCCGGCCCAGCGTGCCCTTGCCGGCCTCCCTCTCCACCAAACCGGGCCGAGGCCCAGATCTGCCGCGCCCTTGTAGGTCCAATGTGAGCAGCTCAGTCCGCCCCCAGTTTCAGCCCGTTATGTTTTTTCTTGCCAGGATGATTTTTCTATTCAATCCAGAGAGTGCATGTCAGTGTCAAAACCAGCGGATCTCGGGTAGGGGGTCCCGAACTGTGCGTCTAAGGCAGATGGTAATTGGAGGCAGGGAACACGATGTTTTACCCAGGTTCGGGCCCTCTTGATGGAGGTAAAACCCTACGTCCTGCTTGATTAATATTGATGATATGGGTAGTACAAGAGTAGATCTACCACAAGATCAGAGAGGCTAAACCCTAGAAGCTAGTCTATGGTATGATTGTTGTTGTATATCATCTATCAACTAGCCTGGCCTCGGTTTATATAATGCACGAGAGGCCTAGGATAACAAGAGTCCTAGCTGAATACGCCGGTGGGGAGGAGTCCTTGTCTTGGTCGCCAAGTCTTGTGGAATATTCCTTGTATGCGGCAGCTGTCCGAACTGGCCTATGAGTATACGGCCATGGGGGTCCTCGGCCCAATCTAACAGATCGGGAGATGACGTGGTGAGTACCCCTAGTCCAGGACACTGTCAGTAGCCCCCTGAACCGGTCTTCAAGTTAGGGACGCTCCTCGATTCTTCCGAACCGTTCTTCATCTTCGGTCGTCGGTCCTGAAAACTGGTTCAACAAATCTTCTCATCTTCGATCTTGAGGATCGCCGAAATGCATTCGACGAGTTCACACGTCGGGTATCCGAGGAGCCCCTTTAAGTTTTCCGCCTTTATCAATGCCTTGTTATTTTTATGCCACACCTCGGGTTTGAAGTTGGTCCCGGGCAGCAGCGTCCTCTTGCGTCCGAGCTCCAACGCCGGACTGCATTCGAGGTATCTTTTGCAGCCGAGCACCAACGCCGGACCGCTTCCCAGCTCTAACGCCAGAATATATCCGAGCTCCAACGCTGGTATAACGCCCTCGATGCGGCTATATCTCCCACGCGTCGAAGCACGACTTAGAGGCATAACCGCATTGAAAGCAATGTCGCAAGTGAGGTAATCTTCACACAACCCATGTAATACATAAGGGAAAGAGATACATAGTTGGCTTACAATCGCCACTTCACACAATACATGAATAAAGTATTACATCATCCAAATACAATCAGGGCCCGACTACGGAGCCAAAATAAAAGAAGACTACCCCAAATGCTACACAGACCCCGATCGACCCCAACTGGGCTCCACTATTGATCAACTAGAACGAAACAACACAAAGGACAAGATCTTCATTGAGCTCCTCCTTGAGCTCGGTTGCGTCATCTGCACGGTTCAACGGCACCTGCAAGCTGGTTTTTGGAAGTATCTGTGAGTCATGGGGACTCAGCAATCTCACACCCTCGCGATCAAGACTATTTAAGCTTATAGGTAAGGTAAAGGTATGAGGTGGAGCTGCAGCAAGAGACTAGCATATATGGTGGCTAACATATTCGCAAAAGAGAGCGAGAAGAGAAGGCAAAAGCACGGCCGAACAACTATGATCAAGAAGTGATCCTAGAACAACCTACGTCAAGCATAACTCCAACACCGTGTTCACTTCCCGGACTCCGCCGAGAAGAGACCATCACGGTTACACACGCGGTTGATGTTTTTTATTTAAGGTCAACTTCAGGTTTTCTACAACCGGACATTAACAAATTCCCATCTGCCCATAACCGCGGGCACGGCTTTCGAAAGTTCAAATCTCTACAGGGGAGTCCCAACTTAGCCCATGACAAGCTCTCACGGTCAACGAAGGATATACCTTCTAGCGGGAAGACCCGATCAGACTCGGAATCTCGGTTACAAGACATTTTGACAGGGTAAAACAGATCTAGCAACACCGCCCGAATGTGCCGACAAATCCCGATAGGAGCTGCACATATCTCGTTCTCAGGGCACACTCAGATTGTCCAAACTTCCGGTAGGCCAGCCCAGAGTTGCCCCTGGTGGCCACTGGCGGCTGACAGTTTGGACCAACACTCAGAGGAGCACTGGCCCAGGGGGGTTAAAATAATGATGACCCTTGAGTCTGCAGAACCCAAGGGAAAGAAAAGGCTAGGTGGAAAATGGTAAAACCAAGGTTGGGCATTGCTGGAGGAGTTTTATTCAAGGCGAACTATCAAGGGGTTCCCATTATAACCCAACCGCGTAAGGAACACAAAATCCGGGAACATAACACCGATATGATGGAAACTAGGGCGGCAAAAGTGGAACAAAACACCAGGCATAAGGCCGAGCCTTCCACCCTTTACCAAGTATATAGATGCATTAATTAAATAAGATATATTGTGATATCCCAACAAGTAAACATGTTCCAACAAGGAACAACATCTCCATGTCCCAACAAGGAACAAACTTCAATCTTCACCTGCAACTAACAACGCTATAAGAGGGGCTGAGCAAAGTGGTAACATAGCCAAACAACGGTTTGCTAGGACAAGGTGGGTTAGAGGCTTGGTTCAACAATATGGGAGGCATGATAAGCAAGTGGTAGGTATCACAGCATAGTCATAGCAAAAGAGCGAGCAACTAGCAAGCAAAGATAGAAGTGATTTCGAGGGTATGATCATCTTGCCTGAGATCCCGCAAGGAAGAAGAACGAGTCCATGAAGAAGACAAACTAACGTAGTCGAACGGTTCCTCACAAACGCGACGTTATCGGAACCAACCCGAAGAAGCAAACACCGGAAAGAAGCACACAACATAGTAAACAACCAACACATGAACATGGCATGATGCACAACCAAGTTTGATGCATGTCCGCTTTAATGATTCATGGCATGGCAGAGTGCACAAGCAAAACTACAAGTTAAGTGGAGCTCAATATGCAACGAGTTGCTTAGTGACGAAACACCACAACAAGTTATTTAGTTCTATCTCGTTTATGTACCCAACAATATTAAATGTTGATTAACATGGCAAGAGGTGAAGCAAATGAAAACTACCTATCTAGGCAAGTTTAAATGAGGCTGGAACAACAAACAACAAATTCCGGTAACTCCCCATATGCATATTTTAGATTTCGTGCTGTTCTGCCCTAAACCATATTTTAGAGTTGTTAAACATGCAAAGTAAGGCCACCATGATAAACTAGGCAAAATTCTACCCCATTTACATATAAAGATTATTTAATTCGGAGTTACGGTTATTTAGTTATGAATTAAAGCATTTTAGCATGGCATAGGAGCACATTTAAACAAACAGCATTTTAGACATTTTAAACATAGATGAAAGTTGCATTTTATTAAACTAGACAAAATTCTAAACAACTATCATATTAAGTTTGTTTTAAAGCGATGCATGATTATTAAGTTATTATATGCATGATCTACAAGGGGTTTTCTGTAAAATAGCAGTTTTCTGGAAATTAGCTAAAATTCTCAGTAGGAAAAAAGGCATCTCGGGCCGAATCTGTTGGCCCAACAACAGAAAAAAACAGAGGGGCTTCGGCGGGGTGGCCTCACCATGGGCTTTGGCCCAGCTGGAGAGGAAGGAGGCCGGTTGCTGGGCCTGCAGCGGTGTGGCCTAGTTCGGTGGAGCTGGAGGTCGATGGGCCACTCCAGATCAAGGCGACTCCATATCGAGGCGAGGCCGGGTCCAGGCGAAGTCAACGCGGGCGAGGTCTTCGCTCTCTCGAAGGAAACAGAGGATGCAGCGCCAGGGGCCAAGGCGATGCAGACAAGGGTCAACGACGGCGCGATGAACGGCAATGGGCGGCGGAGCTTGAACTGTGCGGTCATGGCGACGAGCGGAAGGCCGACCAGAGGCGCAATGCAGAGGCAGGGGACCTGCGGGCGCGGCGGATCTAGTGCAAACGGGGCTCCTCTCGAGCTCGGTGCTGCTCCACGGCGGGAGGACGGAGAGGACGAAGCAAGGCGACGGGACTTGAGGGGATGAACCCGGCGAGGCTGCAGGTGGTCGTCGAGGTCAGGAACGGGCGCGGCGACGGTGAGGATCTCTCCGACAAGGCAGGGCCAGGTCCAGTGGTAGGGGCTTCCATGGCAGCTCCAGGGTACCTGAGACAGAGAAGGAAGGATCGGGCATGAGAGAGAGAGGGAGGAGGAAGGAAGGAAGAGGAGAGGAGAAAGGCGCGATGGGGAATGGAGCTCATCTGCTGGTCCGGCAACTCGGACCTCTGTCGGACGCGGGCGCGGGACTCCGGGCGAGCACCTGCTCGGGAGAGGATCGAGGGGCTTGCGAGGTTGGGGATTTGTTGGATCATGGGGAGGAGATGGTTGGCCCTCGCTGGAAACGATGGAGTTTGACAGGGTCGGCTGGATCGGGAGGGATCCCGAGGAAAATGGAGTGGCGGCGGCGCACTGAAACAGAGGGAAATGGTCTAGGGTTTGCCAAAAAGGGTAGGGATTCATCTGCTATAAGTACCATGTGGGTTAGACTGTTTTAAAAGGTAGGGATTAGGGTAGGGCTATCTTGTCCCTATGATTGAAATCGGACGGCCGAGAAAATTAGGTTAGGAGAGTCAAAGAAGAAAACGATGATGTTTTGTAGATGTTTGGTGATGATCCGGATCCAACGGTGATGACTGTCCGGGTCGGGTCCGGGACAACTTTCGGACGCACGCGAGGAGGGCCGCGGGCTGACGAGAAAGGTTAGGTATGGTCTGACGGTGAGTAGTGGACTGTGCAGAAAGCCTTGGGCTGAGAGAAGAGAAGAGAGAGACCCGACGACTGTTTTCGGAGACCGAAAACGTCCGACGTTTTGACCGACTATATTGTCACTAAAGTTAACAGTTGGGCTATCAAACGAACTCTGAATGCGATGAAACTTGACAGGCGGTCTATCTACACTATAACAAGACCGCACACCAACTCTCATCCCATTCCGAGAACATTTTCCAACCACGTATAAAATACTATTTCGGACATGCCTCGGGCGCGTGCAAGTGTGTCTGGGCTCAGAACGGACAACGGAAGGAACGAGGAGACCGGGACGGATGCAAGTTTCGAAAACACGATGATGCAATGCACATGATGACATGAAAAGATGCAACACGCAAGCAAATGACATGGCAACAACGGCAAATAACTGGAAGACACCTGACACATCGGTCTCGGGGCATCACAGCCGGACTATGTATCCGAGCTCCAACGTCGGACTGGATCCGAGCTCCAACGCCGGACTGTATCCGAGCTCCAACGCCGGACTGTATCCGAGGTGTCGTAAATCACCTTGGTTCAAAGAAGTTTGAAGGAGTTTAGCTGAGCTTAATGCCGGAAATGCCCTCTATGGAGCCAGCCACTAGCGCCCGAGCTTTATGCCGGACTGCTTCCGAGGTGGTGCACCACCCCGAATGTGGGCCGATTTTTGTCAATATTTTTGATTGGTGCAATTTATTCTCTGCCGAGATATATAGCCAGTAGCCCTCAAGGTGTGTATCGGTCTAAAACCCGAGATGCACCTGAAGAATGACGTAAGACCGCTGATCCCCGTAGCCGCTGAGACTCAGGTTGATTTTGCAAAATCGGCCTGAGGATCAAGTCCTAGCTCGGCAGAATACTTCGGGATACAAAAAGCGGCGTGCTCAGTCCTCGAGACTCAGGTTGGGTGCGGCCAACCAACCTGAGGATCAAAATCTCCTCGGAAACTGTATTACACTTAAATTTTCTGCACTGGATTGCCAATGCAGTAGCCCCCGAGACACTGGTCGGGTGGTAACACCAGATCAGGGGATCGACGTGTTTAATATAAATAATGAGCCCGAAGCCCATTAGCCCCCGAGCCTTAATGAGGGCACGGGTGGCCGAATTAAGGATCAATATCCATAGTAAAATCACAAATTATGTGTAATGACTCTATGTATCCAAGTACTTTACGTCATTTAATGCTCGGATCCGTATTGTACAAAACTTTGTTGACCGACCATCAGCTTCCACCTCCTCGGCCAGTAGCCGAGGAGTGTTTGTCTTACTTTATAAAGCCTTTATGAGGGCAAAGATTTACGACAAACAAGGCAATCTGGTCATACGATTTTATAAACAAAGGTACCCGGAGAGATATGTTATATTACTTGTTTAACATAAGAAATGTCTTCCAAAGAAAATAGTGGGTTGTCATGCTAATGAAACCTCAGCTCTAATGTAAGAGCAAAATATTGAGGATTTTGTTTGGGAGGCCAGTTACTAGCCCCCGGTAGTGTTCGGCGACAGTCGAGGTAAGGCCGTAAACACTTCGGCCCATGTTATGAATGGCCCGTCATTTAACATAGTCATCGGATCACTGACCAGTTTACGCCTATTGTGACAGTCAGTTTTTGGCTTTCTCCACTGAGGTGCTTGATCATGCGAGCTGGAAGCACAATCGCAGTGGTTCTCCCTTTGCACACCTAGCCTAACAAAAGCGGAACGTAGGAGGAAAGCACAGGAGCCGGGCAACCCAACTATTGACCGAAGACACAATTCGAAACCGATGTATATATAGCAATATCCGAGAATGCTTTTGCCGAATCCCTAAAGGTGTCCGACGTTGCACTGAGAGACTAATGCTGGAAAAGCGCAAATAGTTTAAAAGTGCCATAGGCTCGAAAAGCCAAAAAAAACTTATTCAAAAGTTTAATGTTCGAACTAGATCAAGTGTTCGGTGCCAATCCGAAAATTGGACTTGAAAAAAAAGTGCTTCTGCCATGCTTTAACATGACACATCCTATCTCAAGACTTCAAGCGGGTCAGCCTATGGCTTCAACCTCCTATCCCGAAGGCGGAGTACTTCTCATTAGGCCAGTTTAGCAAACTAAACTCTAGCGGTTTCGAGAGAGAAATTAGGCTCCTCAGCTAGTGACCACATACTTGTGTCGAAAAAGGAATGATAAATAATAACAATAACAATAATAATAATAATAAAAACTTTGCAACAACTAAGAAGAAGAACACTTATTATAAAACGTCTCAAATAAACTTAAGAGCCCCCAAGTGATTTGGGTAAAAGAATGATTGCATCTACCGAAGTACTTATATCATATCTATGTTCAACCGAACTTTAAACGCGTCTTAACTGACCGCCGGCTTCTCCCTCTTCGGTCAAGGACCGAAAAGTGTTATGTACTCCATCTGTCAAGAATATCGACGGTGTTTCCAATAACCAGGCAATCAGGCCATAAGGCTGTAACAGACAAAGCGCACTCAGGGAACTTATGGTATATTACTGCGAAGTGTAAGAAGCATCTTTGAAGAAAATAGTACCCCCACCGATACCTTTCTTCGGTGCTCATTGTTATTATGAGACTTGTGCAATAGATTTTTTGTACTCATGAGTTCCGTTGTGTGCCGACCATCATTTAAAACTATAAGAGCGCTAGCTTTCGTCTTCACCCAGTCTGAGGTCCGGCTCGGATGACCCGATCGTGACAATAGCAGAGGTGCCCCCTTTACTCCCTAGCCGAACAATCGGGAACGTAGGGGTAAACACAGGAGCGAGGCAACCCAGCATGCAAATCTCTTAAGTCAATATGGTGCATATTGTGGCGTAATACACGAACAAGGACGAAGCCGTACAAATATAATCATATGCAAGAGGAAAAGCTTCATGAAGGAAGCCCCCAAATGAATTGGGTATTTGAATTTATGCGTCACAAACAAATTTTGGACAAGGAAATTTTTTACAAGCAACTTTTTTCCAAAAAAGTATAATGCTTGGTCGAACCGAATACAAGTTAGAAATTAAAGCTTTGAGCATGAAAGCGACTTAGCTGGTTAATGTGTTCGGTATTGATGACGCGGTCCGAGCTTGATGCGGGACAAGGTTCCATCCCCCAAGCCGGTCCTGAGGTGGCAGAGCGGAGAGCTCGACACGCCGAAGTGGTGACATAGCACGGTCAATGCAGACCGGCAGAGTGACGCCGAAGTCCAGGGATCATTTTCCTGTGCACAAAAAATAGTGCAAACCGAAGATAATAGTAATAATGATAATTAAAAAAATCGTTGCATAATAAATAATTTATGCAAAGTGAGTAATAAAAGAAATATGGCCTGGCGCCGAAGTCAATGTCGATGCAGGGCGTCGGCGTGGTGCGGTAAAGGCGCGGCAAAGCCTGAATTCACAGGTCGGTCCGAGTTCCGGATGCGGCGTTCGCCGGACTATGTATGGAAACTGAATGAACCACCATGCGACTGTTGTTAATGCGGCCACCATTTGGTAAACCTATGTACATCTGATGGACAAACCAGTGTAATAATTCCTTGGGAAGAATGAACCCAAACAAGCAAAAAATACTAGGATTAATAGCACCTGGTTTATTTGTTGTAGCGATCCGAAGAAAGGTGATTCCCAAAATTGGGACTCGATCCGCACACCCATTGCCTGATGGGAGCTAAAACGACGGCATAGCAATGCTGGCAAAGGTTGGCTCGCCGAGGCGAAGCCCTCGGTCCAGCTAACGTGACGGAGCTGGTCGGCTAGTGACGCCGAAGTGTCCGGAGTAGGTTGATGAAGAGATGGCGAAGCCCCCGGTCCAGCCGAGATGTCGAAGCCTTGATGTCAGCCGATGAGTCAAAGTAGGTCGGCGTGGTGGACACCAGCTTGAGGAAGCAATAGTGCGGCCCTGCCGATGCAGGTCGTGACGTGGTCGATGCCGGCTTGATGAAGCGACCGTGCGGTGATGCCGTTATGCCCGCTCCGTGTAATCCGTGGGGCGGCGATGTTGGTTACGATTTATCCTTTGCGATGCCGGACTCTTGTTCGGCTTGCCGAGATGATGATCCGAAGAAGCTGAGCTCAGCTCAACAAAGCGACGATGTGTCTAGCGCAGGTCGGCAGCCGTGGAGCAATATTGCCGGACTGGTTTGACACCAGCATGATGTTGAAGATCATGTTCAAAAGATCTTAAAGTTAGTGGAATGTGTTTGGGAATAAAACACAATACCCCATACAAAACTTCCTTCAAAAGGGATGTCCGAAATCCCGTTCATAAAAAAGACGAACTCGGGTCGGATTCGTTTTCGCGCAGAAAACAGATCCGAAAAGTGATGCACTAATCGGAAGGTTCCCGGAGTTTGGACGGTCGGATCGAGCTGAAAGTTTGAGAGGTGGTAGATATAGGAATTTCGCAGCCGATCAACGGTTGGATCTTTCAAAGGATGTCCGAGCTAGAAGCTAGACACCACGCCCTAAACTCGTCCAGATTCCCGTCCAGATTTGACAGGGCTCCGGTATATCGTGGATTGCCAGAGATTCTTTCATCGGAACTCAACGAAATTTTCCAGGGTTGTTGTAGACACAATTCTGCACAATTTCGCCGAAGCAATCGTTAAAAAGACACTTGAGGAGGCGGTGGCGGCGGAGATAAGTTTGCTGTCCAGAAAAACAACACGGTCGCCCGAGGGCAATGTTGACGTTGAGCCCCCGGGCTCCCTGGATGATTCCTCCATGATCTTGATAGAGATCGGAGTTGATGTTTATAAAGGACCTCATCCGAACATGACGATCGGAGGTAGGGCGCAGTCCTTGGTCAAACCAAGGTGACCAGTCGAGCTGGTGACGCAGATGCCGAAGTCGCGGTTGGTCTGCAGGCGAGCCATCAACCTTTTGCCGAACACACAACGGAGTTCTCAATGAAAGCACCAATGTCGGTGTCAAAACCGGTGGATCTCGGGTAGGGGGTCCCGAACTGTGCGTTTAAGGCGGATGGTAACAGGAGGCAGGGAACACGATGTTTTACCCAGGTTCGGGCCCTCTTGATGGAGGTAAAACCCTACGTCCTGCTTGATTAATATTGATGATATGGGTAGTACAAGAGTAGATCTACCACGAGATCAGAGAGGCTAAACCCTAGAAGCTAGTCTATGGTATGATTGTTGTTGTATATCATCTATCAACTAGCCTGACCTCGGTTTATATAATGCACCAGAGGCCTAGGATAACAAGAGTCCTAGCCGAATACGCCGGTGGGGAGGAGTCCTTGTCTTGATCGCCAAGTCTTGTGGAATCTTCCTTGTATGCGACAGCTGTCCGAACTGGCCCATGAGTATATGACCATGGGAGTCCTCGGCCCAATCTAACAGATCGGGAGATGACGTGGTGAGTACCCCCTAGTCCAGGACACCGTCAGTGCAGTTTTGCAGAAAACCCCTTCTAGTTCATGCATTTGATTACTCCACAACCATGCATCGAAATTAAACAAACTTAATATGTAAAGTGCTTAGAATTTTGTGTGGTTTAATAATATCCAACTTTAACCATGTTTAAAATTTTTAAGATGTTGTTTGTTTTAATTTGCCATATTGTCATGCTAAAATGATTTATTTCATAACTAAATAACCGTAGCTCCAAACTTAACAAACTTTATATGTAAATGGGGTAGAAAAATGCATAGTTTAACTTGGTGACTTTACTTTGCATGTTTAACAACTCTAAAATATGGTTTAGGGCAGAACAGTACCAAATCCATAAATTGCACATGAGGATTTTTCCGGAATTGTTGCTTGTTGTTCCGGCCTCATTTAAACTTGCCTAGATAGGTAGTTTTATTATGCTTCACCTCTTGCCATGTTAATAACATTTAATATTGTTGGGTACATAAACGAGAGTGAACTAAATGTTTGAAAGTGGTGTTTTCTTCAATATGCAACTCGTTGCATATTGAGCTCCACTTAATTTGTAGGATTGTTTGTGCTTATTGCCATGCCATGCCTCTTTAAACCGGACATGAATCATACTTGTTTGTGCATCATGCCATGATTATGTGATGGTTGATTACCATGTTGTTTGCTTCTTTCTGGTGTTGCTTCTTCAGGTTAGTTCCGATAATGTCGCATTTGTGAGGATTCGTCCGACTACGTCCGTTTGTCTTCTTCATGGACTCGTTCTTCTTCCTTGCGGGATCTCAGGCAAGATGACCATACCCTCGAAATCACTTCTATCTTTGCTTGCTAGTTGTTCGTTCTATCGCTATGTCATGCTACCTACCACTTGTTATATCATGCCTCCCGTATTGCCATGTCAAGCCTCTAACCCACCTTTCCTAGCAAACCGTTGTTTGACTATATTACCGCTTTGCTCAGCCCCTCTTATAGCGTTGTTAGTTGTAGGTGAAGATGAAGTTTGTTCCATGTTGGAACATGGATATGTTGAGATATCACAATATCTCTTATTTAATTAATGCATCTATATACTTGGTAAAGGGTGGAAGGCTCGGCCTTATGCCTGGTGTTTTGTTCCACTCTTGACGCCCTAGTTTCCGTCATACCAATGTTATGTTCCTTGATTTTGCGTTCCTTACGCGGTTGGGTGTTATGGGAACCCCTTGACAGTTCGCTTTGAATAAAACTCCTCCAGCAAGGCCCAACCTTGGTTTTACATTTGCCTAACAACCTATTACCTTTCCCTTGGGTCGGCCAACCCGAGGGTCATCTTTATTTTAACCCCCCCGGGCCAATGCTTCTCTAAGTGTTGGTCCGAACCAAGCTGCCTGCGGGGCCACCTTGGGGAAACTTGAGGTTTGGTTTTACTCGTAGCTAGTCTCATCCGGTGTTGCCCTAAGAACGAGATACGTGCGACTCCTATCGGGATTGTCGGCACATCAGGTGGCTTTGATGGTCTTGTTTTACCATTGTCGAAATGTCTTGTAACCGGGATTCTGAGATTGATCGGGTCTTTCCGGTGGAAGGAATATCCTTCGTTGACCATGAGAGCTTGTGATGGGCTAAGTTGGGACACCCCTGCAGGGTTTGAACTTTCAAAAGCCGTGCCCGCGGTTATGTGGTAGATGGGAATTTGTTAATGTCAGGTTGTAGAGAACTTGACACTCGACTGAATTAAAATGCATCAACCGCGTGTGTAGCCGTGATGGTCTCTTTTCGGCGGAGTCCGGGAAGTGAACACGGTTCTTGTGTATGTTTGAACGTAAGTAGCTTCAGGATCACTTCTTGATCACTTCTAGTTTCATGACCCTTGCATTGCTTCTCTTCTCACTCTTATTTGCGTATGTTAGCCACCATATATACTTAGTGGTTGATGCAGATCCACCTCACTACCCTTCCCTATCCATAAGCTTAAATAGTCTTGATCTCGCGAGTGTGAGATTGTTGAGTCCTCGTGACTCACAGATACTTCCAAACAGTTGCAAGTGGCGACGATACCAGTGCAGGTGACGCAACCCAGCTCAAGTGGGAGCTCGATGAAGATCTTGATCGTTGTTTTGTTTCCTTTTGATCAGTAGTAGAGCCCAGTTGGGACGATCAGGGATCTAGCATTTGGGGTTGTCTTCTTTTATTTTGGTTCCGTAGTCGGACCTTAATTGTATTTTTGATGATGTATGTTTAACTTGTATTTGTGTGAAGTGGCGATTGCAAGGCAACTCTTTATCCCTTTCTTATTCAGTACATGGGATTGTGTGAAGATTACCCCTCTTGCGACAAACCTACCATGTGGCTATGCCTCTAAGTCATGGCCCGACACGTGGGAGATATAGCCGCATCGTGGGCGTTACAAGTTGGTATCAGAGCCATCCCCGACTTAGGAGCCCCCTGCTTGATCGAATCGCTGACATTGTTGAGTCTAGAACAAGATGTTTTGAGTCTTAGGATTATATATATCGGAGAGTAGGATTCTTTTGCTCCCAAGTCCCTTCGTCTCTCCGGTGAGGCCTCCTGACGTAGAAGTTTTGGCTCTTCTCTCCTCAAATTTCATGAATTTTTTTAGGATCACGCGGGTATCTTGGAATCGTTCCGATGGTTTTGTGATGAGAACATTGTTGTTGGTGCCTCCTGACATTTAGGGGTTGTGGCAGTGTCCCGGGGAGTTGAGCTCCGAGGTGTTGTCGTCACAATTTTATCATTGCAGTTGTGGTATACCTGAGTTTCACCGACATCGAAAATCTCTTTTATGCAGTTGTTGGTGAGATATCCTCGACGCCACCGAGTACTGGGGCGGGAGTTCGGGAGTACTACCATAACTCGTATAACAGATGCTTTTCGAAGGTTGAGGTAAACGATTTCCGAAGGTTTCTTGGTTATGTGTTGAAGGATGGATACAGCTGGATGTAGGATTTGCTAGTTTTGGGTGAGATATTATGCTTCCCCTGTATCCCCAACACCCGATTGCATAACCAGAAAGTTTTAGGAGTTTATAAGTGGGAATTCAAGTAGCTCCTAGAATATCTTTCCAACAGACACATGATACGATATGGGATCTATCATATGTTTGTTTCCGTCTTATTCTGCAAGCCAATCCTTTGTTTTGTTTTGAGTTGTGGTATTCGAGTTGCTTCGAAGTCAAGTGTTGAATCCATACCTTTTCCTAAGTGGTGTTTTCACATTTCTATATGAATACTAATCCTTCATGATAATCGAGATTTTCATGTCAATCCTTTTCAACCGGCGTGTTTCTCTTCAAGTGGATTCGATCATTTCAACATTCGCAAGATCCAATCTTAGTTTTATCAACGGTGTTTGTGTCATCCGTCCCAAGTTGTCTTTGTTTTCCCACCCTCCCACCCTTTTCTTCAAGGATTCAGATTTCTTAATCAAGTATCCTTTTATTGATGGGAAGTCTCTCCATTCAGTTCCGTCAATGTTCTTATCCAGTGATTCTCAGGAAGATACTAACAAAACTTCGAGTTTATTATTCTTCGTTCTATTTCTTCTCTGATGGATTCAATTCAAGCTTTGTCGATCATATCTTTTCCTCGTTTCAAATGCTTTCTCATGCCGATGCACCTCTTAATCTTTCACTTCTCGCTATTCATTTGTTCTGGAGTGTTGAAGTTATCTCAGAAGATTCATGTTTTCACTCCTAATTTGTTCAAGCTATTTCGAGGATGTTATCTCATACAAGCTATTTAATTCAACCGGTGCAATCTCTCTTCAAAAGCATTCCAAAGGTGTTACTTTTGAGTGGGCCCTAATCCACAGGTTTTTTCCCTAGGATCTTACCCGACTCTTCTAATTTTTTTCCGGAGTTACTCTTAAATTCATTTCAAAGTTTGATGTAAGAATGATTTGTCATCAGTCAAATGTCTTTCTCTAAGATCTTTCAAATTCTTTTCATCGTTGGCTCAGCCTTTCCAATCTTCTTTCGGAGTGCATCAACAATTCATGGTGGTGTTTCTCGTCATCATTCTCTGCATCTGAAGACCGAAGAAGAGTTTTTCTCTCAATCTTGCTCCATTCTCTTCAAGATTCATGGTTCTAGCTTGTTGCCATCCTCTCATAATTGTTTTCGATTGCGAAATATTCTTTTCAACCATCTAGAGCAATTCAGGAGTCTTTTCAGTTTGATTCTCCGGAGCCCATCATCTCAGAATTATTCATTCTAGCCTTCAGCTCTCATTCTCCAAATCATACCGGAGGATCATTAAAATATTCTCTAATCAGCTCGTGATCTATTCGTTCTCATGTATCTAAATTCCTTCAAGTATCTTCATTCATTTTCCAATTCTTCCTGATGAATTGTGCCTGTGCTACGTTCATTTTTAATTCTTACGGTGGTTCGTTCAAGTCCTCTCTTCCTTCGTTATCATATCAATTCATTCGTTCTTCCCAATCCTACCGGTGGTTCGCAGAAGACCTTCCCAAGTTGGCGCTATATCTATCTTAATCCTTTCTACGAGAATAAGTAGTATGCCAAATCCGTTTGCTCGTCATCAATTTAATTGGTGAAGGATACGCATAACGTAATTCTTTTTATTGTTTCATCCAAGTGATCTAATTTCTTCTTTCCGGAGTGGTTCATCATATCACATTCTCGGTTCGAGATGCTTTATCTTTTCTTCTAGAGTTCCAAGTTTCCACTTTATCTCATCGCGAAGCTCCATCTAAATCATTGCAAGGCTTCTCCCGGAGTTCTTTTCAACTTTCCTTTCGCTTGATCATTCTTTTGTTACCGGAGTTCTCACGAAGGCTCAACATGGTGGTCCATCAAGGATTCTTTTCATTCTTCAATTATTTTTCAAGATTTCTCTCAAAGTTATGTTTTGCTAAGCTATACTCCAAAATAATGATGGTGTTCAACACATGTCTTGTTTTGAGGAGTTCAAGTATTCCTCATCTTCCATTCTGAAGTGCAATTCTTTCTACCTTATCATTTGAGGTGGTGTTATGTCATTGTTGATAATTTCCCTTCGTGTTTCATGATTCACAAGTTTCAAGAGTGACATATCTAAATCCATAATTTTCTCTTTGCTTAAGACATCTTTTCAAACCATCAATATCTTCGTTGAGGTTATCCTGGGTTATATTTTTACTTATAACACCCACGATGCGGCTATATCTCCCACGTGTCGGGGCACGACTTAGAGGCATAGCCGCATGGTAGGTTTGTCGCAAGAGGGGTAATCTTCACACAATCCCATGTACTGAATAAGAAAGGGATAAAGAGTTGGCTTACAATCGCCACTTCACACAAATACAAGTTAAACATACATCATCCAAAATACAATTAAGGTCCGACTACGGAACCAAAATAAAAGAAGACAACCTGAAATGCTAGATCCCTGATCGTCCCAACTGGGCTCCACTATTGATCAAAAGGAAACAAAACAAAACAACGATCAAGATCTTCATCGAGCTCCCACTTGAGCTGGTTTGTGTCACCTGCACTGGTATCGTCACCGCCTGCAACTGTTTGGAAGTATCTGTGAGTCACGAGGACTCAGCAATCTCACACTCGCGAGATCAACACTATTTAAGCTTATGGATAGGGAAGGGTAGTAAGGTGGATCTGCATCAACCACTAAGTATATATGGTGGCTAACATACGCAAATAAGAGCGAGAAGAGAAGCAATGCAAGGGTCGTGAAACTAGAAGTGATCAAGAAGTGATCCTGAAGCTACTTACGTTCAAACATACACAAGAATCGTGTTCACTTCCCGGACTCCGCCGAAAAGAGACCATCACGGCTACACACGCGGTTGATGCATTTTAATTCAGTCGAGTGTCAAGTTCTCTACAACCGGACATTAACAAATTCCCATCTGCCACATAACCGCGGGCACGGCTTTCGAAATTTCAAACCCTCCAGGGGTGTCCCAACTTAGCCCATCACAAGCTCTCATGGTCAACGAAGGATATTCCTTCTCCCGAAAAGACCCGATCAATCTCAGAATCCCGGTTACAAGACATTTCGACAATGGTAAAACAAGACCAGCAAAGCCACCCGATGTGCCAACAATCCCGATAGGAGTCGCACGTATCTCGTTCTTAGGGCAACACCGGATGAGACTAGCTACGAGTAAAACCAAACCTCAAGTTTCCCCAAGGTGGCCCCGCAGGTAGCTCGGTTCGGACCAACACTTAGAGAAGCAT